>NC_044250.1:13386174-13727399 GCF_003957555.1 Calypte anna
AAACACTGGTCTCTCAGAAAATCTGAAGTAAAGCAAACCAGAGGAGATGTTCAAAATAACATTACAACCTAATTTAATTTATCCCTTGGTAATTGCATTTGTAGGAAATGAACAAGGCAAACAAAAAGAACCCAAGCTTTTCCAGCTATCACAATTGCTTTCACATGGGGACACCCCAGTTACAGCCAGCACATGGTTAAGTCTCTGACTGCATCAGGAGAAGTGCAACGGGGTGTTGGGAAGCTGTGGGTGCAAGTTGATGCCTTGGGTCTCTGCTCGTAGGTGCCACCCAGCCCAACCAGCTCTCCCATTGCTCTTCCTCCTCCTGCAATTCCCACGCTTAATTTCTCCTGTACCAATCGATCCATTCCATGCCTTGATCCCGGAGGAAATAAAGCTGGATGACTACTCACCAAACTCAATTAACCATGCAACCGTAGTGCCTTCTCCTGGCCCTGTTCCAGTAAGACTTTTACATGCTCTCCTAATTCAATCATAGGAACTGCTCTGAGTAAATCCTGTTGAACTTGGGTCCCCGTTTGCTAACCCTGCAGGAGCTTCACCGATGTGTTTGACGCCCCGTCACTCCGCCAACGCTTTCTCTGCCTCTGTCTCCTCCATCTTTGAGTTGTTTGGAAATTAGGCAGCCTGACTGCAGTTCAAGTAGTTGTTATTAGAGCTTTTTGTTTGTTTGTTTGTTTGTTTTCTCATTTCTCTTTCCCTCGGTGAGTTCCTGCATGTGTCGCTGTTCATCTCCATCACGTGGCAGAGCTTCTCTGCTTTGATTCAGAGAGTTCCAAACCCACAGCAGCTCCCAAATCCCTTATGCACACCCCTTGCTGCACAAGCCCGCACAAACAAAGATTTTCACGAGTGTTTTTGGGTGGTTCATATTTACACAAGTACCAGCAGCACGTCCTCATAGTAGGAATATTTCAGCAAGTGGTGCTGTACCTGCCTGGTTGCTTGCCAGAAGCAATCACTGGGAGAATCACTGTCACTGCCAAAATAAACTCATAGTTTTTATTTGAGGGAGGACTTGTAAATAGTATTTTTTCTAGCGTTCACCCAGCTCTAAGTGGAACTCCCTGTGTGATGAATGCTGTTTACAGTGCAGCTCTGTTTGTTGTGAAACAGGATAAAAAAGCAGTTTCTTGCACTTGCAGGCAGTGTGCCAGCGTGATGGAGGAAGGTACATCCCCTCCTGCTGTCACTCTTGAGAGAAAAACCAGTGCCCTATTTCTTGCTCTGCTTCACACTGGAAGCCCACATGGAGACCTGGGATTTTTATGCTCTCAGAGTGGTAAATTGGAAGAAGGATGAATGGGGAAAGCCCTCAACTGGGTAAAGAAATTTGGATGTTTTCCTTACAAGTCTTTCCATGGCCCCACTGACCAAAGAGCCACTGATGGAAAGACACGATACACCCTGTAAGGAATGATGAGTAACATGCATTAATAGGTTCAAAGGCAGACAAAAATCATCCCCAAATAGGGGAAAATGCAGGTAGCAGGCAAAACTCTGAAAAGCAGTTTTTCCTGTACCAGCATAGAGCTGCTGGGACACGAGGGGCTCAAGAGTGGGGCAGGACAAGGTGCAACACAGGAGGAAGACAGATGGGAGAGCCAGAAGCCCCCATCTCCACTGCTCCATCTCTCCAGGTAGTTGTGGTTTCTCCTACACATCCCAAGAAACCCACACATCACAATGATGAAATCACACTTTTCTCCCACAAGGGAAAAGGCAGTGTTTTTCTTTCTGCTTTCCCCCCCCCCCTTTTTTTTTTTTTCTGTGATCAGAGTGAAAGGGAACTCTCTTTGCAGATGGAGCGTAGGAATGAGAGTGTTGTGATGTCTCTGCCACGTTCTCCTTCTGAAACCCTGCACCTCCAGCCATTCAGGACCTGCTGTTTTCCTCTCCATATGATCCTCAGGGAGGAAAAAAAAACATCTGGAGCCTACCGGTGGCTCCAAGGGGTTGGAAAGCTGAATGATGTGGAAGATCACACAGGAACACCAGCTCGATTAAGGCCAATGCTGTTAGAATTTGAGAGCAACTTGCAGTGCAAATGGCATCACTCCACATTTCTGAGACCTGAAGCCACTTTTGCTCCTGTATTTGACACAGCCTCAAGCCTTGGTCACTGCCTTCTTCAGTTCTCATGTCTTAAATGAGATCCGAGTGCAAGCTCCTGCAGCTCCAGAGAGTTCTTTGGTCACTCAGATGGAAAGTGGTTGCCAGCTTTAGAGACACTTTAACCATCCTTTTCAATTTGAGGCTTTAGAGACACTTTAGCCATCTTTTTCAATTTGAGGCATGTCCTCTCTTCACCCTCACTTTTTGGGCTGTTTTTTTTTTTTGGTTGGTTCCTTGTGGTTTTTTTATTCCCCTATTTAAAGCTGATCACTTCACTTGCTACATTAGCCATCCACCTGTTCCTAAGGCTGAGGAATGGCTCCACACTCTTTTTTTTTAATTTTTTTTTTTTTCTTTTTGACACAGTCCCTTGAAAGTAGGTTGTTCTGCTGTGGTCAATGAACATAGCGTGGGAAAACTGCATTAATACTTCCACTGGTAACACTGAGGGTGGCTATAAATAACCCCTTCATTACAGTATTTATATATTATTACATCATATAGCCACTTAAAACAGAGAGCAATTGGAAGTGTTGAATAATGTAATGGCAATCACTGCTGCATTAGTTCCACTGTCATTGCCATTATGTCTTGCTTGGTGATCTTGCCATGCTCGTTGCTTCACCCAGTGTTGCGTGACATTGGTGGTGACATCAGGGTATCAACGGGCCCTCTGCAAAAGACAGGCAGCACTTTGCCCAGCACAGGGAGCTGGCTATTATATAACCAGGGTGCTGCACAGGAAGATTTGGGCAGCACACGCTTTATTTTTTTGTCTCACCTTCATCCAAACAAGGTGTCCACTTCTTGAAGGAAGTTTGCTTGAAAGCAGCCAACTTATCGTGCTGATTGCCCAAGGTTCCAGCACCCTCATGTGTGGAGAAGGGAAGTTTGAGTCATAATTGCCAACCTTGCATCTTAAGAAGCACTCCACGTTGGGCTAGTGAGGCATATTGGATCTCAGGTGGCTCCTGCTGCTCCAAAGCCTTCTCTAGTCAGAGATGTAGCTGAGAGATGCTGAGGGCAGGAAACTGAGATGCTCAGGCTTGGCAGGGAGGCAGTTCAGTGGTGTGACTCTAACTCATGTCCCCTGAATCCGGTTCTGGGTTGTATGGAGGACTTCCTCCAAAACAAACCAGATTTCTTCAAAAGTTAATACAAAAGTATCATCACTCCTTTTGCTTCTTCTGTTGTTGAGGCTCTTCTTCCTTTTTCAGAGGAGGGGAGTGGGTGGAAACGTGCTTGGTGTGACCACGCTTCGACCACGGCTGAGGAGCTTTCTTGCTGACTGTGGATTTCAATTTCCTCAGTTTTGACAAACTTCCCCTTAAGGAAGCACAACAAAACAAAACGCCTGTCTCTTGACTTGAATGTCTCAGTGCTGGTTTTCATGGCCCATCTCAATTACACTGTGGTCACCAATGTTCAGTGCCTTGTTGATAGTCACTTGTTAAACCAGCTCCTGTGTGGCCCAGAGGACCAAGGCCAGAGGAGGATCTCCACCACAGTGCTTGGAAGGGGCTGCTCCAAAAAACAGTCATCTCAAATGTTGAGAAATTGCTTCTCTAAACCTTGTCCTCATATGACATATGACCAATTTCTGCACAAAGATCTCCAGTGGACTTTTATTACAGCTCTGATTTAGCTGCTTCTTTGATTTATCGCAACAATGCGCATTCAATCTCTTTCTTCTGATCTGGGGGCCAGAAATCTAACTCTACTCATATGTTTGTATTCTGAGGACTCAGGGTTTCACAGATTCAGAAACTCATTCATAGATTCACAAGGTTTAAGGCCAGAAGGAACCATTAGAACATCTGGTATGACTTCCTATATTTCAAAGCCATTCAGTTGCAGCCAATTAGCCGAGTACTGAGCCCAGTAGCTTTGCTGCATCTTCCAGAAAAACATCCAGCTCCGGACATACCAAGATATAAGAATGTGAAGATGTCAGAAGTTGGAGACTCCCCACCTTCCTTGATATTGAAGCTCACGATAATTAAAATATGGTCTTCGTTTCAAATACATTTTTCTTTGGCTTCACATCTAGCAATCAGTTTTGCACCTTTCCCCACTTCATCACGGAGCAGTGTTGCTTGGCAAGCACTATGCTTCAGACTTTGGAGTTGCTGGGTTCTTTGCCTGACATCTGGACAAAAGGCTGATGTATCAGAAGTATTTGTGAGTCAACTTCAGTGCAGTTTTGGCTATTTAAAAGACTTCTTGCACTGCTGCTTGCATTGGTATTTTTTCTTGAATTATACAGAGAAAATTCCCTCTGCAGAAGAGCCTTTCAGCAAATATTGGTGTGAGGACATGGGATATTTAAAAAAATATTTTTCAAAATGCTTTGATTTGGAAAAAAATAGAAATTCAACTTGCAAAACACTAACTAATGTTTCTTGGTGAAACAAAGGTGTGACCAACCTTACCAACGGGCTTCTGAACACCTCACCCATCTCCCTGGTGAGGGAGGGCACCTTATTACTCTCTCTCCAGTCCCTTCTGACATGGAGATGGAGACAGACCTGTGTCTCACAGCATCAAGTCATATTTGCCAGTTATGAAATCAGTTGTGTATTCTAATTTGGTGTCTTTCTCTGGTTCAGTGGCAATACCAGAAGCACTCACATTTTCTTCAGTTTTATCCTTCCTTCTTCTTTCTGAGTGGGCAGAAACTTTAATACTAGAGGAATGGCTTTCTGAAGGAAGCTCATTTCAATTTCATTTTCTGACCTCTAGGACTTTCTCCTCTCCATCCAAATGTCATTGGTTTTCATTAATTCTAGTGTACTTAATAAATAGCAGCGGAAGAGCCGGGAAGAATCAGATGTTTGCCTCCCATGGATTTATCCATCTTCTGCAGTAGATAAGATTCAAGGAGGAAAAGAAAAAAAAAGCTGCTCTGTGGGCTGAGGAATGCAATAGCTGCATGCTGGCAGGCAGAAATGCCAGTGACGTTGGTGGCAGGAATGTGGGTGCCACCTAGATGCCATGTTGCTAATACTTCCAGCTTTTACCTCTGGGCCTGAAGAGCCACGTCATCCATCTAGCTGGAAGTCATGCTCTGGACTTGTTTTGGAAAGCTGGTGCGTGATTGTAAAGGCTTAGAGGGAAGGAATGTGGTGTGTCCCTCATGGTGCTGCATAAAAGCATCCGGGCTGGGGCAGGAGGGACCATTGACCTCCTAAGAACCACAGAGTGTGGGTAGGGAAAAAAAAATATCATAAATATTAATAGCATCAGCCTGGGGCTCTGTCAGTGAGAGCAACCCTACCTAGCACGCAAGGTGGAGAGCAAAGAGCAACATCAGCCCTTTGCTGGAGGATGCTCCTGAGACAGGGGTATCTGCAGGTGTGTCTGCAGCCATGGCCAGGTGCTGAGTGTTCAAGGGCTTCTGGAAAGAGCTATCAGCAGCCACTCCTGTGGGTACATCTCATCACCTGAGGGTAGCCAAATACAAGACTGAGTCTTTGCCTGAGACCTCATTTTTGCTGATAGGAGGAGAGCGCTTGAGCAGAGGCAGCCTGCTTGATTGTTTTGTTTGTTGTTCTTTTTACAAAAAAAAAAAAAAAAAAAAAAAAAAAAAAAAAAAAAGGATGTAAAGTCTGTGGCAAAGCCTGTTATTTCTGGAAAAATCTGACTTCCTTCTTTCTGGGTATTTCTACAGATCCATCACTTACGAAATAGTTGCACATCCCATGCTGCTAATGCACGACCCCCACATGGCTCCTGCCAGTTTTACAGCAGGGGAGCTGAGGACCAAAAGAAAATGAGTGGAGCTGAAGGTCTGAGCCACAGGGGAATCCCCTGGTGAAGGAAGGAGTGAGCTTGGTTTCCTCCAGCCCCAGTTTCTCTCTCTTCCAGCCTTGCAACAACCATGGGGGTTGGGGAATAGCCAAGCCAGGCAGAGCTGCAACTTATTCCTCTGGATGTAGGCTCAGAGGTGTCCAAATGGTGGAAATGTTTTGGGGTGGGTGTACAGGCTCAGCCTCTTCTTTGTTAAGCAAAAGAATAGGAAAAAGAATAGGGAAATTAAGAAAAAGGGGAAAAGAAAAAGGGGAAAGAGAAAAGGGAAAGGGAAAAAGGGAAAGGGAGAAGGAAAGGGAAAGGAAAAGGGAAAGGAAAGGGGAAAAAGGGAAAGAGAGGGAGAGGGAGAGGGAGAGGGAGAGGGAGAGGAGAGGGAGAGGGAGAGGGAAAAGCAAAGGGAGAGGGAAAAGGAAAGGAAAAGGAAAATGGAAAGGGAGAGGGAAAGGGAAAGGGAAAGGGAAAAGGAAAAAGAATAAAACAGTTGTGAGGGAGCCAAAAGGGATTTTTCTTTTTTACTTGGCCCTCTTGCTACTTCTGCAGAACCCCAGCAGTACTGTTTCCAGAAGGCTCAATCTCTGTCACCCAAGCCTTTGGTGTGCCTGGGGACACCTTTACTACTTCCCTTTCCTCCCCTGCAGAAGAGTCCAATGCAGCTTTGACCACAAAGCCCAGGAGGCAGTGGAGTTTGTCTGAAACAAAAGAAAAAGATTGCGAAAGGCGGTGGTGTCAAATAATGCTTCCATTTAGTAGGAATTTTGCTCCCCTTGCATTCCCAGGCAGCACCTGCTGTGTGAGGCTCTTGGCCAGCTCCTCGGAGCCTCTGTGGTAAAACAAACAAAAACAGCAGGGAAAAAAATTCCTCTTTATAACGCCTGTTATCCTCAGGCTACCTTCCAGCACTGCCTTGCCTCCCCATGTCGATGGTACCCTCCAGGGAAACAGAACACTACAAGGCCAGAAAGTCTTGTGCAAATGGGCAGTTGAGCAACGGAGGAAGAGACCCTGTCTTATTGAAAACAAGATTGTTTTCCTTCTCTTCCTTCATGTCTAAATGCAAAAGGGTCCTTATTGATGTCCCAGCCAAGGGGAAAAAAAATATTGACACGTTGTTACTTCCATGGCAAAAGCAATTAGGAATTCTTCTGCATTAGGGGAAAATATGGTTGGGAAGGAAAGGGATGGGTAGGCTATCTGGAGGGGTTGGAGGATATGGTTTTTGGAGATGTTTATAACCCTGGGCTCAACCTCTGTTATCCTTTGTTCTGACTGACATGGTTTCTAAGTCATAGAATCCCAGACTGGTTTTGGTTGGAAGGGACCTTAAAGCTCATCCAGTTCCAACCCTCCTGCAGGGACAGGGACACTTCCCACCAGCCCAGGTTGCTCAAAGCCCCATCCAGTCTTTTCTTCAACACCACCTGGGATGAGGCACCCACAACCTCCATGGGCAACCTGAATTCCTCCTCAACTGGACAGGGAAGAGAAAATATAAGGAAGGGTTTGTGGGTCAAGATAAAGACAAGGAGAAATTCACCAATAACCATCATGGGGACTTGACTAGGAGAAACTAGTTTCATTTATTACAAACCAAATCAGAGTAGGGTACTGAGAAATTAAGAAAAATATATATATATCTTAAAACCCCCAACTTCCTTCTCCCCAGGTTTAACTTTACTCCCTATTTCTCTACCCTTTCTCCCCATAGCAGCACAGGGGGATGGGGAATGGGGTTTGCAGTCAGTTCATCACAGGTTTTCTCTGCCAGTCCTCCCTCCTCACACTCTTCCCTTCCTCCAGCATGGGGTCCATCCCATCGGAGATAGTTCTCCACAAACTTCTCCTATGGGAGTCTGTCCCACAGGCTGTAGTTCTTCATTACCTGCTCCAGGATGGGTTCTTTCCATAGGGTACAGTCTAAGGCACAGTCTGCTCCAGTAGGGGTTCCCCATGGGGTCACAAGTCCTGGCATCAAACCTGCTTCAGCATGGGGTCCTCTCTCCATGGGTCCACAGGTACTTCCAGGAGCTCCAACATGGGCTCTCCACAGGGTGACAAAAGGATGTTGTACCTCCACCTGCTCTGGGCTGGGGACTTCCACAGCCTTAAAGTGGATATTTTCTCTCCTGTGGACCTCCCTGGGCTGCAGAGGGACAGTCTGCCTCTCCAAGTGGTGGGACAGGTTCCCCAGGGAAGTGGTCACAGCACCAATCCTGCCTGAGTTCAAGAAGTGTTTGGATGATGCTCTCAGGCACATGGGGTGATCCTGGGGGTGCCTTACACAGGGACATGAGTTGGACTTGATGATCCTGATGGGTCCCTTCCAAAATCAGCAGGTTCTATGATTCTACCAGGGTCTTCACCATGTGCTGCAAGGGAATCTCTGCTCTGGTGCCTGGAGCACCTCCCCCTCCTTCTTCACTGACCTTGGTGTCTGCAGAGTTGTGTGTCTCATGTATTCTCATTCCTCTCTCCAGATTCAGTTGCCCAGGGTTTTTTTTTTCCTAACAATGTTATCACAGAAGAGCTGCCAGCATTGCTGATGGGCTGGGCCTTGCCCAGGGATGGGTCCATTTTGGAACCTTCTAGGACTGGCTCTATCAGACATGGAGAAGCTTATAGCAGCTTCTCACAGAAACCACTCCTTTAGCTTCCTCTGCAAGCCAAACATGTCCATGCAAACCCAATACAGTGCTACCAAAAACATCAGAGAAGAAATTCTCCACCTGGATATTCTCTATAGTCCAAGAGTGAGTCTGAAAGACTCTGCCTCAGGAGATTTTTTTCAGTTTCTGAACTCAGACCCTGTACTGACAATGTGAGACATCAGCCAAGTCTAGAAGTGGTGATGGCAGAGCTGCAGCCTCTCAGGCACAGTTCATCTCCACAAAGTTATGGCACAGTTCCTCTGACCAGGTGTGGGATGACATGAATCACCCTGCAAACTTACCTCTGTAGTCTATTCCACCTCTGACTATAAGGGGAGTTTGAATGCCTGGCTCATTTGTGAAGACCCACACTGGAGACAGCAGAAGTGAGGCAGGATGAGTAGAGAATGCCTCATGTCATGTCTCTCTCTGACTTCTGGGCCAAAATGGTTGTGGGAATTAGTTCAAAAGGGCACTGAGCTGCAACCCTGAGTTTTATACTTGGTAAGGACACCAGTAAGTGATGCCTGGGTGAATCCAGAGTCAAACAGGTCCATTCTCCTGAACAACTGACTTTTTTTCCATGGCATTTTGTTGGCACTGTCAGCTTACATCTCCTGAAACCCTCCTGCCTTGTTAATACAACCCCAGTGACTTTGGTGCATGTTGTGCTTTTGACTTAGGACTTTCATCCCTCACTTCATTCTCTGTAACATTAACACAAGCATTAGCACCCAAATTACTGTGAATGCCACCACTGAAGAAGGTCCCACTCCACTGCTCATCCTTGGGGAAGCAAAACCCCCACACCCCAGCATTTGTCCTCCAGCACCCCCATCTTCATTAAACCACCACCACCTGGTTGTGATTCCTTCCCCTGCACCCCCTTCCTTCTTCTGCACCCCTAAACCCAACGATGCCAGCTGGGTTTTCCTGGGTGGCTTTTCCATTTCAGGCCAGGGTTAGCATTTAACTGGTCAGAATGGTGCAAAGAGCCCATTCTTGTCCTGGGACTGTGCTGCATGGGCCCCGCGGAACCGACTCTCCTCAAATAACCCAGCTTGAATGTCAGAGCCCGGGCTGTATTGTGTTTCACATTCTGGCTGTGGGAATGCTTCCCCAGCAGGAGTCAGGGTAACAAATCCCTTGCTCTTGCAGGAGGGCCCCATAAAATGAATGATTTTGGATCTCACGCTCCTGAGGAGGTCTCGGTTACTCCAGCAGTGGCTGCTCAGAACGAGAGCGACTGTAGGAGAAGGAGGGAGGGCAGGGTGGTTTGGCAGCTTTCTGTTGTCTCATCACCCCTGGTTTTGAGTTTGAAGGAGCACCAGGAGCCCAGCCTTCCTTCCCTCCGATCCATACTTTTACGTAGATATTAAATTAAAAAGAAAGAAAGAAACAAAAAAGAACCCAAACAGAGAGTGGATAAACCCCGAGGCTGAGACTGAATCGAATGCATCCGCTTGAAATCCTGCACGGCCACCAGTGCTGGGAGCCTCCTGATTTCTCAGGCTTCCCTGTGAACAGCCCCAATGTCAGGACATTTATGGGGTGGCAAAAACAACAAGACAGTTTTCTCTTGTGCTCCACAAACACCGGGATCAAAACCCTCCACTCCTTCCTGCAACAGCTGCCAGCATCCCCTCCACCAAGCCCTGCAGTGTGGCCACTGCCCCATCCATGGCAGGGACCTGAACTCCCCCACTTCTCCGGGGGAGAGGGAGGGATGCTGTTCCCTGAACTATCTCCCCTCTCTTGTTATCTTGCTTTCCTTGTCAGCCAGTGAGCTGTGAAACTGCAGCCCAGAGCAAAATGAACTCTGACCTCATTTTTCCCCTTACAATTAGCCAGAACTCTGCCTTTTATATATATATATATATATATATATATATGTTTTCCTTTTTCCCTCCCCACTTTTAAATGATTAATAAGACAATCTGGTCCCTAGCTTCTGCAGTGAGGAGAGTGTGCTGACAAAGCACCACGATGCCTCTTCCAGGTCACCCGGCAGCAGGCCATGTCTTTATGAAAACATAAAAATTGGAGGGACTTATTTGAGGAATTTGGAGCCTGAGACACAGGAATTTTCATCCTTCAGACCCTGGCAACTCCACTCCTCCAGTGGTCTCTGAGCCACAACTCCTGCCATGGAAAGGAGTATCTGCTTAACAGCAACCTGTGAGCTCTGAAAAAAATCAGATTATGATTTTCTCTTCTTTTGCTATTATTTTTATATATATATATACATATGCAGCTGCCTTATGTGGATCTTTAAGCAAGATCCAGTGGCAAACCACAAATCTGTAAACACCCTCAATGGCAACACACAGGAGGATCCTCACTCCCACTCACCCTGCACCTGAGCATTGCTCTCTGTGTGCTCATCCCTCTCCTGAGTTTCCTGTTGCAGTGGGAGAAGGGAATTAAGGTCAGGTGGAGGCTGTTCTCCTCATTCACCCTTCCTATGACTGTGTTTGCTTCAGGCTACAGATGCCCCCGTGTGCTCCCAGGCTTTGCTGGAGTAGGAAGGACTCCCAGCATGGGGATGCTCCTGCAGGGACAGGCAGGGAAAGGACCACAACTGAGGCAGCTGGAAATGGGTAAAGCACCAGAGAGCAGCACTGGTGAGAACAATCCTGCACCAGCCTCTGCCTGATCACTTCAAAGCTTGCCTGGCTGTCTCCACAGCAGCAACTGGTGCCAGCCCCTCCAGTCCTGTCACAGAATCACACACAAATTTAAGGGTTGGAAAGCACCCCAAAAGATCATTGAGTCCTACCCCCCTGCCAGAGCAGGGTCACCCCCAGCAGTCACACAGAACACATCCAGGGGGTCTCTGAATGTCTCCAGGAGACTCCACAAGCTCCCTGGGCAGCCTGGGCCAGGGCTCTGCCACCCTGACACTGAAAAAGCTTTTTCTTGTATTTCTGGAACCTCCTCATGTTTATGGCACCTCCCATCCTCAACCTTGTACCTGTTCCCCCTTGTTCTATCATTGGACACTACTGAGCAGAGCCTGGCTCCATCCTCCTGGCACTCACCCTTTACACATTTATAAACATTATAAACCCTCATTCTCCTCTTCTCCAAGTTGCAGAGCCCCAGCTCCTCAACCTTTCCTCACAAGGGAGATGTTCCACTCCCTTCAGCATCTTGGAGTCTTTCAAGCAGGTCCCTGTCCTTCTGGAACTGAGGGGCTCAGAACTGGACACAACATTCCAGATGTGGCCTCACCAAGGCAGAGTAGAGGGGGAGCCACAAAAGTGGCACTTCAGGAGCTGCTTTTCACACTGCTCCCAGCAGACCCCTCCATACCATGGGGGTTAAGAAAGAGTAAAATGCATTTAAGACATTTTAAAAATGGATGAGTGCACAAGCAGAGTTTGCCAAGCTGCAGGCTGCTGCCAGAAGGGTAGCAGGGCTTTGGGGTTTTTTGGAAAACACCCTTGGCATGTCAGAGAAGCAATCTGCTCTTAGCTATTGTTGTGGAGTAGTCTGTAGAGTAAATGATGCAAATCTTGCCATGGAGGGATGTCCTTGTGTGCTGACCATGGGTCATCCAGCAGAAGGAGGAGACCATGCTCTTGGCTGGGGGACATCAGCAGCACTGCTGAGGGGACTTACTGAGTCCTGAAGCCAGCAGGAAAACCTGGAGTCCCTTCCAGAGGCAGGAATACAATGGCAAACCTTTTACTATGCATCTTGAAACCATCCATACATGGATTTCAAAACTGCAGCATTTGCCTAAAAGAGGTATATTCCAGGACCATGGTTTTTGTGTGCTTTTGGTGACCCTGGTTTCATCCATCCTAACCTCAACCTCTAGGTGATGGGGGTACTGTTAACCCCCACAGCTTCTCTCAGCTTTTCTACCCTTTGTACTCAACCAGCTCCAAAGGCAGAGGCATTTCCCTGCCCTTTCCAGGAGGCCTCCCTGGCTCTTTCAATCTTTCTTGGAAGAGCTGTTATCTGTCCAGATGTTTGTGAGGAGGAGGAGCAGGACTCCAAGAGGAGCCTTCCTCATTACCTCCAACAAACTCTCCCTTTTCTGCAGCAGATGCTTCCCATTCCTCCCACTCTTTAGCTGGGCTAGGGAAGAAGGAAATACCAAAATTCATGGGGCTGGTAGATATGGCCACAGGAAAGGAAAGAAACAGTCGCTGCCCCTGGACTGGCACTCTGAAGTGCCAGAAGTGTCCTGCTAATTCATGTATGTCACTTAATAATTAAAATCCCCCATACAATTGTTTAGCAAATGCTGGTTTTTAGTCATCATTATGAATTTTTTACTCCAGTATCTCCCAGGAGCAAGTCAGGTCGGGCTCCCATCATGCTACGCAGCCTGCAAGCAGCCAGGGAGGCTGAATTCCTTTCTCTAGGAGTTGACAGTCCAAATAAACAAGGCAGACAAAGGAGAGGAGGGGAAACAGAAGCTCAGGGGAGGTGAAGCGAGTTGTCCAAGGTCACACAGCAGGTCAGTGCCAAAGCTGGGAGCAGAAGCCATGCTGCCAGCTCTTGCTCTCATGCCCTATCTCCCCAGGGAAGACTGGGCCAAAATAATTTATGAGACAAAGAACTTCTATCGTATTCCTCCTGGCACCATGAAGTTCTTCAGCTTGTGCAACTAAAGCACAGCCAGATAAAGAGGCAACTGGGCACCAGTTTATTTGGGTTTGCTAGGTCTTTGTTTCTTCACATTAGTAATGCTAGTAAAAGCCTTTAAGAGCTTGAACACATCATCTGGACAGAAGCATCAGAGATGAGGAGGATCATTGCTTCAGGCAAGTGACCTGGAGATCTGGGTGGTGAGATTTAAGGTTGGATGGAAGAAAGGTGCTGGCCTTCGGCACCTTGGAAATGAGCTCCCCTCCTATACTAACATGGAGGTGCAGGAAAGCAGCCTCAGCAGCTGCAGAGATAGAGGGGAAAGAAGGAGCAGTTGAGGTGAAGTAAGAAACCAGCTCTGCTCTATCACCATTTCCCTCTGGGGGGGAGATGAAGAAGCTGATGAGGCCCCAGTGTGGCATCTCCTGTGAGTGCAATCAGACACTGGACCATCCCAGGCTGGTTTCAGAGTGGAGAGGAGGTGGTGAGATGATAATCTCCAGGCTGACTCTGTCTCCCCTGAGAAGAAGAAAAGGCAGCAAGGAAGGAAAGCAGCATCCTCAGTGACTCACCTGTTCTTTGCCTGGGGCAGAGCTGTTGAATCTGCTGCTTTCTCAATCCCACTGGAGGCATCACTGCTTTCATGTTCCATAATTAATCTTTCAGCTGTTTCTCAGGCAACAGAGGGTACTGTTGTACACAGCATCCAGCCAGGTGCTCACACCTCCCCACCAGACTGGCACTGGCCAGCTGTCCCTTCACTCCTTTAGGTGACAAGGTGTTGGCATAATACTTACCATGTTTTTATTTTTCCTCTTTTTTTAACTGTCTTTTGCTGGACTCTGGCTGATTTGCTCTCATGACAGGGAGGGCTGGAGGCTCTAGGTCTGTTCTAGGACACCTGATGTGCGTGTGAGGGACATTCAAGTCCAAGGCTCAAGCCCTTGTGTCCCCTGTGCTATGAAGCAACCAGTGACCTCCCTGACACTGAGCTGTCCTTCCTTCCCAGCAGCAGCATCCCTTAGGGACCACTCTTCTGACAAATGCTGCAGCATCATGTGAACACGTTTGGGAAGACTGGGAAGTGATTGTTCTTAGTTTCTGCAATTGATCAAATGATCTTCAGATGTTAAACAGCAGAACTCCCACCTGCAAGATTAATTTTCTTGCAGCACAAGGTGGGCTTGACCTCAACTGGGAGGGCCAGACAGGTAGAAGCTGCTCAAGCCATCCTGGCTGGATGAAATGTTGACAGCTGGTATTGTAAATGATCTCCAAAAGGTTCATTATGTCCTGCATGATGTTTTGTTGCTCAGCTATTTGACTGGTCTAAGGACATGTGCCATCCATGGCCTGGGTGGCCCTGACACCCTCAGACCTCCTTCAGTCCATTCAAGGGTCAAATGATTGTCAGGGCAAGAAAAGGACCACACCAGCATCTGTAAGTGCACATGATAGTAAATTAGATTTGGAATAGGAAAGAAAGCCCAAAAGACCCCATTTATGCAATATGAGATGTCTTTGCATGGAAGAGCACTTGAGTTGGCTCATCTCCCAGTGAACTGTCCTGGGAACCCAGCTGCTACATGGCCTTATAAAAAGTCCCTCTCCAGCTTTCCTGTGACGCCTTCAGGTACTGCAATGCTGTTTGGTGTCACCAGCAAACTTGCTGAGGGTGCACTCAATCCCACTGTCCCTGTTCCTGACAAAGATATGGAATAGCACTGGTCCCAGTACCAGCACCTAAGGAACATCCCCCATCACTGGATTCCATTTGGACAGGGAGATGTTGCCCACAGCTCTTTCAGTGCCATCATGGAGCTAATCCCTTATCCACTGAGTAGTTCATATATCAAATCCATATCTTTTCTATTTAGAGACCAGGATGCCTTGTGGGACAGTATCAAATGCTTTGCACAGGTTCAAGTAGATGACACCAATTGGTCTTCCCTTGTTGACCAGCACTATCACCCCACTGTAAATGATTTGACCTTGGTGAAGCCTTGTTGGTTGCCATCAGTTTTCCATGTCCCTTATCAGACCTTTCAGGAGGATCTGCACTGAAAGCTCATTGCAAAATCTCTGCCTGCTGCCAAACACATGCAGTGAAAACTGTCAGCATCTGCTCATTCCATCCTACATCAGCCTTTGAAATGGTAACTCTGCTCAGGATAAGCAATAAAAAATGCCAAAGGCACAAATCTTCCCTTGGATTAACTTTGATATTGGTGTCACCAAACTCAGCAGAGAGATTTTTTGACTGACCACCTGGGAATGAGAGCACTGGAAGCTGCTGACCTGGATGCTCACTTGACTCTTGCCTAAACGTGGGGGGTTTGGCCTGGAAATGGTAAGAATCAGCCAGAATCAGAAAGGTTGGTTTCAGCAGGGTCAGAAATTCCTGCAAGACAGAATTCCTAAGGGTATTTCACTGCTTCTCCCTCAAGCCAAAGAGGGCAGGGGAATGTGAAAACTGAAAAAAAATGCGGACTGAACTTTTCAAACTCCACAGAAGGATTTAAGTGGAGTTGGGTTCAAATCTGAGAAGGTTCACACATACCTAAGGTCAAACAGAACACCATGGCCATTGGCCTGGAGGGACAGAGGGAGGCAGTGGCCTCAGCTGAGTCCTCATTGACCATCTCACTGCAACAGGAAAAATGTGGCTCAGCAAATCTGTCCCTCTCAGCAGTTTCAGTTCAGCAAAGGGCTGGGATGGGAGTGACTGAGCAGGGGGATAAGTTACCTGCTCACATCCCCAAGGCCAGGAAAAGCTCCTGTGACACCAGCCGTGGGGCATGGGTGGCCATGGGACACACAACCCCCCAGCTGGCACAGCTTCATCCCCCCTACAAGAAATAGGGGCAGATGTCCAAGGCTAAAGGGCTGCTCTGAGATACAGGGTGCATTAAAAGGACTCCTTGGTGATCCATCTGGCATGCTGGTGAATCCTTGATTTAGTCCTCTGGACTCCTACCAGGTTTTTGGGTGATTTTGGGCAATTCAGTCAGATCTGAACCAGATCTGAAAAGATCTGGTTTCAAAAGAAGCCCTCAGGAGGCTGTGGAGATAAGGAAGCAGAAAACTGAGGCTCTGGGGTATGATGGAGATGAGGGAAGGACACGATTCAAGCACAGTGGATGGAAGTTCTACACAAACACCTTTCACCCACTTGAAGAGAAGGCAAAGGGCCCTGCTCATTCATTCCCTTCTGAATTCCCAGATAGAGCCCTTAACAGGAACACCAATGCCACTGGCAGGTAACCTGAGATGCTGTTTTAATGGGTACCTTGAAGAATACAAACAGGTCTTTGGGGTTGGTTTTCCTCCATCATTCACTCTCCCTCCTCCCAAATTCATCTGAATTGCCCAGAAACAGCAAGTAATGGCAGAGAGAGAGTTCAGCCATTAAAAAGAGAGCACAGTAGGTAGGGAGGTAGCTAAGTCCTCTGGTTATACCTAACCAGACACCTTCTTGTCTCTGTGTCATTGGACTTTTGGGGGTTTTTTGTGGGCAAGCTTGCCCTGGCTAAAGTCTTTTCAGGAATTAATGAGCCAGGGGAGAGTGATCTTCCCATGGACATGTTTTAAGCTTATGGTTCTTGCAGCTTTTCTTGACTACCACGTGCAGGAGTGCTGCCAGAGCTGGGGCTGTAAATGCTGGCTGAAGGCTGGAATAACCCTGGCTCTCCTCTCAGCAGGGCATCAAGGCAGAGCTTGCTTTAGCTAAAGGACAAACTGGCTCTTGGGAAAATGCAACACCCTGCCCAAAGCATCATGAGCATCAGGTGTCCTCAGAAAGAAGCATTTCAGGGCAACCTTACCATACATCCATCTGCTACAGCTGAACCCAGTTAAGGGCTCGTGGGGGCTTAGGCACAGTGCAGCCTTTCTTCCCAACTTTTGTCTTCACCTGGATTATTCCCTCCTGGGAAAAAGGCTCAGAGTCCTCCAGGCACAGGAATAGCTGATCCTTGGCCATGACTGTGTGGTGAGGAGGACAAACCCATTCCTGGCACTCCCCCATTTCTCAAAGAAACCTCTTCAGAAACATCCCCAGGATCCATACAGTAAGACTTGTTGGCACTAAAACCTGGGCTTATTCTTCAGGCATCTGTTTAGGATCCTCAGCCAGTTAGGGAAAGAAGAATAAAAAAAAGAAGAAGAAAAAGAAGAGTAAAAAAGGTGCTCTGATGTGCACCTGATGGATTTTGTCTGAGTTAACAGGTATTTTATAATAACACAAGCAGAGAGAGCATCAGATTCATTGATCTACAAAAGAAAGATTTTTTTTTTAAAGCAACAGTGTCTTAACACTTGTCAAGAAGCAGGGGTAGGGGCTGGGCAGCTCTTTTGGAGCTGAGCCTGGAAATTAGCATTTTGGGGAGGGGTCAGAGTTTTCTGTCAGAGAAGTGACTTTAACCAGTTCGGGTCCTCCTGCCTTTCTGTCTCTTGAGTAATATGTAAAAGCAGCTTTAAAGACTGACAAAAACAAGTTTTCACTAAAGTCAGCACTCCCAAGTTTGTGCAAAGCTAAAAGAGGGAACTGCAGGCCAGTTTTTGCTTCTCCCACCAGCAAGGCCACCAGCTGAATCCTGACCTCAGCATGTTTTTGGTAGGTGACAGCTTAAAAGCAGGAAGGGCAGCACAAGGATATGAATGGACCAAAAGCCACCTGAATCCTCCTCTCAGTTGTGAACTGAAACCCATCATCAACTGTTGCAGAAATTGCAGCAAAGTTCAGAGTTCTGACATGGCCCATAAAGTCTGGAAACCTCTAAATAAACATCCTGGCTTCTGAATTGCATAGAAGACTGGAAGCAACCTCACTTCTTGCCCAGATATCATGTGAGGTTTGCAGTATTGCCAGGTAGGGTGAAAAAAAAAACCACCTTGATTTTATCCCATAAACAACGTGCAACCTGGTGAAGTCAGGAGTCATTAAATGAAATTTCTCTGGGCTGTAATACAGTTTTGCTGAGGTCTTCTTTACTGATTCTGATCTGCCTCAGGTACTGGCCCAAACCAGTTGCTATGTTCAGTTCAAACTTTTGAAAAACCTTCTTCCCAGCTCTTGTATGAGCCACAGATCTGCTCCTACTCTTGTTGGTGTTGCTGGGCATGATTCTGTCATAATGAAGAGTTGGAATTTGGGAAGTTTGTGCTTAAAATTCAAAGGGTCTAATAGCAATAATCCCAAATTATCCCAGTAAGAAGAGTGAGCAAGCCATGCTACATCAAAGGTCTGGTGGTCTTCATTTCTCAGGGCCTGATGTCAAGCATTTATGATCCCTGAACACTCAGAAGATTTATCACAACAGAAAGGAGTCTCAATCACTTCCCCTCACCACTCCAAAACACAATCGTGTTTTAAAATCACTTATCAGCATGGAGACACTCTTCATGCCTTCTGTAAAATCCCAAGTGCCTTCTGAAAACATTTTTGTCACAAAGGTTTCTGTCTGCTTAGCAGATGGATGGTAAAATGAGAAGAGCTTTAGCTCTATGTGTGTGTATTGCTGTGAAGCACAGCACAAGGGCTAAGAGCCTTGGTGAGTAATTAATACACTAAGTGGGAAATTCCTCTGGTTCCCAAGCTTGTGAATATTTCCAGAATATCAGAAATTATTTTTTTTTCTCTTTCCTGAATCAGGACAAAGCCAGAACCTGGAAAACTTTATCAAAGCCTGAGTTACAATGAATATATCCAGAGAAGATCAATGGCAGCAAAACATTTTAATGTTGACCTTTCCCAACTTTTTACTCTACATTTACTGTATTCATAACACTATTACTAAAACTAAAATAGTTTTGATGCAGGATTCCCTGGAGCTGAAACCATTGACAGAAGACTGTTTGCATTCCTTGATACTAAAAATTCTTTTTTTTGTCCTCTGATAGTTCTGCTTTGGAGTGGCATTTTCAGGTTGAAAAAAAAGCTCTTTCAAGGCAAAACTCCTGACTGCATTAAAGGATGAGCTCACACAAGGGTTCTGGAGTTTGCATCTTGAATTATTGAAGGTTTGTTTCCACACACCCCTCTGGGCAGGAGTAGCTCAGAGTGGCTGGAGAGGAGCTGCTTGCTGCACCCCCTTGTCCTCCCTGTAACTTCCTCAGGATCCCTCTGGAGGGACTTCGGGGAACTGGGACCCATTTTTTCGGCCAGAGCAGACAGGTTTTGCGTTGCGAAGAGGCCAGCACACACAAACCAAAAGGAATACACCAGCTCCTTTGGATGTGCACCTGGCAGGACCGTGGCCACCTCTTTGGGATGGGCAGGATCTGCCCCTCCAGCGTCCTCTGGCTTCCTCGCAATTTCCCATGGGTGGCTCCATCTCCGAAGCCCAGGGACACTTCCCTTTGCCCTCTCTCCTTCCACCAGCCGCTTTTCGAGCCAGGAAGAAGGAGCTGGTGAATGTGCTGAAATACCTCTTTCTTCCCCCCCCCCCCCCCCCAAAAAAACCCCAAAACCTTCAGTGTTTGCTGCTGCTCCGCGCTCCTGTCTGATAACCCAAAACACAAAGAGCGCAAACTCCTGCCGCTCTCTTCCTCCCTCTGACGGGAGGATGAGCTCAGCAAGAGCTCAGCCAAATCCTGCGGGGGTAATTTAATCGCATTCCCGCTCCGTCTGCCTCAGTTCCCCCACTTGGATGTGTTGAGTCTCTGCGCTTCCTCTTGTGGCATCCCCGGCATTCCCCAGCACCCTCCCAACCTCCTCTCCCGACCTCGCTGCCCGGGGCTCTTGGCCGGAGCACATGGAAGAGGCAGCGGGATGCATTCCTGGGATAGATACAGGTAAATGTTCGGGATTAGGAAGATCAGGACTTCTCAACCAGGGCATATTAGGGGAGGGGGTGTGTGTCTGCACGCAGTTTTGCCTTGGCACCACCCTGAGAGAAGGGAGGAGCCAGGGAGGATTGATTTTAGAGGATGGATGGGATGGGACCCATCAAGCAGGTGATTCCCTCCTGGAGAAGTTTGCAGGAAGATGAGTGAGAGTTTTAGAGCACTAAAGTTGCAGCTGCTGAAAGCCACTGTAAAAACACCTCCTCATGAGCAGATTAATAGAAGAATCCCAGACCTCATCAGCCCAGGGCATGCAACACTAAATGATGGGAAAAAAACTGTTTTAAGAATGTATGGGGAACTTTTCAGAGTGTAATATCTTATATTTTTTATATTTGTAATATCTTATTTTTTTATATGTTATATTTTTGGTGTGCTGCTTGTAATATTTTGGGCACTGCTGCAGACACAACCTCTGCTCAGCACCCAGAGTCCAGACACATCTGGCTGACACAGTCACATAGGCAAAACACATCATTCAGGAACAGCGTGGCCAGCAGGTCCAGGGAAGGGATTCTGCCCCTGTGCTCAGCTCCGGTGAGGCCACAGCTTGAGTCCTGTGTCCAGTTCTGGGCCCCTCAGCTCAGGAAGGAGATTGAGGTGCTGGAGCAGGTCCAAAGGAGGCAACTGGGCTGGTGAAGGGACTCGAGTACAGACCCTATGAGGAGAGGCTTAGGGAGCTGGGGGTGTTCAGCATGAAGAAGAGGAGGCTCAGGGGAGACCTCATCACTCTCTCCAACTCCCTGAAAGGAGGTTGGAGCCAGGGGGGGGTTGGGCTCTTTTCCCAGGCAACTCTCAGCAAGACAAGAGGGCAGGGTCTCAAGTTGTGCCAGGGGAGGTTTAGGTTGGAGATGAGAAAGAATTTCTTTCTGGAGAGGGTGATCAGGCATTGGAATGGGCTGCCCAGGGAAGTAGTGGATTCTCCGTGTCTGGAGATATTTCCAAAGAGCCTGAATGTGGCACTGAGTGCCACGGGCTGGGAACTGCAGCAGTAGTGGATCAAGGGTTGGACTCGATGATCTCTGAGGTCCCTTCGGACCCAGCCAGTTCTATGATTCTATGATTATCACCATCATCATCACTAACTTGCAAACCGCAATTTTTTTTTCCCATTAGAATTTCCAAACGTCTTCAAACCTATTAGCAAAATCCTCATCAACTGCTGGCTTTTTGCTGAGCTGGTGGGCAGACTGTCTCCTCATCCCATCCCCACAGGTGACTCTTGCAGAGGTTTTGTGCTGCATGTATTTTGGGAGGTGGAATGACTTTGCATTGGCCTGGAAACATGCAGAAACCTGCTGCATGACAAGCTGCAGCCCTGCACCTTGAGCTGGCTTCTGTCACAGCAAACAAAATAGATGGATAAAAAAAGGGGAGGAACAGTCAAATGGAGTGGATAGAGGAGGTCCAGCTTACACCAAGGAGGTTTGGCTCAGCCCTACCTAACATGGACATCACTGGAGGGAACCAAGGTCAGGCACACAGAGATCACCAAAAATATTGGGCAGAAAGAGAAGAGTCCTCACTCTGGCTCCTCTTCCCTCCCCTCCTGCTCCTGTTTGTACAGTCCCCATAATGGACTTCAGACTCATGTATGTGTGTTTTGGGCACCAAGTTTAGAGTCCAGAATTAGAAAGAAGACGAAAAGAAAACTATTTGCTGGCACAGCTCAGCTTCTGTCACACTGCCAGACACCCCAGCTCAGGGGAAGCACCCACTGGGTCACAGCTCCTTTTCCCAGCCATACACCCAGCCTGCCCTGCGAGCATGGGAGTCCAAAAGCCCAGGGGGAACCCTCACTGCAGAGACTATTTGGTTCTGAACCAAAGCCATGATGGATGCTGCACCCTGGGGTCGATGGGGTTGTGCCACTGTGCAGCTTTCCCCAGCTCCCTGCTGCTCACCCCCCGGAGCCTGCTGCTGCTCTCTGCTCCTCACCAAAGAGACCAGAACCAGAGGAAACCATTATTGCCTGCATGGCAGAGCCCACTCAGCCCCACGGCGCCCACCCAGGAAGAGCAGATCCCAGCCCTGCTCCTGGCCCCTCGCAGCACTCAGGAGCCAAAGGGAGGGGGAAAGAAGCAAGCGAGAGGTAGGCAAGGATAACCTGCTCCCCAAACCACTGTGATCTGCTCAGCCCCAGAAATGTGTCACCTCTGGCCACCCCAGGGCTCTGGGTGATGCACGGTGCTGCCCTAGCAAAGCCCTGCCTGGCGGGGAGGAGTTGGCACAGGGGAGAGGGCTTAAGGCTCGGGGAGAAGGGGGGGCTGGGGGAGCTGGGAGAACCCCTGCCTTGCTTCTTCTGACCACTCCTCAGGAGCTAAGGGCTGCAGGGGGTATTGCTGAGAACTTGAAAGTGTCTAATCTGAGCATCAGCCTGCAAGAAGCTGGTCCAAAAGCTGAGCCAGGAAAGGGGAGAATCTGTCTGTCCATCCCATCTATCTCTTCCAAATGCTTGCAGGCACCCATGGCGTTCACCAAAACCTACTGGGAACTGGATGGCCCTGGCAGCTCCAGAACTTCTGTCCCTAGCCCCAGCCACACCATTTTCATCTTCATTTCCATTGCAGCACATGCTAGGTGCTCAGATTGCCCTTGGATGGGGGGGAGCTGGTTTGGATTTACCAAACCCAATGCTACACGTGCAAGCCAAACTCTCTGGGGCTTCACATGCCATTTCTTGCTTCAGACCATGCCAATTTTGACAATTCCTTGCTAATAACTTCACCTCAGTCTCTGATCTCAAGCAGCAAGCTCATTTGGGAATGGGGAAGGCTTTTTTCATCACTGGAGTCCCTTCTTGCACCAAAGGGAAAGGTCCTCTTTCTGCAGGCAGCACATGAATAATCCTAGGCAAGCAGAGCTCAGGCTGGGCAGCATGACCTCTGAGGCAGTATCTCCATAAAAGCAAACAAGAAGGCCTCCTCCAGCCCCACTACACAAAGCAGAGATGCTGGGATGGGTCTTTTGTGAGCCCTCAAGGGTGCATCCTGGCTCCGACCTTTGAACCTGGTTGGGTTTGCAGCTGAGGAAATAACCACAGAAACAGAGAGCAAGCAGTGTGCTCAAGGGCTTCATTTTTAAGTGCAGAAGGGATTGCCAGGGCAGATGGGGTCCCAGGATGGGTGTGAGAAGATGCTGAAGGGCTCAGCAGAAGTGTAGTAGCTATCACTGAGTACTTGGAACTACACCCAGCAGTGTGAGGAGGCCTGGACTATCCTCCCTTCTCATCTTCTCAAACTTGCATCAGCCAGTTGGGGCTGGGGACACCTACAGATGGGGAAGGCTGTAAGAACTGTATGGACTTCTCTGACCTGATCTCTAGGAGCCCCATCTTTACTCATGCTAAAAGCTCTAGAGGAGAAAACACATAGAAGTCCTGCATTTGTGTTGTATGAGTAGCACTGGTGCAATTGGTGTGGAGTTTGGGGTAGCAGAAGGAGACACAGCTTAGTCTGAGATTTGTTTGCTATGCTCAGTTATTATAAATCCTCTAAGATGAGTGTAATGGCCAAATTACCACAGGAGCCTTTGAAAATAATGGGCATTTCAGAGGTGATGCCAGCTTCACATTAAGCATAAATCTATACTGAGTACCTATGGCATGCACAGAAGCATCAGGACACCAAGAAAGAGATCCCAAGCCCTCACAGGTTGGAGAATTAGAGAATCCTGTTGCATATTCCTCATTTCAAGTTGCCAAACACAAGATGGGAGCAATTGGATGTGCAGAGGCTGTCAGACCTAGAGCCAGCCAAAGCCATGCTGAAGATGCATAAAGAGCTACAAAAAAAGCTAGCCAGGAAAACTGAAATTTATACCAAAATGAGTGGTTACACTTTGCTGGTAATCTCTTGCTCCCACATTTCCCCCACTATGGAATTAGGAGGATAGTTTGCTTTTATCTCACAGGTAAGCCACAAGGATATATTCATTAAAATCTGGCTAATATTTGTAAAGGATGCAGACATTAGGGTGAGACCATCACAGAAAGACCCAGAATCTAAAGCCTAAGTTAAGACAATATTTTCTAAGAGGGAGACATCGATCTTGTGACACTCTTTAGTTACAATGACTTTTATCTTTGCCATGCCAGTCAAGCCACTTAATCATTGCATTTGATGGATGGTGGGGCAGCAGGGCTGCAATTGTTCATTGTCAGGCAGATACAGAGGTCACTGGCTTTGCTAAGCTCTGGATCCAAATCCAAAACAGCCACAGTGACGTCTGTTAGGTTTAAAAGAATAATAAATTTACTCATTTAGCTTTGGTGTTGGGTGCTGGTGCCACCTCTATCTGTCTCTCCTGAGAAAATAAACCCAGCACCAGCATCCCCAGCACCACAGGGTGATGCTGCAACATGCAGTTAATCTTCACACCATGAGATGAAGGCTTGGGGGGAGGTGAAGGAGGGCACAGATTTGTGGGATGACTCAAAGGCTCTGCAACACCTTCCCTGACAGACTAGAGACAGCTTTGTGTTTTGGGAATGCTGGTGATACTGGTGAACTAGATCCTGTCTGCTCACTGGAACCTGCCACAGCTCTGGCTTGGTAGCAAGGACACTATTATTGCAATGGCAGAAAAAAAGGGATGGCAATACTGTGGCTCATCCTTAAAAAGCAGGATAATTTTTAGGATAGTTATTAGGAAAAGATTTAAAGGCTAGGATATGTGCAGTCTTCAGCCAAATAGTCAAAGAAAGATGCAAGATGTGGACACAGATTCACCAGCTCTAATCCTAGCTCTTAATACCAAAAGACAATGCTAAAAAAATTCTCTTTCCCAACATTTGTTAACATTTGCTCTCATGAAGTTGTTGACACCATGATTTCTTACACACACCCATGTTCTCTTTTGAATCTCTCTGTATTCTCAGGAGAGCACAGAGCCCAAGCACCCAGTGCATCCAGATCAGAGATGGAGAGAAAGGAGTGAGGATGAAGCTGGAGGAGGAGCAGATGGGATGGGGAAGATGGGAGGCTGGGGCCAACACGAAGCATGGCAGAGGCAAAGGGAGCACCCTGGACTTTATTCTCTGGCTGCAGGAACATCAGCCTCAAAATCTCTGCTTGGATCTGGATTTGTTGACACAAAATCCACTGCCTGAACGTGGTGGGTTGGATGGAGTTTACCTGGTACATTCCCAGTGCTATCTCAGGAACATAACTCCATGGGCTGGAGCAGTTGTAGTGTATCTGCTTGTCTCTTATCTAATATGTAACTTCTGGGCTGAAGACATAACGTACTGTCTATCCTTTCTGTGATAAAAATAAAGAATATAAAACCACACACATGCACACAGAATCCCAGGCCAGAAATTCCCTTAGGGGAACACTCTGTGACTAGATAAGAAGGTACCAGCTGGCACGGAGTTACCTCTTCTCTTCCTAACCAGGACACTCAGAAAAAGGGTGGAATCAGGGGTGGAGGAGAGGAAAGAGAGGGGAGAAAGATGTCAGGGGAGGGGTGGCAAAGAAAGTGCCATGGAGAATGACTCTAAGGAAAAAGAAGTCAAAAGCAGACTGGGCTTTTTTAAGACTTTCATGTCTCTGCCCATCTTCATAAAATCTGACCTCTTTGGAGTTACAGAGAGCAAACCCTGCTAGTGCTGCCCTGAGTTACCCAAAAAGGGGTGTTTGAGGCCCATCAACTCTGACATAAAATAAAACAGCTCCTAAAAAGCTCCTGGAGAGCTGGAAAAAATGTGTGGTGCATGACACCACACACTGTGTCTTCCCAGTGCTCTCCCCACTGCACCACCTGCAGGTCAACCTTCCTGGCAGGAGGGATCATTCTGGGGAATGATTTTATCACCGAATCATTGAATGCCCGTTTGGAAGGGACTTCAAGGTCTGGTCCAACTCTTTTAATTCTATAGCCTTTGAAACTTTCCAAGGTGGGGGAATCCACCCCTTCCAATCCAAAAATGAAAATCTCCCCAGGAGCACCTTGTGCCCATTGCCCCTTGCCTTGTCCATGGGATTCCCTGTAAATAGGGAGTCTCCACCTGCTTTGCAGCCTCCTTTTAAGTACTGGAACATTGTAATAAGGTCTTATTATTAATAAAATTGTAATAACAATATTAATATAATGTATATTAATAAAATGTATATTAATATTTATGTAATAAGGTTCATCCTCTATCTCTAGGATAAACAGACCCAGTTTTCTCAGCCTCTCCTCATCTGGCAGGTGCTCCAGTCCTCTGATCATCCTCATAGCTCTTCTCTGGACCCTCTCCAGCCTGTCCACATCCTTTTTGTACAGTGGGGACCAAAACTGGACACAATACCCCAGGTGTGGTCTGACAAACCCTGAGTAGAACGGGATGGTGACTTCTTTGGCTCTGCTGGTGATGCCCTTGTTGATGCAGCCCAGCACCCTCTTGGCCCCTTTGCTGCTGCAGCATTATCCTCTTTGCTCAGGTTGAGCCCAGTGTCCACCAAGCCCATTGGACCTCCAGGTCCCTTTCCACAAAGCTGCTCTCTAGCCAAGTGGATCCCAGCCTGAGCTGCACTGCTGGGTTATGTGTTCCCCTGAACTTCATAAAGATCCTGTTAGCCCACTCCTCCAGTCTGTCAAGGTCATCCTGGAGGGTGGCTCTCCCTTTATGGGGTTTCAACTTCTCCACTCATCTTGGTGTCACCAGCAGACTTCATCAGGGTGCTCTTGGTCCCACGATCCAGGTCATTTTTGAAGATGTCAAAGAGCATTGAGCCCAATATCAATCCCTGAGGGACTCCACTTGTGACCCATTGCCAGTTTGAGGAGGAACTATTTACTGTCACCCTCTGGCTGATAAATCTCTCATTTGCCTTTTATTCACTTCAGTGGTGCTGAGGAAGTTTCCCCACTACCCTATTGGAACATCTTCTGCTACATCACCTCCTGGGCACACGGGTGCCACCAGGTCCTGGGAGCTGTGTCCAACATGTCAGAGCTTGGTGGGAAATGCTGATGGAAAAGGAGGTTTGAAAGAAAGGTGGCAGTGAAAGAGAAGGGAAACCAGAGGCTCAGCACCTTTATAAACTGAGACTTACTGGAGCCCCCAAGGCCAAGATAGCACCCAGGGTCACCAAGCACAAATACCCTGCTCAGTTTTCCTCTCACTCTGAGTTCTCTTTGTACGTCCAAGGCAATGGAATGAATGATAGAGAACTGCAATTATATTCAATTCTTAAAGCCAGTATTTACCCAGGAGCTTAAAAGTAGTCAGAGCCACACCAGTCCCCATGCCATGCTCTTCTATCACTCTGCCTCTACCAAACCCCTCTCAATTTCCCCCTCAGCTCTCCTTCCCCATGAGAACCTTCAGAATTCTTTCTTAGAAGCCAAGCAGCTTGATGAAATGCTTGCTTTCCCTTGCTTTTGGAGATGCTGTGATAACTTGGGTTGTATCCTGCCTCTGCCTGGACACTACCTGTGCCAATAGTGCCAGTGCCCTGCCAAGGATGCATTTTACAGGCATGTGCATGGCTCAGCTGGCAGGAGGCTACCAGCAGTCCAAAAGATCACAAAACCACAGGCATGGGTCTTTGGAAACATTTTCACAACTAACTGGCTTCAGCAGTAAGGTAAAAGATGTATTTCTCAAAAGAGGGCATCTCGTTTTCTCTTTGATGTTTGGGATCAAGTCTTGAGTCCTGTTAAAAATTTAAAATTTGTGGAAAGCCTAAGCACACAGAACTTTAAACTTCTTGTCTTTCCTTTAGTCTCTTTGTAGTATTTTTATGAAAAAGTTAATTCAAATTTTAAGAACTGTGCTAGGATGAAGTAGCAAAACATTTGGTTCTGAAAATGTCAATATGACATATTTGGACATTTTCTGTGTTCATTTTTTTTTAAACAAACAAAACAAAACATTGAAATTTATACTGGCTTTGCCAAAAATGTCAGTTCCATCAAAGTGACATTTTGCAATGAGAAACTGTTTTACACTTTCCCTCCCCCCCATCCCTTTTGCTGACTGTTGCACTGAACTCTTCGGGAAAAACCAGCAGCCTGGGCTATCCTGGGAGCCAACACTTCGTTTGCATGCAGGAGCCTTTGCATATGCAAAGCCACCTTTGGTTTTTGGTGCTGGCATGGCAACCAACATGTCAGGAAAACGCAGCCCCAGCTCAGGAAGCCTTTGCCTTCAGTTTCCTTGGGTTGAGTGAGCTTGAGGCCAGCTCAGGAAATAAATCCAAGCATCTGCTAACTTGGCCATCTGGACCAGCCGTCCTGGGGGGGAGATGCAGCTGGTTACATCCATGCTGCTGGATCCGGTTCTGGTGCCAGCTGGGCCCTGCTGCTGCCCTTTGATAAAGCCATCGTGGCTGTGGACCCTCAGGGAGGGCCAAATCCACGCTTGCCCCGGGCGATCTGGCAGGAGGAGGCTGTGAGAAAGGAGAGCTCGGGGCAATCATTAACACGGGGCGTGCTGCAAAGCCCAGGCTGCAGCCCATCGGAGGCAGTGAAGCATGCTTCCCATGGGAACTCTTAGTCCTGGCTGACTTGAGGCAGGACCAATTAGAGCAGGCAATAAATACACTTAGCATGCTCAGGAAAATACATCTAAAGCTGTTTATACACATTCCTTTGGACCAGGCAGCAACACAAATGTCCTTACAGCTGTTCAGTCCTTCCCTTTTCCCCTTTCTCTCTCTCTCTCTCTGGGCTGCTTCTGTGCTGCTGGCCTCACCTAACCCTGCCTGGCTTTCCTCCTCTCCAGCCCCAAGTCCAGCAGGTCCTGTGTCCCACCAGCCCCTGGATTCCTCAGCTTTCCGCAGAGCCCAACTCTTGGGTTTCTTCTGCCTCCCCCTGAGGCTTCAGTAAGGAAAGCCAAGAGGAAAAAGCCTCGCACGTTGCCTTATCACTGAGGAGGAGCTGATATCTGGGCCCAAGTACCTTCCTCACCTCCGGCCACTTTCGTCACCAGGCTGGGGCTTTGCGCACCCCGGGACTAATGGGCCATTAAAACCAGAGCCGCAGGGGACCTCTGCCTAACGGGGATGATCTCAGGTGATGGGGCTGTTTGCAGGGAACACAAAACCCCGATCTTACCCCCCAGACCACTGCCCTACGCACAGATAAGAGTCCTGATACGATCTCTCCATCCCGTGATTCACCAAGTCAGCCCCATGGCACTTTTCCCGTATTCCAGGTGAGGGACTGAGCTTTTTATAAGAAAATTCCAACTGAACGCTGTGGTTATGGATTTTTGATCCTGACCCTAAACCTTCCCACCGTGTTCCACAGTGGTTCAAAACTTTGTTTCACCAAAAACCAAAGGCTGTAATTTGGAAGAACTCAAGATCAGAAAGCCTTTGGTTTGGGACTCTTCAAAGCCAGTAGGAAAGCTGAATAAATCTAAATTCTGTGTGGAAAAAAAAATTAAATTTTTCTTTTCAAACCTGGTAAAGACTGGTTGAACATTTTTACTTTATATTTTATATTACCCAATACTCCGAGTTTTATAAAGCTCTTTTGGGAGAAAAAAGTAGCACTTATCCAAAAAATGCTCCCAGGTATTTGGGGGCTGAAGAGAACTGAATTCTCCAAAGGAAAACCCACTCTTCCCACATTTCCCACATTTCATATTAATGTTGTGCATGGTGCAAGGGTGAAGCACAGAGCACCCCAAGGTTCACACAAACCAAAACCAGCTCACATGTCCCCTTCCCAGTCCAGTTATAGGAACACAAACACAGGAGATGTAGGAGGATGTAGAAATCTGTTGGTCAGAGCTATTTCTGAGAATCACCCAACAACCTTGTTTGGGAAAGACCTACCAGATCATTCTGAGCATCAACAAGTCCTGAACTAAACCATATCCCCCAGTACTATGTCTAAATAACTCTTAAAAACTTCTAGGGACTTCAGTGATGCCCTGGGGAGCCTGTGCAACGCCTGATAACCCTTTTGGCACAGTCATCTTTTTCTGGGTTATTGCCCAGTGGCTCTCTCCTCCTTGGTGCAGTGTGTGGCTCTGGGGTCTGCTCTTCCCAGCTTGTCAGCCTGCAGCTTTCCCACCTTCTCCCTCCACCTCTGCTGCTCCCTGCTGAACCCTGAAGTTACCAGCCAGCAAAGAGCAAAGAGGGTGGTCAAACACAAAGAGAATCATAGAATCATAGAATTGGCTGGGTTGGAAGGGACCTCAGAGATCATCAAGTCCAACCCTTGATCCACTACTGCTGCAGTTCCCAGCCCATGGCACTCAGTGCCACATCCAGGCTCTTTGGAAATATCTCCAGACACGGAGAATCCACTACTTCCCTGGGCAGCCCATTCCAATGCCTGATCACCCTCTCCAGAAAGAAATTCTTTCTCATCTCCAACCTAAACCTCCCCTGGCACAACTTGAGACCCTGCCCTCTTGTCTTGCTGAGAGTTGCCTGGGAAAAGAGCCCAACCCCCCCCTGGCTCCAACCTCCTTTCAGGGAGTTGCAGAGAGTGATGAGGTCTCCCCTGAGCCTCCTCTTCTCCAGCCTCAACACCCCCAGCTCCCTCAGCCTCTCCTCAGGATCTGTGCTCGAGTCCCTTCACCAGCCCAGTTGCCTCCTTTGGACCTGCTCCAGCACCTCAATCTCCTTCCTGAGCTGAGGGCCCCAGAACTGGACACAGGACTCAAGCTGTGGCCTCACCAGGGCTGAGCACAGGGGCTGAATCCCTTCCCTGGACCTGCTGGCCACGCTGTTCCTGATCCAGGCCAGGATGCCATTGGCCTTCTTGGCCACCTGGGCACACTGCTGGCTCATCTTCAGCTTCCTGTCAATCCAGATTCCCAGGTCCCTTTATGCCTGGCTGCTCTCTAGCCACTCTGTCCCCAGATGTGGTGGGAAATGCCCCTTTTCCTTGCTCTCTTACTGCTTCAGATGGAGTTCTGCATCCTCCTGCTTCCCTGTGCAGGACCAGCTTGTATGGGGCTGGGATAAAGAAAGGATGGAGCAGGAGTGGCACCTATTCCTCTACTTCTCCCATTGTCTCTGTAATTATCAGTGTCTTGGAGCCAAGCTGCTTCAGAGGTCCTGAAGGCCAGAAGACAGCTGATGTCCCCCTCTAGGGACAACAAGAAGTGGCCAAGAAGCCACACAGCACCTACAGCTGGGGAGCAGCAGGTATTTCTTTCTGGAGGTTTGCACTCCCAGAGTGTGGCAGGCAAGAGGGAGATTTGTCCCCACAGCCAGCAGGTATGGGCAGGGCTCTCTGCTTTCTAAAGCTTTCTCCTGCCACTGCAGCTGCTCCCAGGACAAGCCTGTGGCCAGGTGACTGGGGACACTTGCCAACCAAGCTCAGAGGAAGCCACTTGGTGCTGAGCCCACAGAGGTGCTGAGCCCACGGCTCCAAGGTTTTGCAAAGAGGCCTCTGCCAAGCTCGAGGAGGTTGAGTGCATCTGCCTAAAACACACACACACACACACACGCACACACACACACACACAAACAGAGGCAATGCTCAGCTAGGAAAATATTTGCTTGGAATATTTTGAAGCTTGATTCCAGTGACCTCAGTGGCTTTTTGAGCGCGTGTCACTGATGGAGCAGTTCCAGGCTTTATCTGATCAGTCCTCTCCATCTTCCTTCACGCTTGCAGAGCAGAGGTTCATGAGCTGGATGTGATGCAATGCCTCACTTTCTGCTCCATAAAGTAGGAAATCCATTGCATGGATCAAGTCAAAGATGTGTTTGCTTATGGCTGGAAGGGGTAACAGTGGACAAGGATTTGATAGGAGGGGGAGGCAGGGCCAGATGTGCTTGGATGAGCAAGAAAGGGCAATGATGTGGTCAAAATGCAAGACTAAGAACCTGCGTGCAGTATTTGGCTTTGTCACAGCTTCCTGCACATCCCAAGAGGAAGGGATGTGAGAACCACAGAGGGACTGAAGTAGCTGGGAGGATTCCCTCTCCATTCAGCCATTGTCTCCCAAACACAAAGGAGTAAAGGCTGGATATGCCTTACATGCCCACAGCTGGTGTCCTCTGGAAGAAGGAAATAGCAACTAGATCAAGGTCCTTCCTGAGAAGAATTTAAACCATCCAATCCCACCTGTCTTCCAAATAAATAATCACCTCTTCTGAAACAAAGTGTGAAGGCCATCCAGCTGATCAGACAAGCCAGGAGACACCATCAGGAAAAGAAGTCATTTTAGTATGTGCCAAGTGAACCAGCAATGTGGGACAATGTGTTCTAAGGCAGTGGCAAGAGGTAACCAACACTGATCAGGAAAGGAGATCAGAGAATCAAATGGTTTGAGTTGGGAGAGACCCTAAAGCTCATCCAGTTCCAACCCCCTGCATGGGCAGGGACACCTCCCACAGCCCAGGGTGCTCCAAGCCCCATCCAACCTGGGCTGAGACACTGCCAGGGATGGGGCAGGCACTGGGCAGCTTCCCTGGGCAACCTGTGCCAGGGTCTCACCATCCTCACAGGGAAGAATTTCCTCCTAACATCTAACCTAAATCTCCCCTCTTCCAGTTTAAAGCCATTATAGCTTGTCATATTGTGACATTCCCTTTTAAAAAGCCCCTCCCCAGATTTCCTGCAGACCCTTTCAGGAACTGGAAGGCTGCTATAAGGTCTCCCTTGAGCATTCTCTTCTCAAGGCTAAAAAACCCCAACTCTTTAGCCTGTCTTCATGGGAAAGGTGTTTCAACCCTCTTAGCATCCCTGTGCTCTCCTCTGGATTTACTCTAACAGCTCCACATCCTTCCTTTTTTGGGGGATCCAGACCTGGACACAGTGCTGCTGGGGAGGTCTCATGAAAGCAAAGTAGAATCCCCTCCCTTACCTTCTGGCCATGCTTCCTTTGATGCAGCCCAGGATACAGTTGATTTTCCAGCCTGGAAACACACATTGCTGGCTCACATTGAGCTCCTCACCAGCCAACACCCCCAAGTCCTTCTCCTCAGGGCTGCTCTTAATCCATTCTCCACTCAGACTCTGTCTGTGCTTGGGATGACCCCAACACAGCTGCATTTTGGCCTTATTGAACTTGATGAGCTTGGCATGGGCTCACCTCTCCAGCCTCTCCAGGTCCCTCGGGATGGAATCCTTTCCCTCCAGTGTGTCAACAACACCACACAGTTTGGTGTCACCAGCAAACTTGTTGAGGGTGCACTCAATCCCACTGTCCCTGTTCCTGACAAAGATATGAAATAGCACTGGTCCCAGTACCAGCACCTAAGGAACATCCCCCATCACTGGATTCCATTTGGACATGGAGATGTTGCCCACAGCTCTTTCAGTGCAACCATCAATCCAACTCCTTATCCACTGAGTGGTCCATCCATCCAGTCCCTATCTTTCCAGTTGGCAGTGTGTGTCCCAACCAGCCTTACAGTCATCCTGCAGGAGCACCTTTGGGATAGGAAAACCCTTCAGTAAGTGAGAGCAAGCAAAGAGCAGTCTTGCTGGAAACCTGGGCATCCAGTGAAATCTGAGTATTGAGTGATAAGTGCCTTTCCTTGAAAAATTCAATATAATTTATTTTGAATGACAACCTAAAAAGCCATAAAGTGAGTGACCTTCAATGCCTGAAAACATATCTTTCATTTTCCAATGGGACCTGTACATTCCCATGGAAAAAAGTAAAGGAAAACAAAGATTTTGTCACTCATATCAACATTTTCCATGGAAGAGGGAGAGGAGAAGGGGAAACAGTATTTTGAAGAAGGTTTAGTGACTGGCAGAGCTCTTCAATAAATACATCAGGGCAGAGAGCAGGACTCCAGCCCACATGGCAGAACTGCTGGTCCTTGAAAGGCTGATAGAGATCTTGTTGGCTGAGTTTCCCCCTGTGGTTGACAGAGCATTAGCTAAAGACAGGATACAGGCAACCAGTCCTGCTGGGAATGACTGGATGCCAAACCAATGGCTGGCAAGATCTCTAAAGCCTTCAGGACAGAGTGAAAATACTCACATAGAGACCTGACCAGCAGAGGATTTTGCTGGGGAGCTGTAGCCTTTCAGCCTAGCTACATGCCCTAACACTAGTTTGCTCTCAAGGAGTGAGAAAAGTAATAAATAATGCAAAAAAAAATATTAAATATATAGATATTTGAAAAAAAAAATTAAAAAAAAGGGATGTTCTGCTCTGCAAATATTTCCAAGGTGGCTCTAACCTTGCTCTAAAGAGGCAAATCCAACATTAAACAGCCAGAGAATAAATCAGCTGCAGGGACTGGCAAGAGGCTGAGAATCTAAATTACAGCAAGGTCAAGAGGAAGCAGGGGGCTGCTTAGAGGGAGCCAGAATGAGAAATTCAAGCACAGCTGGTAGGTCCAAAGCAATGCCCTTTGTGCAGGCTCAGTCCCCAGAGCACCCAGAGCCCAGCAGAGGGAACAACATGCACAGAGACAGCTTCAGGGAGGTCCTGCCCAAGGGAAATCTGCCTGCAAGAGGGCAGAAGGAGGGGAAGAAAAGAAAAAAAAATCATAAAAAAAGCAGGTGGATAAATGAGCAGCAGCAGCATCAAGAGGGTGCAGCTGGTCTGGAGCTGCTCCCTCCACTGGCTCAGGGGATGCTCTCCTGCTCCAGAGCTGCTCCTGGCACCTTTCCTTGGTGTGACTGGGAATCCCTGGCACATCCCAGCCCCACCACAGACCCCAGATGAAAGCACTGGGGTGTTCTCATGTGTGGGACAAGGTGCTTTGGCAGCCCTCTGCTTCCCAGAGACCTAAAAATCCAGGTGGAGCATCTTAAAAGCTCCCCCAGATGTCTGGGGGGCACAGGTAGGACTGAGAGAGGAGGGGGAAATCCAAATGGATCTCTGAAGAAGATAAAGGAAGAGCATGCAGTTGATTTTCCTGTTGATTTGGAGAGAATTACATCCTTTGGGTGCAGCCAAAAACCATATTTATAAGAAAACATCCCTAAAAAGGGTATAGGCCCTGAACACACACACACAGAGGGAAGATCTGGAAAGCAAGCAAGAAGCTGCTTACCATGGGGACCAGGGCAAGAAGTAAGAAAAATAAAAATAGAAGAAGTTTTCTTGGAGACAAAGGTGAACATTTTGGGGCACTGTGATTTCCTCTTAAATTCAGATGATCCCAGACCAATCCCATGACTTCTGCCTGGGTTTAGACTCTACCTTGTCATGACATAAAAGATAAATAGAACCACTGATCCTGGCTATGGGAATGTTATCTTCACTTGGTAGTACTTCCTTAATATTTGAATGCTTCACAATAGAAGTTCCTTCATTTTTCACTATTTGCTTATGGGGTTTTTTTTGGTGTTTTGCTGTTATTTATCTCTTAGCACCCTATCTAAAGAGATTACCATCTGTAATTTAATGCAAAAGAATGCAGGAAGGGAAATAAGCTTTGAGGAGGACATGGACAGGAGAGAGAGAAAAAAAAAAGAGAATAATAATATTTATTCAAGCTAGATCAAATCTGGAGTTCTGCTTCCTACAGGTTGTACCTGGCAGTGGCAAGGAAGGTGCAGGAACCATTGCAGATGGCAGCTCCTCTGCAACCAAGCCTGGGGAAAGTTTTTTTTTCCTAAATCTTTGATGTTTTGTGGGATCTTTGATCCCACTGCCCCCAAATGCAGGTCTTGGTAGAGTGACAAGATGCTGTGAACCAGCGGGGACCAGCACCAGGGATTTATCCTTCCTTGTCAGCTCTTCAGCCCAGATTTGAAGGAGTTATTCTCACCAGGTTGAGGATAATGTGTATATTTAAATATATAGAAACATACAGGAAAAATATCTGTGTATATCTAGATAAAATATAAAAATATCTATATAATAACCTATATAATAATATATCTATTATTTAAATACTAACCTATGAAGATTAGATTACCTTTTCATTCAGCTCACACTGCTGACCTCCTCTTAGCCCATCCTCCAATTAGACTCAGGTGATCCCATTGCCCAAAGGTTTGGGGGAAGAAGTGGAGCTGGCTGTTTAATGTTGGATTTGCCTCTTTGGAGCAAGGTTAGAGCCACCTTGGAAATATTTGCAGAGCAGAACATCCCTTTTTTTAATCTATTTTTTTTTAATATCTATATATTTATTTTTTTTTTTTTTTTTGCATTATTTATTACTTTTCTCACTCCTTGAGAGCAAACTAGTGTTCAGTGGCAAACTGATGAAGAAGCATTCCTAAGTTTTCCAGAGTGGATTTAAAGCTGGCAGTGGATACAGTGACTCAGGCTGTGATCCTCAAAGCTATATGGGCATTGGATTCCCCAGCCAGGCCAAACCAAGGACCTGCGCTCCAGTGCAAGGTTTTTCTACCTAGACAGGAATGGACAGGATAAAGCAGCACTAAGAAAAGCAAAGAGCCTTTCTGGGATGATGGGAAGACAGAGGCAAATGTGGAAATTAATAAAAGACCAACTCAGCCAACAGACTTGAGCTAAGGTAGGATGGTGGGTGCTTCTTGGGGATGGGAAGAGTCATTAAAGTATACAGGCAATGGAAATACTTTAATGCCAGGTGGTTAGCACCCCATGGAGTCATATAGATGATTTGGCTAACGTGGAATTCCCTGTGGAATATTGCAGCTTCAACCAGTTTCATCAGGAAGCTTTTCTTGGGGAAAAGAGAGGTTGAGTGATGCAGTTGGGGTGGTGTTTTGGGCATAGGCCATGCTTCAAATCCCTACTCTGCCTGATTCAGAATGAACTCAAAACCTTGTGCAAGCAGAGAAAAAATGAGGCTGGGTGGTGATGGCTTAAAAACACTACATCAGAATTGTTTATAATTAAAAAAAATATATGGTTTTTGGGGGTTTTTTGGTTGGTTGGTTCTCGTTTGTTTTTTAAAAAGGGGGAAATTCATGAAACTTAACACTTCCCATGAAGACTTCTGGCATATTTGGACACCCCCTGAGTCCTCCCAACCACCACCATTTCAGCCTAATATTTTTGGCTGGTTTTAATAATAACCCAGCATTATATTTTTATACACACATACACCTGGCACATAGACACCAAGGCTCAGTAATCACCCCTGGGACAGGGAGAGAAGTGTTGATAAGACCTGAGCTGCTTCACAAGACAAAACCAAGTCTGAGAAGCATTTTTTAACCCTTTTTCCTCCCCTTCCCAGGAGCTGGGGACACTGCAGATGGCAGCCCCTGCCTGCACATTTCTGAATTTCTCTAGTGCCCTCCCTCAGGTTTTCCAGAAATTCACCTTCCTCCAGACACCAGGATGCTTTTTCACTCCTGTCCCACTCCCAGGTGTCCAGCACCCTTCTGGGAAGGTAAGAATTGGTCCTTCCAGCACCCAACAAAGAGCCCAAGGAACCTGAGATGCCACTGGAAGGTGATGTCCTCAAGGATGAAATTCCTTCTGAAGAGCTTCAGGGATTGTGCACAACTCTGGAAAAGGTTCCCTGCCTTCAGTCCCAGGGTAACCAGTGAGAGCCAAGGGCACTCAGTGCCCAGCAGGATGAGTCCTACATCCCTTGGGATCAACCCATGGCTTCAGGAAGCATTAACTGAGCCCAAAGGTGTTGATAAAGTTTCAGTGGGGTTTCTGTGCCACACACCCCCCAAAACAGAGCCTCCTGAGGAAGAGGAGTAGAGGAAGGGGTTTTCTTTGCAAATAATGAGCTGGTTAAAGTCAAGAGCCACCCAGCCCTCCTTCTAACCCTCCCACATCAGGGCCAGCTAAATCAACCACTTCTAGGATTTTTTTTTTTTTTTTGGAAAAACTGACATACACACATTGCAGGGGGAGAAAAATCTCTCTTTTTTTTTTTTTTTTTCTCCACAAGAATCTGTCCTTGATTAGAGGAGAAGCATGGCAATGGGGAAAGAAGGGGCTATTCAGCAGCGAGCTCTGAAGAACAAATAAAAAGAAGGGGAAAAAAAAGAGAATTATTTGTTCAGGGTGTGATAAAGACACATCCAAAGAGCATGGAGACAATTGGAAATTATGTCTATTGAAACAGAGGCTTTTGGTACTCAGGGTGAGGACCCAAAGGGCAAGTCCCAGGGAGGCAGGAGGGTGGGGTGGCCACCCCTGGGTGGGCAGTGACAGGCAGGCTCTGTGTGACCTCTCAGAAAATCCTTCCAGGGGGCTACCACATCCTGTGGGGGGCATAAGGTGATCTCCAGACATGGAAACTCCTGATGAAGATGTCCTTCAGGAGGCAAGAGGAGGAGAGAGTGTAATGAAAGCAGCCTGTTTGCCAAGCAGATGCTTCCCACCCCCCAAAAAAACCAAAAAAAACCTTAAAAATAGGTGGTTCTGGTGTATGGCAGGAGATGTGAAAGGATGGGGGGAAAATGCTGTTGGCCACAATGTCACATAATAAAAGAGAGGACTCCATATCCATTGAATCCAAAGCACCCAGAGGCTTGAGGGAAGGTCAGGGATCCACAGCCCCCCAGCTTCCTAATTGCATCCAGGTCTGAGCCCCCCAATTTAAGAGGGACAGAGACTTGAGAGAGTCCAATGGAGGGTTCTGAGGATGCTGAAGGGACTGGAACACCTGCCTAGGAAGGAAGCCAGAGAGACCTGGGGCTTTCCAGTCTGGAAAGAAGACTGAGAGGGATCTAATTAAAGTGTAGATATATACAAGGGCTGAGCTTCAAGAAGGAAGGGACAACCTCTTCTCACTTGTGCCCTGTGATAGGATGAGGGGCAATGGATGGAAGGGAAAGCACAGGGAGTTCCATTTCAACATGAGACAGAATTTCTTTACTGTGAGGGTAACAGAGCCTTGGGACAGGTTCCCCAGAGAGGTTGTGGAGTCTCCTTCTCTGGAGACTTTCAAGACCCATCTGGATGCATTTCTGAGCCACCTGCCCCAGATTTGGTTCTGTTCTGGAAGGGGTTTGGACCTGATGGTCTTCAGAGGTGCCTTCCTACCCCTGACATTCTGTTATTCTGGGATATTGCAGACCAGACCTTTTCCCAGCTGGTTCTGAGGTACCTCTGGTTAAGAAGCATTTATCATCTGCCTTAGACTGACCTGGCCAGAGTGTGAAACAGATTTATTAACCCTTGCAGTCAGAGATCAATAAACAGCTTCCCCTGAAGTGGGAAAAGTGCCTGGAATACAAACCCATGAAATACAAACCCACCACCAATCCGCACTTCCCCTGTCCAGGGAGAGAGAGGAGGTTCCAATTCCCCTACAGGCAGCAATTTCTAATTCCTAGAGCATTTCAAAGCCAACTGTAATATTCCCATCCCATTACAAGGCCCTGGCTTTCTGCCATGGGGAGTATGGCTGTTAACAACATGATACATTTCTAGGGTCATTTGGAACCTCTCCATACGTGCACCCTTCCCATCTCCCGTGCTGACTGGATTTTGGTCACTCAGTCTTGGCCCTTTGGAAAGGGCAAGGTAAATCAGCAAGATTTCTGTGCAGGAGAAGAAAGAGAAGATGATGGGGACAAAAGCATCACTGCATTTCATCTCTCTGATCTGCTCAGGGAGAGTGGAGAGGCAAGGTTAAAAGTGGGGAAATAAAAATGATGGAAATCTGCACTTTGAGATTTTTTTTTTCAATTGAAACTACGATGGGAGGAAGGGTGAAGGTTTACTCAAAAAAAAACCCAAACCCAACAACAACAACAACAAAAACCCAACCATTTTCAGACAGAAGTCAAAAACACAGGGTTGGCTTTTTTGGTCTAGTAGGTAAAATGTTGATAAAGTGAGGAGAAGAAAGATGTCCTAACAAACAAGGTGCCATAAGTTCTTTCCCATTAGCCCCAGTGAGCAGTTCCCCTTGACTTCAAAACAGACACAAATATGAGATTTTTTTTCTCTGAATTCACACTGCATTTTGAGATTTCCTAGCCATAGCTTAAAAAAAAAAAAAAAAAAAAAAAAAAAAAGGTGAAGCTCCTGGCTTAAGAAATCCCTAAGCTGCAAACCTCCAGGGCCTGGAGACCTTCTTGTCCTCTGGGCATTTGCTTTTGGTGAGGGGCTCCATGTGGACCTTGACACCAAGTCATCCCCAATTTATTTCCCAATCCTTTCCTACATTATTCTCACTGATTCTGTTCATTCTCATGTCATTATTCTCCCATAATTCTGTTTACAAATCCTCCTGGCTGACTCCAAGCTCCTTATCCCATCTCTCTCTCCTCAATATGATAAACTCTATTTTGGAGATGTTTAAGATCTTGCACAGGTGTAAACCATCAGGAATAGGTCCCTCTTATTTATTTTTCAGAGGCTCTTCTGGGGGGTGGGACAACATAAGAAAAACCCTTCCTGGTGATTAGATCAAAGCTTTTGGCAGTCAGTGTTTTAAAACATATTCGAGCCATGGCTAGAGCTTGGCAGGGAAGACTTTCTCTTTCTCATAAAAATTTTTGAAATTTCAATTGATGTTCCTCTCCACATCAGAAAGCAAGCTGGAAGGAAATCTTAAAAATGTCCACAGACCACCAGGCAAAAAAAACAAAAGCAAATTAAAGTAAAAATTGGTTGAGATAAAAATATTTTTCAAGATTTGATTTGGACCTTTTCTTCCCTCTTTTGTTTCATCTCTTGTCTAGTAAAAATGAGGAGAAATTTTAAAATGAGATGTTATTTCCATGTAAAAAAAACCAAACCCCAAACCATTCAAAAAACAAAAACCAAAATGGTTTTATAAGATTGCAACCTTTCTGCAAGCTGGAAAATCTGTTAAAACCATCCCCTCTCCCACAAACTATTTTAGCTTTAATATATTTGCCTTCTCTGGAAAAAAAAAAGTAAACAACATTTCCCTACAAGCTCTAGCAATAACTTTGTGTTTTTGGAATGCTTTTCAAGGTGAGAGATGCACCAAACCAAACTTCTGACCCTGACAGGTTGGATCTGGGGATGTTGCTCAGCCCAGAGAAAATGATGAACCCAAGAGTGTTGATTGGAAAAGAGAAAGGGTCTGACCTGAACCTGGGCCAGCAAGGGAGGAACCCCCCATCCTGTCCTGAAACTGGTTCTGCTCTAGAACATGCCAAACAACAAGGCACAGAGCCAAAAATGACCCTGAGCAAGCATCAGGATGAGCAGGGGTTCAGAGGAGAGCAGGAGATGTGGTCCTTGCTCTGACTTTAGCTGTAGTGGACTTTTCCAGCAGATAAATCCTGATGCTTTCTAGCAATTTCCCCCCCCCACTTTTCCAGCTTTTATTTATCTGTGTTCAGTTCTCAACAGGACATCTGACACTTCATAAATTCTAAAAATTGATCCGTTTTGGGGCGTCAGGGTTGAGGGAAAGAAAATGGTCAGCAGATAGCGTGCAAGGCAGCTGCAGTGCTGATGGAAGGGGGAGGTTGCCAAATAGCTGCTGAGGGATGGGACAGTGGTGTGGCAGTCATTTCTCCTTCAGCAAAGCTGGCAAACAGAGACAGAACAGATCCAGACTTGCACTTGAGGGCTTCCAGGATTCATTGGCCCTGAGATCTCCTGCCAGAAATAGAGGGAGACGTTCTGGAAACCACATCTGCGTCAAAAGGCCTTTTCTGCACCACCTTGGCTCTGCTGCCTCCCTCTCTTCCTTTCTTCTGCCAAATACCTTTACCCACCTCCTTGCCACTGTTGGGGGGATCCCCACCTGCCTTCTCCAACACCACCAGAAGTGGCAGGGATCCAAGCAACAATCAGAGTAAGAAGTTTTTAGGGTCATTTGACATGGAAGCTCAGGTTCTGGGACTGCAGCAGCTCCTCTTGGCCATTAAAAATAACCAGGATTTCAGGGTCAGCCACGTCTCACTTGCACAACTCTTATTTATGCTGGTGGGACTTGCAGCCCCCTGAGGAATGCACAACATCTCCCTAGTGAAGACTTCTGGGGTGAGGAGTAGAGAGCTCAGTCAGTTGCTGACCCCATTGGAAGAAGGACTGTATGGAAGAAAAAGCATCTGAGAGGCATTTGGCAAAAAAATTGAATTTGCTGGGGTCATTTTGTATGTTGCCTGCTCAATAGAGACCACAATGACAACAGGAGAGCTCCCAAACCTTGTAAGCACCTAAAAATGCCCAAGGAGTGGAGTATTTTGAGTCTGACAGGGTATGGAGGGAAGGATGGAAAGAACAGGAAGAGAGATTTATATTCTAAGAAACAGCAGGAGAGAGATCAAGCAGAAATGGGAGTCCTTGCCCCTTAGAGATAGAAGGACATGTCAGAGAACCTCCTTCTACCTTTAAAAAAAAAAGAAAAAAAATTCACCCAGGGAAATGTGCCCAGTGGCAGTGAGGAAAATGTTATAAATGACTTGGAGCTTGACTCCAGCTAACCATGGGGCAAGACAAGAGATTTGATCCAGCCTGGGCTTCAATTCCCTCCATGAGATAGGAATATTGCATCTCCAGGGGATGGAGACAATAAAACCATGACTGAGAAGTCCTAAGGTGCAAGGGATGAGGACCAGATGGTGCAGCTCTGGATGGATAGGCTGTATAAGTGTTCCTTTTCAGTCCCTTTCCCTTCAGTATCTGGATTTTAGTGACATGGAAGCACTGCAAAGACATCATTCATTACCCAGATAACTCACAATTGCCATCTATTTGACATCTATTTCCTCTCCCTTCTGATTTCTTTCTCTTAGGAGAAACTGCTGCCTTCATCCAGGCAAGAGAAGGACACAAACCTTTCAGCATCAAAAGGAGTGAATGATGTTTGCATTCCAGGCATTCTTAATCTGGGTCTGAATGTCATCTAGAAGAAAGATGTGAGCAGGCATTGCAATGAGAGTGAATTTAGGATGTCCCTCCAAGCATGTCCACGTTACCTGAGCATGTAAAGGGAAAAGACATCTCATCCCTTAAACGTTTCACTCAGCCCTAACATCAAGCTGGATGAAGTAGCACAAGAACCTGAGCTCTCCCTACCCAGCTCAGTGCTTAGTGGGTAACAAGAGTTAGGTGGGAAAAGAGGATTTTTCATCCTCCCAGCCCTGATTCAACAAAGCCAGGGAGTAGGGCTTGTACCTATACTGAATATAGGTACCTATACAGCACCTTATACTGAAGCACAATACCCAGGGCTTATGGAGGGAGCATCAAGTTGCTTCCAAGTAAAAGCAGGAAAAGGAGCAGGATTGCCAGCTGAGGAGCTGAGGCTCACGGAGGGGTTCAATACCTGGAGCAAAGTCCAAGGGAGATTTGGGAGTCCTGCACCCACTCCCCTCCCACCACCCTGGGACCACCAACACCAAGTGCCCTGCCAGCTCCTGCTCCCCTGCAGCCACCTTGAGAACATCTCTGCAGGTGCTGCTGGCTCTACAGACCCAGGCCAGCCCTTTCTCTAAGTGAGAAAGCATCAGGACCAAATCAATATATTGCTTGGCTCTCTGGGGGCTGGGGAGGGGAACTGAGTTGTGAAAACTGCTGTTAGATAGGGAGGGATCACAAGACCAGGTTAAAGAAGAGAAGACACTAACTAAATAACTCTTTTCTTAGAAGAGGCTGTTTTCTAAGCCATGACCAGTTTGCATCCCAGCTAGATCCTTTTTCCCCAAACATAAAAAGGTCACCAGCTGAAATTCATGCAGGTATTAGAGGAATCTCAGCCCTGCTGCAGAGAAAACCAAGCATTGCTTTCTGCTCTGAGGTGGCCTATTCTAAGAACTCCTAAGCCAGCATACCTCAGCATCCCAAAATCCAGCCTCTCTGCTGAGCATGCCAAGCTTACCAAGCCAACTTTGTGGTGACAGTGCAGGCAAGAAGCAGAGCCAAGACTCCCTGAAAACAATGAGACAATAGTTACAGTGTCTGGAAGTACTGCACTGGAGACCTGAACTTTGTGCCTTTGTTACAGATGCTGTGGACAATCTCAGTGTATTTGGCTCAGGGCAGATGGATTAGAAGTCAGCTGAATAGGTGCAGATATGGATGATATAGACACAGAAAATAGATACAGAAGAGATAAAGATATAGATGATACAAATATAAATGATATAGACATAGAAAATAGATATAGAAGAGATATAGATATAGATGGTACAGATATAGATGATATAGACACAGAAAATAGATATAGAAGAGATACAGATGATACAGATATAGATGATATAGATATAGATGACATACAGATATAGATGATATATAGATGATATAGATGATATACAGATATAGATGATATATAGATATAGATGATATAGAGATGATATAGATACAGTCAGACTGGTGAAGTCTTCCTGGCTCTAAAGTCCATTAATTTAGAGGAACATACTTCGAGGTATGAAGAAACTGAAGAGAATATAATGCTTCCTGTTCCATCTCTCCTAATGGAATGTGTTGAGGACAATGTTAGTCCATACTAGATGCTTCCCTGTGCCTTGTTTCTTAAATCATCCCTGAGACTCAGTCTGGATGAGTACAGATAACAGCAACTGAGAAAAAGAGAGTGTTAAGGTTATTTTGAAGAGTGTAGCATAAAACTTTGTATTTCCTGCTTTCAAAAAGTTTTGAACTTGCATTAATTTTTCACATCCTGCTGAGAACTAACCCTCTATGCATTCTGGAACAATAAGAGACACCATTAGGCAATGTTAACTTTGGGCTGGAGCTTTTGGCATAAGATGCTGCATGCTCTAATCTATTTGCAAATAAAAAGCCAACGCTTTGCACACTTCAGTGAAAAGCCAGAGGCAGCCTACCCCACTAGAAAGGTCACCAGATTAGGGCTCAAGGGAACTCTTCGAAGTCCTGCCACTGATTTACTGCTCAATCTTAGCCAAGTCATCTCTTTCCTTTGTGCCTCTAGTTTTCCTCCCATTCTTTGGGGTTTCTATTCAGGCTGTGAGTTCTTTAGGGCAGGAGCAGCCCTCTCATTACATGCTGGTAATGTGCCTGGCACAGCAGGTGCCCCCCCTCCTAACTGGGGTATGGCTACTGGATGCTATTGCAACAAAAAAGAATTGAGAGCCTTAAAAGAGCTCTTCACAATTAAGAGTTTGGCTTTTCCTCCCAGGTTTTTCAGTCTTTCTTGCTCGCTTCCTCAGCTTGAAGTTTTTTCAGAAGAGGCACCAGCCACCAGCTGAGTCAGTTCCCAATCAAAGGGTTAAAACAGCCAAATCCCTGAGATAAAGAGGAGAAAGGTGTAAGAGAAACTCAGATCATATGGCAAACTAGGTACTAGTTAATCAGTAGTACTCAAAGGTGAAGGCCAGAAGGAGGAGCCAGGAATCATTGCACAAGTTAAGCAAAGTTTAGCAAACAGCAAACCTGATAAAGCAAAGCTTTAACTATTTTCTGTGAAAAGTTTCACCTTTCCTCTAACCTAGATCTGGAATAGGGACCACGTACACCCATCTTCCCCCTGCCTGACTCATGCACTAAAGGGTTCAGTGGAAGTTTTGAGAGCAACCCATGGACAATCCCTCTTTATTGCCCTGACAGTTCATATACTTCATGTTAAGGAAAATTCTCCTATTCACTGGACTCTCAATTCCAACTTTTTCTGGTAAAAAGGCTTGTGGGCAGTTTACTTTCTGTCCAATGATTTCATTGCAAAGGATTTTTCTCCTCTGCTGAGCTTGCCATGTGCAAGCTCTCCTTCCTCTTGGTTCCCTACTCTTGTTTCCCAGTTTCTGGAAATAATTTGTGGTTTGGAAATGGAAATGCCCTTGTAGGCTTCAAAGAGCTTAAAGCCTGTCATACCAGATCAGTTCATTGGAATTGGATCCATTTAATCTGCTCTCCTTTTTTTCAGCCATCACCAATACCTGGGACTTGAGATGAAAACACTTGAGAGTGGCAAGAGGACACTTCAGCATTAGGCAGAGTCCCTGCTCTGAATGGGTGAGAAGTTTCCCACTTCCACCTTGAACTGCTCCACATTTTCTGGGAGGGTTCCCCAAGGAAGCAGCTAAAGGGGCAGAGACCCCCCAGCAAGATAAAGAGACTTCAGGGGGACAAAGTACATCGAAGAGGGCTTCCCAAAACACAGCACAAGAAACACAACTCAACCCCTTCCAGAGCTGGCTTGGCTTGCTTCCCTTCTTCAAAGAAGTTGGCAAACAAATCTTTATTGTAAGAGACAGAACAGAAGCCGTAGGGGAGGTACTAAAATCTGGGGATAATTCACAAAATCCTGGTCTATGGTGTAGAAGGAAGAGTCCTGTATCTATCATTTCTACTTCTGCTGGTGTTACTGCTAGATTTAAACAAGTATGAGCAACCAATTGATGATCACACCTCATTTTCAGCTAACATCTTCCCTGGCTCCTTTTAAATTAATGGGAAGCAGGTATGAGCTAGGACAGACATTTCTTTGCCTGCTCACTCATGTCAAGGTGGTCTTGTGCATCGTAGATGTCCTACATACTCCAACAGGATTATTTCTTCAATAAAGTACAAGTTAGTAGTACAAAGATACCAGATTTGGCCTCTTGAAAGTCTGCCCCTTTCCTCAAAGTGCACCACCACCTCTTTCTGGGCCTGGCAACTCCATGTATCCATCTTTTCCCCACGGGCACCCAGGAATGGCAAAGCCATTGGAGCCTTGGCAGAGACCCCTCAGGCAGATCTCCTGCATCCACCTCAGCCTGAGCCAGGCTGGGATTCCTGCCTGCAGTGGGTGTAGGGAACCAGGGCCACCACTCTTGGGGTGAGGGAAACTTCAACCAGAGCCCATCTGCCAGAGGAGCTGATGGAATGTGTGGTGTTACATTGCCACCTTGTGGAGAGCTCCCTCTGGAGATAAAGATGGCCAACTAAGGAGAGGAGGGCAATTGTGTGGGCAAGAACACCCCCTGAGGTTGTGTGCCCATGGTTGGTTGGGCACTTGTGGCCTTGCTGGGGCTCAATGAGCCACTAAACATTGCTGTTACCTCTCCTCCAGCTGGGGGGAAGCATGGGACCTCTCGTCCACTTGGTGAAGCATGGCATGGGTGATGGGAACCCATGGCTTCAGTGCCTGGATTTGCAGATTTAGGATTGGAGTTGAGTATGGATGGAGTCAATGTGAAACTAGAGTCTGGTTCTAGGTCAGCCTTTAGAGGCTGAGTCTGTGTTATCACAGCTGCCATTAGCTCTGTGTGGAACAGAAGGAGAACAAAGTTCTGTGAATCCAGGCCTCCAAAACCTCGAGGAGGGAATGAAGGAAAATGCATTTCCTTTTCTTAAGTGCAGAAGAAGCCTCTGGTGCCAATGAGTTTTATATTAGTGGTGTCCCCAGAGAGGTTCAAATATACAAACCCACAGCATGCTCCTCCTGTTTCTGTGATGGAGTACAGTGTTGACAGACTGGAAGAGAATTACTGACAAGTGCTACCATGTGGACTCTTGCAAGGATGCCATGTATTGATTTCCATCTGGTGATGATGTGCACTTTTCCGATTGCATTGACACTATTCTTTCTCCTAAGAATCTGCAGACTGAGTTTTATAGTGAAAAGGATTAGCATTGTTCATTATTTATTCAGTACTAGAGGTTCTGGGATTGGATGGGCCTTCACAATTAAATGAGGAAAAAAAAAATCAAACAACAAGCAGGGGCAAAAAAAAAAAAAAAAGAAATCACAGGTCCCTGCCCTAAGGCTCTTAGCAAAAAAAATGAAATACAGCAGAGGAAGGCAGGCAAACCCTGAGAAAATGGGTTCCATGAGTGATAACTCATGTGTGTGGCACATGGATGACTCTTCATTGCCTGTGCATCATGTTGGAGAACATTAATGGCCAGGGAGGAGGTAAAATACATCCCACACTGCTTAGAGGGAGTAACATCTCCTCCTCCGAGCTTCTCCACTGCCAGCCCTGTCCTCCACTGCATGTCTGGAAGTAAACAAGCAAAACCCTCAGATCTGGAGAACCTGGCAGATCACACTTACAAGTATCTGAAGTGTGGGCTGAAGTTTTGAAGGCTCTGAGAGAGGAACAGTCTTTGATTTCAAAGAAATCTGATACCTCCTCAAAGAAGGGGTCACATTCTTTGAAATGCGAGATATGGACAACTCTGGAGGTGCTGGCCAACCACAACAGATCATGAATGCCAACATCTCCTGCTGAGAATAGAGGCAGTAAATTTGAGCTCCAGAGGTTTGGGATGGGACTTTTGCTAAATCCAAGTCACCGGGAAATTCAGTGTCTCTAAGAAATAAACCTACAGGGATGGGAAATTCCCATGGTACTCAGAAGAAGCAGCTGGCTTTGGACAAAGATCTGTCTTGATAAAGGCAATAGTACCAGGAGAATGTATTTGCTTTTCTCCAAGACATATAATTTGGTATCTCACAAGATCTTCATTAAGAACCAGGGAGTTTGCATTGTGTGGAGGTAGTAAGGTATGTGTTAGACTTACCAAGCTGTGCAATAATGACAATTTTCAACACATGGGTATTAATCAGGAGGAATTATAATGAAAGGAACCATAATTAGTAAGATGCTTTTGAAAAATTAGTCCAATAAGATTTAGCATTTTCAGCAGTAATCAAGATAATACAAAACCTGTGGCTGTTGGATTTGCAGCCAATGTATAAATTACTGAGACAGTAAAGAAGAAAGCAGACAAAACTCTACATTCAGGATGGAAACCTCTGTCTTGCAAAGCTACATGTAGAGAACATCACAATTAACCACCTCAGTATGAGCAGTGCTTGATGACTAATGCTCAGTGTATTAAAAAAAGGATTATCAAGTAGAAACAGGGAAGTTGTTTTGTCCCTGGGTTGGCCACTATTAAAGTCATTAGAAGAATGATATCTGCAGTCTTGGCATCCCCAATTCAAGAGGGACACAGAGGTCCAAGAGTCGAAACTGAAGGCACAAAAATGATCTTGCAAGAGAAAACAAGTCTTGCAGTGTGATGAGGACAAGCCTTTAATCTACTGAGATAAATCAAAACGTGACTGGATGTTTTTCTGTGGAAGTATTTTGCATGGAAAAGATGCCTTACAGACTTCTCAAATCTTTCAACCAAAGACATAAAAAGATTTGAGTAATTCAGGCTGAGGTTTGATAATGCAGCTGTGACCTGAGTTCCTTCTTAATATTAAAGATGTAATGGAATCACAAACCACTTGGAGTTTGTCAGAAGCAAATGGACATTGTCACACTGACACATGTGATTACATGGAGAACTCCTGTTTAAGAACATGACAATTATTTCAGTGAAGTTGATGCATGGTAAATCATCATTTTAAAGTAACCTGCTCTTGGATCAATGGACTTCATAAACCATTCACTCAGTTGCAGTTCCTATAAAAATGTCAGCAACCTAACTATACCTGAAGAGAAAAAGAGAGGCTCACCACAGGCTGCTCTGACTGAGGGATCAAAGCAGCCTCCAGTAGAAATAATGGGATATTAGGAAAAGAAAAAACAAGCTGCACATCCTTAAATCAAAGGGGTAAAAGTCACTTATGGAGGGTGAGCATGGACACCTCTGTTATTCCAGGCTTAATCTTCTCCTGAAAAGTCCTCCTTCACTGCCAAACTTCCACTTGTGATCTTAGGTACCCTCAAAAACACTAAATGTCTGCCTGCAGACACAGCCCTGAGGGATGGCAACTCTCCTCTCCTTTGTTGATCAGGCAACACCTCAAGGTGTTCATTTCAGTGGCAGTCGGTGGTTTCTTATGATTATCCCAGCAATAAATCCCTGTTTTGCATGATTCCCTCAGTTCTTAACCTGCTTCTTAAGCTCCCCAAGCCCTTCCTGGTCTCTTCCACCACTGCTGAGCCTTCAGCTCTCTCTGGATAATCTCTACAGAAGAGTTCCACAGCCACTGCTCAGAAACCTGTGCAACTCTGCAAGTCAATCATGCAAGGACAATATAAACCAAATGGAATTGAATACTAAGATGACACAGAGGAGACTCTACTTGAGTGTATTATTCATTTCCATATTTAATTCATTACATGTCTCCTTTTATTATTATTTTTTTTCTTCCCACCACCACCACCACCACCCTCCAGCCCCCCTCCTTCAATTTATACAGAGCTGCAACACATTTTCCAGCCTGCTGTGCTGGAACTCTGCAGTGTCAAGGGACTTTGTGGTTAAATGTAAGACCTTGTTGCCATATTATGCACTGGGCCTTTGTCCTCAGGAAACCGACAGCTCCAAGTTAGATAAGGACTGGGAAATCATCATCTTGGCTAAGCATTTGCAAAGGCAGGTAGGGGGCAGGAAGGAGGTGTCTTTAGAGCAGGAAAAAAAAGAAAACTCTTTCCAAAGGGATTAAGAACTTCTCTGACCACCCATCTTTGAAGTCTCCTCCTAAATCTTTGGTTTTCTCCTGAGATTGCTATTTCTTGACCTGCTTGTCGAGTTGGATACCTGTGTGGTAGCTCTCAGCAGGGTGTGAAGAAGGGATGTGGATCAGAAAGAAGGAAAGATGCCTTTAAGAAGTACTTTAAGAAATCCAGAAGCCCATTTCACTTTGCACTTCAGCAATGATCGTTTCTTATTCTCTAAGGGTTAAACTAGCCTGGAAAGCCCATGGGAGAAGCCTACACTGATTAATTAGTTGCAGGGACCAAATAAGATGACTTAATATAACATGATTTCTTTTCCAGCCCTGATTCCCATGATTTTGTAACAAGCCAACCTTGAATCAGCCAGGGAAATTTCCCCTCACTGCTCTTTAACTCTTCTCTGAATTCACCCTCTCATCTCTGGACTGACCCAAACTTTCACATCCTCCCCCAACAAGCAGAGAAAGCTAAACCTAAATGTTGGTGTTGTGCTCCTCATACCTCTGCTTCAGCCCTGAGCAGTTTCTACCTCAACCCAGCTGAGGTTTCACTGGAGCACTGCTACCAGTTTTTTCTTATTTTCTGTTTACCTGCACATGCAGTACCAGAGCCCTGGTGCACGTTGATGCAGGCAGAAGAGAAAAACAAAATATTTAATTCTATTCAGATGAAAGAGAATTAAAAAAAAAAAAAAAAAAAACAACAAAAACCAACCACTCTGAGTTCTTCCACACTCTTGCTTGGTAAATTCTTCTTCTGAGGCCAGCTGTTTGACAGATGGCTTAGAAAGGGAGGTTGTGTTCACTGCTCTCAGGCAGGCTGAGGGGCTCATTCTGTTTGTTCCTTTCTGGTTTGGAAAAACTGCAGCACCAGCTGGATGGGAGACACTTCTCTCCAGGTTCCAAGCTTCACAGTACAGCAAAGAAAAAACCACTGCAGAGACATAGGTTGTGCTCAGGACACAGCTACACATTGGCACTGAGCACACTTAAGGTGAAGCATCATTTGGGTCACAGTAAAAGCAGACGACTGAGAAGAGAGAGGATGATGCAATTTAGCTCTTGAGACCAGGAGAGAAGGTGACTATATTATTGATTTTGGCTTCAGGCCTGAAGAAGCATCTTTCCAGATCTGATGCACCTTCCCCCACACACTTTTTAGTCTTTTCAAGGCCAGGGCTGTTTTATTTTGTGCTTGTTTGTCATCTGTGCTACCCAAAAGGCAGCTCAGGGCCAGGAAATATCAGTGTAGAACTAACAGGCATGGAGATAAGAAAGAGAGAGGGCAGGAGAGGGAACAAAGATGGCATGGACACCATGGATTTGTGGGATGAAACATGGACAAAATGGTGGCCAAGGGAGAAAAAAGCAGAACAGAAAAGCAATGGTTGAGACCTCTCTCAGGACAGCCTGGATGGGTCAGTTTGCAGCGTCACAGAGGGGGAGGTAGGAGTTGCTCGATGCTCAGCCAAAGCCAATGGGTCTCCACCAAGGAAAGATGACAGGGGTGTGATGGAAGAAGATCCATCTGGGATCTCCTGGGCCTTCTCTGCTCACAGTGCCTTTCAAGTTGCAAGATCTGTTTTCTATATTGTCCCCTGGCATCACAAAGGCACCAAAGTGAGCCCCCCACACACACTGGCATCACAGTTCCACTCTCTTTTCAAGAACTCTCTCAGAAGATGCTACAAATGACTCTGGGAATATTTAAAGAGGGTGAAGGAGTTATGGCACAAGACCTGTCTTTAAATGGTATTTATCACACTTTTAAACTCATCCTCAGTGCTTCTAAACAAAATATTTTCTGGCTTGCATGGTCTTACAGACCAAACAGGGAGCAAACCTGATCAGTGAATCTTGTTTATCCTTTAATTGACCCATGTACAGTTCACTGGAAGAAAGTCTATCCCAAAGCAATACAAACATTACATGGGATCAGCTGTGCTTAAAAGCTTTGTGAAAGAAGTGTATTTTGCAGGAAGTACTTGAAAGATGAGATAAAGATTGTTTAGCATGCAAGGGATTTGCTCCAAAGCCCACTGAAGCTGGTGGAATGACTTTGGATCAGAACTAAGGAGGAAAGAGCTAGCACCAGCCCTGGAGGGCAATATAAAAGAAGGCACACAAAGAATAAAATTCAAATTAAAAGTTATATATAATAGGAGAAATACTATCAATACTGCAGATTGCCAAAAGGTACTGTCACAGGTGTTGCTCAAATGGGCTGCAGTGGTGGAAAGTCCTTCTCCATCCCCACGTTACTAAAAGTCACAGAACGTGTCCTTCGAGCAGGAAAGAAGAACTGGGTCTCAGAAGAAGAAAAATCACCTCCTGTCCCTAGGAGATGATGACTCTGCTGAGACAGGCAGTGCTTGTCAGCTGTTGTGGTTTTCATCTGTCCCACTCCAGTGGCATTTAATAGAGACCCCTGTCATGAGATGGCAACAGCTGTAGCTAACTGGTCTGGGGTTATTTCTGATCAAGTGTTTTTCAGATCACAATATGCCAATCCATCAAGCCCCAGACTTCTGATGGGGGGTGGGGGAAAGAGAGTTCAACCAGCTCCCTCCAGTTTTTTTACTTCCAGTCTTCTTTTTAAAATGAAACCACAGGTGACAAAAAAGCAAAACAAGAAGAAGTCAACACTGAAATCAAATGTTTTCACTGATGCTGGAGGGAAAAAGAAAATCAGGCCAAGTTTTTTTGGGTTTTTTTTTGCAAAAGTTTTAGAAATTTAGAAACCATGTTTGAAACACAGGTTTGGTTAAAAAATAAAATAAAAATCCTGAAAATGTTCACAGGGTAGGAAAGCTGTTTCCTGCCAACTCTATATTGGCTTCCAGTTCTGACGCATGCAAGCTGGGTTTGAATGAGCAGATTAGGACCAGATCCAAAAAGGGACCTAGGCACTCAAAGAGGGACAGAGGTATGTAAGTCCCAGACAAAGGTCCTCAGTCCCTGGAAACCACCAAGTTTTCAAAAAATCAGTAATTCTGCTTTGGACCACGTCCCAAAACACCAGAGCCTTGACAAGAACCTCTAGGCCAACCTCCTCCCTGCAGCTCCAGCCAGATCTTCCCAAGCTTCTCTGGAGTGTGTTCACCAAGACCAGAGCCCTTCAAACATGCAATGGCCACTCCATTTTCTTCCAAAACACAAACAGAGGAAGAGGTGGTACCAGCTTATCATAGAATAGCTCAGAGCATGGAGCACACACCCAGACAGAGCTTGTTTCCCTCTTGTGCTTGCCTAGGAGGACTCAGCCCCATGGCACAGAGGGTGTCCTGGTCAGAGCCCTCCCACTCCTTCCCTGTGCACTTGAGTCTCATAAAAGAATAAATAAATAAAAAAAACCCCCACTAAACAAAACAAAAACCACACACAAAAAAGGTGTTTTTGGCTCTGTTTTCTGCTGCCAAGTTTTCCTTAAATACTTGCTCTTGTTATTTTCAACATGTGAATATATAAAGCAGTGTTGGAGGGAAAACAGACCCAAAAGCCATATGCTTTTCCTTCAGGAGAGGCTTTTGGATTGAAGACATCTTTTTGCCCCCAGCATTGCCTTTTCCCTGCCTCAGGCACCTCCACGATCAGCAGTGGCCTTTTTGTTTCCCATCCTTCCTCACATTTCATAGGAGGGGCTCAGGCTCCAGCTCAGGGGGTCAGGATGAGGTTCTTTGGGTCTTAGCCCTTGCACCCTATGACAGCCCCAGGACTGGTTCAGCTTTCCACCACTTTTGCTTGTTGGTAAGCCTGGGAAGAGGACACAGCCTGCTGCCAGGTCTCAGAGGTGTGCAGCCCCTCTGTGCTTTTATTCCTGTATATACGGAGCAGGGAATTCAGCTTCCTTGTTTACATCTCTTTTCTTTTCATCTTCCCCACCCCCTCTCCTCCTTTCTTCCTCCCTCCTTAGTAAAGAATGTTTTTCAAAACAAGTGCCTGCATTTAACTGCCTCAAACTCCAGTTTCCTTGGAGAAATGCTTGCCCTCTTTTTAACTTAAAGAATTTCCGAAACGTATAGAAAAGGAATTTCATAAACTGCTCGTTGAAAAAACATTCCATACATTCCCCACTCATCCAGAGACACCCGTGTGTGGTCTCCGACAAGGTCAGGTTTGGGGCTACGTAATGGAGACAAAGATTCCAGGGCTCAGAAAACAACAGATCCCACAGACCACGGGATGGGGATGGGGGGAAAAGGAGCTCGTGACTCCTGGAGGCTGGGAGACCACCGGAAAGGCAACAGACAGTAAACACTGCACGTTATCCCAAGGAGGATAATCCCAATGGGAACCTCCTGCATATCTGTTGAGAGAATGACATCAGGCTCTGCAGTGCTTAAGGAATGAAGGGGGTGAGGGGTGGAAGGAAAACAGGGGCTCCCATTTATGATTTCATCTGGGAAAGGTGAGGATGCTGAAGGAGATCCTTTGGAGGATCAGGCTGGGTGCCTGCTGCAACTGGTGGGCAGGCAGATGGTTGCAGATTGCAGGGAGCTGATTCCAGATGGCTGCTGGGATGGGAAGAGCACCCCAGGTTGATATTGTCTCCTCCCTGTTTTGAAATCAGGGAGGCACACTTGCCAACCCTGCCATCCCCGGGGGCCCTCCGAAGCTCTAGGAATGAGTGCTCTGCACATCTTCAGTTTACACTGCTCGCAGGATTCATAACGTCATTTCCAAACCAAGGGCTCTGCAGCATGCCAAATGCACCATTCCTAATCCACTACGATGGCCGTGACTCACTGCAGGTCTTAAAACAAAATCATCTCAAGTCAGGAAAAAAAGCATCAGGGAAATAAGTCTCTTGGAGAAAGTCCTCCTCTAGTACCTGATGAAATGTCACAAGACGTGTTTTATTACACAATTTTCCACCAAAGTCTACATGCTAGAGTTGGTTTCTGAGATTAGATCAGCTGGAGACATGACAGCTCACAGGAGAGGTTCTGAGAAAGCCATGTATATAAATAAAAGCCTGAGCTGCAAACCTGCTTTTCATGGAAATTGGAAAGCGAGTCCAAGCCAGGACCATCATTCACACAGCCCTTGCTCATCTTGCATCACTCTGCACATGAGCATGGTTCCCAACCACACCGACTGCAGGGCTGGCTCCCTGCAATCCAGGATCCAAACCTTTCCACCTGCTCCTCACATCCCTGGTGTAATGAAGCACAACTTTCAACCTCAGCCCTCATCAGTGCATTAAGAGAGACTCAAACCAAGGCTGTGCATCCTTCACTCCAGCAATGAGAAGGGAAAAACCTCAGCTTTTGCTGGAGATGTCAGATCTTTAGTCACCTTCACAAAAACATCCCATTGCAACCCAACAAGCAGCAGCCTGTCCAGGTTTCTGCAGCAAACCACAGGGAATGAAGAATGGCTGACAACGAGTACACCCTCACGATAACACAGCTCCCAAACCCTTTAAATCTGGGACCCTGAGCTGAGGGAAAGGAAGGGCAAGGGAAAATTATAAATCCCCAACTTCATCTTGTGCATCTTTGTGCATGGAGGGAAAAGGTGGCAAAAATAAAGCTCTGCTAGCAAAGCACAGTGGACTGCCCTGATTGCTGCTGCTGAAGGTTGTCTCTGCTCTCCTGTTTGTTCTCTCCTAGCTCTTTATAAATTCAATCCAGCTATTAACAATATCCATTAGCTTCTCCAGAAGATTATCTCAGCTTTAGTGACTGGAATGCAGGGATTAGGAAAAAAAAAAAAAAAAAAAAAAGGAAAAAAAACCAAAACCAACCAACATTGAGTTTTGTTTTTAATAAAAGTATATGTGATTTAAACTGATGGCTTTTAACATCTGTTGTGCAAGTCTTTGTGGTAATAACCCTCAGAGATTGTTGGAGAGAGAGATCATTTAGTAGGTAATAAACATCAGTGATTTCATTAATAAAATATTTGAGCATAGACAGTATAAATGGGAAGAAACAAGGGTTCCACCTGCTTAACAATTGCATTGTTGAGGCTAAAACTTCTGCTGGTGTTGGCAGAGCAGGAGATGCCCTGGCACTTCTCACATCACCCATGGGCACGGGTACATCAAGGCAGGGGCAGTGGCAGAAGAGCCCCTGGGGAAGCTCCTGACTATCACCCTGTGAGGCAGTGATTTTGAAATACCCCTTACCAATAAGGGGTTGTCCTTAGCTCCTGACATTTCTGTAACCCAGCTGACAACATTTTCTTGGAGCACTGGATGCCTCCTAGCTGGAAAACTGACACAAATTGAGCAGGGAATACGGGAAGCTGTTTTGCCAGCTGATGGGTCACTCCAGCAGGAGCAAAGAACCCCAGTTCCTGGCAGAAGAGTTCAAAACCTTCTGTAGAAATCTTTCTGTCCTCCTCCATGGGAAGAGGATTTAAATGCAGCTCCCAACCAAACAAAAATTTCTTCTGGAAAAGAAGATCATTATTGATCATTGGTGTGAGAGTGGAGGGGGGAACCCTTGAAAGCCCAGCTTTCCAAGCAACAAAGAGTTGAAACTTTCAAGTAAAAAAGGGTAGGGAAGTTATTTCCTACATAGGGCTATCTTACAGCCCTTCAGAGAGCCAGACACCAAGTGATGGGGAGATGCCTCAGCTCACAGGAGGTTCCAGGTCCACAGCCACCCAAGGCACATTCTGGTGCCCATTCACACTAGGTCTCCTTTCCCTACAACACTAAGGATCAGGGCATGAGGAAGGACTGCTGGGCATTTGGATCCCATTCCACGGAGGGATCTGGGACCCATCAGTTTAGGCACAGCCCTGGCATTGCCACAGAGGTCAGCCCTGCACATGCAGCACCGGGGCAAGCTCTATACACCCAGGAGAAGCACCAAGCTCAATTTTCCCCTGGAAAAAGCAGATGAAGGGAGTGTGGTTTGGGCCAGAGCACTCTGAATCAAAAGCATCTGAAAGGTTGTCCTCCCCTGTGGCTTTGCGGTGAGCTTAAACATAACAGCTCGGGAAAGCCTTTCTGAACTGTGCTGAAGGATCCCTTTGAGGCTTCCTGCAGCCTTTTCCTCCCCAGCAGCTGGCTGAGAAGAGCCTGCTGATGCTGCCTTTCCCCCCAGACATCCATTGCTTTCTGGTTTTAGGGAATAGATCTTGGAGATCAGGGTGTAACCCAGGCTGTGCAGAAGAAAGAGATGCTCAGGTCTGTAGAGTGAAAGATCTCCTGCACCCACAGCCTCTCCAGCTGTGGTCTCCAGAATGACAAAAGGCACTGATTTTTGCTAGGAGAAAAAAAAAAAAAAAAGTGTATAACCTAAAATTAATGAAAATAACTTAGTTTGGGTGAGACCAAGTGCGTGCCTGGGGAGTACAAGACCCTTTAAACATTTTCAGATGAGCTAAGAGGCCAGTCCAAAGACAACGTTTTCTTCATCTAGAAAATTAAGGAAGGAACACAATTTCTATGACTTCCCTGGAATCACAGCTCTTGTTTGTTTTTACCTGTTACTTAGCACAAGTTGAGCATGTATCATCCCATTTCCTCTGGGTGAAGCCAAAGCCAGCTCTTGCCATCAAGGCTACAGCTAAGGGAGGAGGTGAGACCCAAAGAGAGAGACAAATCACTTCTTTTCTTTGTTTAATAAAAGCTGACAAAGAGTCAGTTGTCCCAGCCATTAAGGAAACTGTTACCAAACACTTTTCACCCACTGAGTCTGGGACCTTTTTTGTCACAGAGTGCTCAGAAAGAACATGTTGTCCCTTGACTCAGAGATGGGTGTATTGAGGAGGGATCTAAACTGTCTGGCAAACTCATGCCGTGAGGCCGTGGTGACCACAGACATCCAGGACAAAGCACATGGATGGAGTAGGAGCAGTCCATGTGCACAGGTTTCCTGGCTACATCCACTGGGAATGAGGGGAGAAGATGGTGTCTGCCCTGAGCCAAAGTCAGGGACCTGAAGTGCAGTCCCAAATGCACTAAATTAATCCAGATTCATCTGGAGTCTGGATTCATCCAGATTTTACCTGGAGGAATCATTGACATGGGGTCCTTCTTGAGAACCACTCATAACCTTCCACTCCTACAAAATTCTGAGCATCCCAAGTGGTACCACAGAAGGGCCATGGTCCTGCCATGGTGTTTTTTCCACTTCTTGTGAACTACCAGAAATATCTTTATTCAAAGCCAGACGTGTTTGAGGACAGACTTAGTGTTAACCATAAAGCTACCAAGAATTTTGCACAAGTTTTATCAGGTTTTCTGAGCTGGATGAATCAGTCCTGAAGGCTGGGAATGAGACAGAGAGGGGAAATCCCCATTTTTCCATCTGACTTTAGGGGGTTTTTTACATTTCAAGATGTTAGAAAATCTACCACCACTTTCAACAACAACTACAAATATCATTGTTGGTTAAAAATGTGATCCTTGTTTCTTGCTTTGGAAGATTATTTTGATTCTCTCTGCAAGACTAACCAATTATTTAGGCATCTAGACCATAAATCCAATGTTGGTAAATATACAAAAGGTTACATCACTTGCACCTACTTCTTCTGGCAGCCACCTGCAATGGCAGCTTTTGCCATCAATCCTTTTGCCACCCAGGTTCCTCATTGCTCCTGCAAGCCTCTACACTTGGCAGAATGGTGAGAGAAGTCCCTGGAATGCAGTGTTCCAGCCCCTGAACAGCCAAGTTGCAGCCAAGCTGCTGATTTTCTTTCCTGATAACAGCTTAGAAATTGCTGCTTTGTTCCCCTTCCCACAGGAATGACCATGGCCAAGGGGACAGCTGCAGATCCCCCAAGCAAAGGATGCTGCAGGGACAACACCCCTTGCCTCAGCTGACCAAGAAGGAATGGACATCTCAGCAGGGCATTTGCTGTTCAACCCATCACAAACTGCAGAGAGGAGAAGAGGACAAGAACAATGAGGTGAAATGGTAAAAAAAGTGGTCAGTCACTACAAAAAAAGACCCCTTGTCTCTTCCACAGGGACTGGCCAGAGCCCTTTGATCTGATTTTGGCTCTAATGAGAAGGAGGCCAGAGCTGTCCCCAAGCTCACACCACCACTGCTGCTGGGGCACTAAGATACCCAGGGACCCACCAGGCCACAAAAGAGAGAACAAACTTCAGCAAACAGCAATTAAGGAGGACATCCAGTTTTGCTGCTTCTTTTATCTCTTCTTAACAGCCTAATTGGAGTGTAATGAATTTAGGGTTGGTGCTCAGTGCCAGACTCACTTCTTTGATGTGTTTTTGGCCTCTGCGCTACAAAAATGCGACGAAAACCAAACCCAAGATATTACACCTCCATAAAGTGTCTCTGGGTTTACCATAAGATTCCAAAGTTTGTGCCAAGTGGCCAAAGCCACTAACAGGCCCCTGCTCGCCAAGATGTTTGGGTAATGAATAAGAAGCAGAGAGAGGTGGCCCCGTGAAGTGGAGCGAGGAATGCGCGCTAAGGGCACAGAGGAGGTTCCTGGGCTGTAATGTGGAACAGAAAAGCACTGAGGTTGTGCTTTTCTGCAGCCAGAAGGTTGCTTTTGATGGCTAAAAACCTGCTAGAGGAGGATTGCAGCAGGTAGGTAAAGTACCAGCAGGGCAGACCCACGTCACTACAGCACCATGAGCTGCTCATCCTGCCCACAGCCACTCTTAGTCCTTCCCCCATCCTATGGACAACCATTCCTGCCCCAGCTCTAGGAAACCAAATCTGTTTCCCACATGAGCCTACCATGGCTCTCTTGGCTCTCAAGAGGGCATTCCTGCTGGCAAATATTACTACACTACACAATGTGTGTGCCCCCAGTGCCCCAACAGCCCTGGTACAAATGGTGCATGGCCAGGAGGCAATCACCACCCCCTTGCCTGCTGCATCCTCCTGCCCAGGTCACCACCTGAACAGTGGGGAAGGAAAAGCCAGCAGGATGCAGGTGCAAGCAGCACACAAGGCTCTGAAAGACCTTCTCAGGGGACATCCCAGCCTGCAGACTGGGGAGGGTTTGCCACCAGCTCATTTCGACTCCCCAGGTCTGTGATAAGCAGCCCTTGGGCAGACCTGAAAAACCTGGTGATGCTTAAGGATCAAAATACCCAGGGGCCACGTGTACAATTTGCTCTTAGAGACAAGCAGATCAATTCTGGAAGATTGGTTCTGCACAGGCTCCATTAAGTACCCGTGCTGACCTGGTTCTGTTTAAACACTGTCTAAACAAATTCCTGTGGGATGAACCAATGCACCCACCCCAAACAATCACAGCCCAAAGGAAAACCCAAGTGCTTATCTGTGTCCCTGTCTGCAGTGATCTTGCTCACAATACACAATGAGGTGTCTGCTTGGAAAAATTCTGGCCACTGCTGGTTCATAAAGTTCCAGAATGGCCAGGGTGAAATTCCCACCTTATTTAAATCAATGCAGCTATATCCATTTTTAGGGAAGCTGCCTCCAAACAACAGATGCTGAGAACTCAGCCCTGAGCCTGCCTCTTACTAAAACAGCTCTTAACCTGTTTGAGACATGGGCTGGTGTTAAGATACACTTGTAGTTAAATGCAGCCTCTCTTCAGAGATAATTTACATTTAAGAGCAGTTAACAAGTTAGGGTTAAAGCAGCTTGAAGCACCTGGTTCTGGACACAAGCTGCCTGCTGCAAGAAAAGCACTTTCTGGAATATGTGTCCATGCACAGCTTTGCTAATTATACACCTAATTATACACCTAAACACCAGGAACTGTGCTCCTGGAGCCTGACACTGGAGACAGGGACAAAGACCACCTCAGCTCAATCAGATGGAAGTGGAGAGCTCTTTCCCACCTTTCTCATTAGCCAGATGTGCTCTGCATGACTTCAGTATACATACCAGCACCCCAGAGGTAACGTTTAGGAGTGAATTAGTGTCCCCTGGGATTAGGAAGGCATCCCCTGTGCACCCAAGCTGTAATGTGTTCAGGGCAGAGATGCTCTGGGGTTGCCTCTGCCCTGCCAGTTTGGGTTGCAATATCAGATACAGCTTCCATGAGCAGAAACATCCTCCCTCTCCTGGTGAAATATGGCTGTGGCAAAGGGAAATGAGGCACTATCTGAATGTTAACACTGTGGTTCCCTACTCAGTGCCCTGTTGGCTGCTCCTGGGGGATTTTGGTCGGGCAGTGCCACGAATGCACCAGCCCATACACGTGCAAGCAGACAGACACAGCTGAAGGACTGGAACAGCTCCTTCTACTGCACATCTGGACTGACACATGTAAACTACTCAACACTCTCATCCAGAATTACAGGGCCCTTCATATCTTATCTCTGCAAAACCACTTATCAGCCCATGGGCTTTCAGCCTGCAGTCTCTCCTCTTTGCCAAAGTAGAACCCAGCCATGTAAAACCATGAATAACAGCAGCCCCCCTCTCCTCTCCCACGCTGATGGCTGCAGTCCCTGAACTTCAGGGGCAGCAGCAAGAGCTCCATCTACCCTGCTGCAGGCTCAGAAGGATGTTCAGCAGAGTTTAACCATGGGGCAACAGCTGGCTGGAGCACAAATGCCTCCTTGTATCCCAAGCTGAGGAAGGCAATGAGCTAAATGTAGGTATTTGTGTTCTGCAGGATGGCAATGGACAATAAGGAAATATGTCTAAGGTGACATTGAGGCATGTCACCCACACTGCTGTTGCAGCACTCAGGAGCATCAGGCCTGCCCTAGATGCTGTTTAAACACAGGCAAAAGAAAACCCAAAAAAACCTACCCTGGGTTTTTTGTTAAAGAAAGATTTCACTCTAATGAAACGTCCCTGTTGGGTTTTGGTGCAACAAAAATGCTCAAGACAAAATTTCATTTATGGGTTGAGATTCTGCAACCCTTGTCCAAGAAGGGAGAGAATACCCTGGTTTGGTTTGTCCTGTTCTGTTTTTCCTCTCCCTTCTCCTTTTAAAGAAAAGAAAGGCATGTTAAGAGGAGATACAGGGAAGGCTTTTCAGCTTGGGAAGCATGAAAATCCTTTGGGCTTCAGAGTCACTGAGCACCAAAATTTCCTCCCCCAGGTTCAAATCTTTCCATGACAAATCTGCAAGGAGTTGGAAACATCCTCCTCTGAGCTGCAAGAGGGGACGTCATGATGCTAAAAACATGGATGCATCCCTGCTGCTGGAGATCCCAACCTAGACATCGCAGCAAGAAGAGCTGAAGCAGCCTAAGGAGGGGGCTCAGCAAGCTCAGGGGGCTGGTGCCACATCAGGCAGGAGGTGGAGAGGGACAGGGCTGGGATGAGGAAGGCAGTGATGCTGTAGAAGAGGAAAGCTGAACGTAACCCAGGTTCATGGCCAGGCTCTGGACTTGCTTAGCTGTGTTTCCCAACTGGATGGACCTGCACGTGGGTCCTGCAAGTTCTTTGTTGAGTCCAAAAGAAGTCTGTCGCAAGAACAAATGTCTCTTATGAAACCAAAGTTCAGGCAGAGATCTCAGCCCCGTGGCTCTGGTTCCAGCAGGAGGTGATGATGCAAGGGAGGGAATAAACACAATCACCAGGCAGCAATTAGGAGCTGGTGGGAAGAAGATGGGTCTGAGGGGTGGAAGGAGGAGGGGGTACAGGTGCTTTGCCTTGCCTGCCTTTCCCTGAGTGTCCCCCAAGCCCACATGCACTTTGGCCCCCATCAGCCAGTCCTTCTCTGGCAAAATCCCATGCTTTCAGATACTGCTGCCAAACCTCAGAAATGTATATTGCTGTTCTGGCTATGTTCAGGAGGAAGGGAAAGGGAAAGCAGTGTGCAATTTTCAACAGTTTCTCCTCAGAGAGGGGCCCTCTAATTTTCTGAAAGGGGCCATGGAAGAGCAGGGAAAAAAAAAAAAAAAAGAGAGAGAGAGAGGCTCTGTCCCATTTTAATCTCTGCTCCCAGATACATAAGGGAATTTGTGATGGGGTTCCCCAAAGCCTCAAAACATTTCAGGACATTCAGAGCCCTCTGAAACCTTGTGATCATGCCAGTTCTCAGGGTGCTGTGTCTATGCACATGGTTGTGCATGCTGTGACAGGGAAAGCCAGGGAGCAGGGGCACTCGTGGCACACAGGGGGACTTTGCAGGACAACAGCAGCAAGTGAGAAAAAAAAAAAAAAAAGCCCACAACCAAGCAAAAAACAAAAATCAGGGAATGAAACAACCACAGGGTAAAGACCACTAAGGTGATGCTAAGGCGAGAGCTCAGCAACATCAGCACCTTCTGTGCCACTGTCAGGATGGAGCTCCCTGGAAACTTGTAGTCCCCTATTGACCTCACTGAAATCTAGCACCAGGATTTCTGGGTGGTTTGGATTCCACTGGAAATTACCCAGGCTTCACAGAAACAACCCAAAACCAAGGGATTCACTCAACTAGATTGGCTTCATTGACTTAACAGCCTTGACATCAAGAAAGCACCAGTAAGCCCCAAGCAGCCAGGCACAGAGATGAGTTCCAGTGCCCATTAAAGACTGGAGAGTTTGGGGTTATGGAGCATCTCCCTGCCCAAGAGTTTCAGGTACAGTGCTCCATAGCCTTGAAACATAAAAATAACAAATTATAACCATTAAGCCATTTAGAATCCCTCAGCTCAGTTATACAGCTGACCAAGAAGAGCAGAAACCTCCCCTCAGGTTAATGGGAATGAGGTCTGTGATCCTCTTTAAAATCAGTGGTGCTGAGACATTTTAATAAGTGTCTTTAAGGTTCTCAACCAAAACACCAATGCTCCCCTAAAAAAAATAAATAGATGTTAAGGGTCTGGGAAAGTTTATGAGGGTGACTGGGAGAGTGATCACATTGCTGGGAGTCTAAGCAGGGGTATCAGTGTTTTGGTAAATTTTACTCACAGCTGGTTACTGAACCAGAGCTCAACTGGTTTAGTTAAACTTCACCATTAAGAGATTTACTTTTGCCAGTGCTCTGTATGGACACATCCAGAGGAATTTCCTTCCCCTACACTAAACTTGGTGACTGATTCTTCTAAATGTTTCCATATGGTGGCTTGATTTTTTTGTTGTTGTTTGGTTTGGTTTTGAACTAAATCAATTTTCAACCAATTTTTGTTGCATTGATGGTTTTGCATGTCCACAAGGCCTGGGAGACTCTTGGATTTGAAAACCTGCCATGAAATTCTGCCCAAAATGCCAAGTGCTGAAACCTGAGGAATCTCAAACGGCTGCAATCTATAGGGGAATCTGCCCATGCTGCTAGACCAGCCAAAAGCCCCATGTCCAGAGCACCAATCCTACACAGGACCAAGGCCCAGACACAGCTGAAACTTCCCTCTGGACATCCCCATTTCTCCATCCCAAGCAGGTTTGGGATTTGGCAGTGGTGAGCTCAGCTCCTGGCTGGTGGAACTTGCTTGAAGCCTGGTCTGTGGGAAGATGAAAATCCTGATCAAGCTTCTTTTTCAAAAATGTGGCTTCAATGCTAACTGAAAACCTGGCCCAGGGCTTTCCTGGGGTTGCAAACTTGGCTGGCATGAAGTTTATTGCACCTGGTTTGGGGCTTTGCTGCTGCAAACATTTTGTGGAGATGAAGCTCTTGAAATTAAATGGGCTCTGTCCTTCAGAGCCTGGCCCAGCAGTCCCTGACCACCAGAAACTCCACTCTGATCTTCTTGGAAAAATTAACTGAGGGTTGGGTGCTTTATTTTCAAGGGCAAGGTCATAGCTGGGTATTCTCTGTAAAGCAAATAATTGAAATCAGGTGTGTGAATGGATGAGATAAGAACTAATTCCTGCTGCACACTGGAGGGCTTTGATTTATCAGAGTACCCTTATCAATTGGTGAGGAACCAGGTTTGCCATGGCACTGATTCTCTGCCATGGTGTGGATAGAAAGCAACCCTCAGAAGTCTCAGAGAGGTCCCCACCACTTAGGATGCTTCAAAGCAGAGACAACAGCTTTATGAGGGACATTTCTCTTGAAAGACATCAGCAGAGATGAAGATTTTCTGCCTCCAGGTAGGTTTTGAGCAAAGAAGAAAACCAACAATACTTTGGTTTCCCAGCACTAATGCTTTTAGTACCACTAGAACTAGAAAAACACGGGTTTATTTACCATTGAACTGCTGATTTTCCCCCCCAAAAACCCCTCAAAACTGGTGACCACTCAGAGCAGAGCCAAGCCAGCTCTTGGCAAACATTCAGCATGGCTCTTATTCCTTATTCTTAGCTGCCCTTCACTCCTTTACAAAGCATTTCCATCCATGTGCACCAATATTCACATGTATAGGTATGTGCAGGTACATTTTATGTGTGTATATATATGTATATATACTCCCCAAACACATGGACACACATGCATGCTGGGTTGGCAAATCCTCAACGTGCACACACATCACATCTGCAATTTGGTGATTTGCTCAAGTGCTCACAGCCCTTCCTGATCTCACCTACCTGGAATCAAGCACCATTTCACCTCCTCCTAGCACAAGCAGCTGGGATTTCTGGAGGCAGATGACTGCACTGAGGTGCCATCCATCTCAGCACCTTCTCAGAGTCTGGTGTGATGGGTTTGATAACAAATACCATGGGTTTACTGCTGCCAGCCCTGCTGAACCACTGTAGCTGCAGACAAGCAAGCTGTGTTTGCTTCTCTTTTCTTTGTCATCAACACAATGGGCAGCCAAGTTCTCATCCCAGCATCTTACTTGCTGGTAAGAACAAAAGAGGAGGCAAAAAGAGAAAAGTAGAATTTTGGCTGGCCGTGGGGATGCAGGAGCACAGCTTCTAGGTAAGAGGCCCACTATGAAAAACACTGAGGAAAAAGCAGCATAAGAAAGCAAGTTTAAACCCCCAAAATCACGTTGTTCAAGTTCTCAGACTCCCCTCTTTCTGCTTTTTGGGATGGTCTTGCTTACAGCACTCGTCCTTCACCAGCACGTGGCCAGGTCCCCTCTCTGACTGGCAGCTCCAAGCACATGGGATTTGCCTGGAGTTTTGATGACATTTCTCCATTTGTTCTCAGAAGCTGTAACCTTTCCCAGCCCTCTTTACTGCTGCCAGCCCCTAAAAACTGAGAGGGGGAGGGAGCTTACACTCACATCACTTCCAGGACAGCCCTGAGGTTTGTTGACACTTGCAAAGAAAAAAAAAAATTCTGAAAGGAAAGGAAATCAGGGTCACTCCCTCTCTGCAGTCACCAGCTCTGATTTCACTGCAGGAGAGGAGAAGGGGGTTGGAGAGGCATCAGGACATGGTATAACTAGGGACAGGACTGTAGCATCAGGGCAGCTTCCCCCCTGCACCCAAACCACCCAGCTTGCTGCCACTTTCTCCTGGAGGAAGCTCAGAAAAGGCAGCGAGATCCAGACAGGGGTGGTGAAGCACAAGAAGAAATCAGCAGCTGCCTACAGACTCCTCCATCCTTCTTATCCCCACTTTCCCACTCCTGCTTCTAAGCAGGTTCCCCCTTTGCAGTCATGAAAAGCACCTGCAGCAAGGAGCTGATGGAGCAGGGAGCTCTGGACCAAGGCAAGGGATCAAGGAGCCCCTGAGAAAAGAAACCTTTCTCCTCAGGAAGGATCTCCTGGCCTGAAGCATGAAAAACAAGATCAGAACAAATCCCAGGCAGAACCTCTCTCCCTCGCCAGGGTATCTGGGTTTTGCCAGGTGCTTTACCAGGCAGGGAAAGGAAAAAGGGGAGGTGTAGAGATTGCTACAGACACCAGAGAGAGAGTGCAAGCATCTCTCTGCAGACACAGCCACACTGCTTCAGGTGTTTAGGGAATATTTTGGGGAACAGTGCAAGAATAGTATCTACGGTGCAGCATAAAAGCAGAAGAGGGGCTCAGCTTTAGGTGCCAACTGAACTGGGTCAAAAGGAGGTCAGGAAACTTCCTGCAAGGGTTTCACCTCCCCAAGGCTGTACTCAGGGACCACTCCAGTTCTGCATCCCAGTCCTGCTCTTTGCAGCTCAGGGCAGGATCAGAGCAGCCAGAACTGACAGGAAGATCTCTGGGGTGCATTAGTAGGTTGCTGAAAGGGAGGAACAGTTTTGAAACATGAGCAGAGAGATAAACATCTATTCTAAGGTAAGGATGAGCTAAATATGTCAAAGGCCTTTCAGCACAATCTGGGCATGTGAAACCATCCAAATAGTAAACAGCACATTTACTACTAGCAGCCTCCTCACTTATTTCTGGAGCCCCATCAGCTCTCAAATCTGTCACCTGCTTTGCACAGGAGTTGCCCCGATGCTGGGGGAATGGTGCAGGAGTTCTGCCTTGCTCAGACGTTGCTGCCAGGTCTGGGACATGGGCACCAAAGAACAGAGCCCTGCAAAACCCGGCAAAGCTCACGCTTCAAGATGGTCGACTGAAAACCACTCATTTCTCTACTCAAAGATGGTTCACAAAGTGTCTCAGTGCCTCGGACCACCTTGAGCAGGGGAAGGAAGAGGAAATACAACCACAAAAGTGCACAGGAGCCAAGACAATCAACCCTTGGGGTTGGGGAATCCCTCCTCACGTATATACACCAGCATACGTATATATATCCACATTAATCACTGCTATGGCAACAAAGACAACAAAGATATCCTTTTAAAGGCCCTGTGGTAAGGAGGAAAAATATTTTGCTATATATATAGTCGAGTATTGACGTCACAAAATAACTTGAAATAAATTAACCTTTAAGTCTGGATCGCAGAGGTCCTGGTTTCTCCTCCATAGATATTGAAATAATGTTCACGTCACAATGAGCATCTGTTACCTTCCATGGAAAAAGCAACCAAAGAGAGCTGAGCTAGAAAGTTTTCTATCAAGCCTTTCCCCACACCCTCCTTGAAACAACACAAAAAAGCCCTTTTCCTAAAACCTACAGAGGGCTGTACCCTGAGGTTCTCCTTTGGTCATTCCAGAGGCAGAGCCCATGCTGACATGAAAGGGAAATTGCCAATTTTGGTAATTAGTGAAAATTAAGAACCCAAGGTCAGCTGTGACAATTTAATTCAGCTGAACATCTGAAGAGTGTGCTGGAAAGGGGCAAGCTGACAGTTCTGAGTCTGGGCTGGATTGTGAAAATAAAACATTCCATATGAAAGTGATTTTAGGAAGTTTGTTTCCTCAGCTAAGAGCCTGTAAATCAGTGTCCTTACCACTTGTGTCTGCATATTTAACACCCTGCACCATGAGCCTTTGACATAACTTGTGCTCTTGGCACTAATGTCACCAGCCCAATTATTTTATTCACAGCACTGCTAAATTAGCTGCAGCTTTACCTCCAAGAAGTGCAGGTAAATATATTTAAAGAGTCAGAGGAGAAGGCAGGGAGTTTAGGACATCAGTTTGCTCTGGGCTGTATCAGTACACCCCAAATGAAGTCCAAGTCCACCATAATGAAGTATCAGCAATGCCCCTGATGGGAGGGGGATGGATGTTGGTGATCTCCAAGGCATGGGGGCACCTGTGGCATGGGACAGCTCAACAAAAACATCAAACCCAGTATCCCCCATACCCTGGCTAGCAAAAGGAGGCAAGAAATACACCTCAACTTGCTATGCTCCTACTCAGAGTTATCTGCTTAGCTCCCCTTGGGAAGATCCAGGATAGCTCTCTCAAGTCACATTTAGTTCAGTGAGATTTTTATCTGGTTTAAAGGATGCTAATCTGCCTGCACGTCCTACCAGAGCCCTGAAGAGTGGGATGAGATGTTCTCAGAGCACAAGATATGCCAGAATTTTCTCAAAAGCACCAGGAATTTTTTCAAAGCAACAGAATTTATTAGGGTTTTTGATGGTAAATCTCTCTTACTCAATATGGTGAGCTTGAACAGATATAGCAAAGGCAGTGAGTCACTGGAGCACTGTGGGGCTTTATGTAGTATTAAGTTATCTGCAGTCCCATGGTGAACCCATTTGTAATGTGCTATTACATGGCCACTTGGTGTGTTGTAGAAGTGGGTCTGTTCCCCCTCCTTCTTTTGTTTTTCTTTTCTTTGAAGAGCCAAGCCACAGCCTCCAAAGAAGAGCTAACACAATCCAGGCAGGTTTGAATCAGTCTTCAAAAGGCAAAGGAGCAACTTTTAGAGGTTTAGAAATTTGCCTTCTCCCAGGTCACTTGTTTTCCAAAACCTGTGGAATCACTGCAGTTCTCACCTTTCCTCCCCATCTCTCAACTTTCCCTCTAAGCACAGGAAACCAAAGAGCAAAATTGACCCCTGGGCTTCCATGGAGCCCACCCCCAGCAAGATGGTAGATACAGCATCCTCATGTCACTTAACTCCTAATTGCAATGCATTCAGGTACACTTTCTAGTTTTATTTATATAAAACTATATATTTATATTTACTATTTATTTATATTTACTTATATTCCAAATTTCTCTGTAGCATTTTCTGCCATTAAGCAGTTCAGCTCTCCCTTACAAGAATCTCCTGAAATACTCTGCCTAGAGCTCACCTCCTGGGGCTCAGCCTGCAGACCTTCCCTGGGCAGACTTGCATAAAAAGCTCCATGGAAGAGCCCCTGATTTATTCTCAGCTCTTGCCATCATCCTGCTTCCCTGGGTGTTTTCTCTCATGATACAAAAAGGCATTTCTCTGGAGATCTCACCCCTACCTTTCCTCCTTTTCAGGAGGACAACATGCTAAAGTTTCTACTACCTACAGCCTTCACCTCTGATCTGTAGGTTTCAGAAGTGCCTCTGCTACATCCTTTATCCAGAAAACACTTGGTTTTCTTCACTTTCCCCCAAGCAAACTCCCTCATTCATAAGAGGCCCTGAACTTCACCATTTCAAAGGGGGACTTGCTTCCATCAAGGGCTCTTGTTGCTGGTGGAGAGAGATGTGGCTGCAACAAGTTTATCTAAAGAGTATGCAAGTGCTAGGTGGTTGCTGAGCACCAAAATGAGAAGGCAAAACTCGAATTGGTGGCTGAACAAAGTAATTAGGTACTGGAAATATGGAAAATGCTCCGTGCTCTATCTTGAAAGCTCCAGGATGTCTGTGGGACAAATCTGACAGCCAGGCTGATGCCTGACAGCTGCTACTCTTGGGGTGCTTGATCTACTTGGCAGGGAAAAAAAGCTAGCTCTGATACCACAGGCCAGAAATTAGAGGAATGAATGCCTTTCCCTTTAGCCACAAAGAAGAAACATCTAAGTAAGGAGAGATTGTGCAAAACCAGCTGGCCCCAGAACAACTTCTATTAGTTATCAGAATAACAACTGATCTCAAGCTGAAGGCTGAAGCAGGTTGCTTTGAAGAGAGCTGTCAGAGCCACTGGTTGCAGCCTCAATTATGGTACAGATCCAAAAGAAAGAGAGAGGGGAGATGGGGAAGCCTGGATTGAACAGAACCATTTATCAAGAGAATTGAAGTAGAAAGGCAACGTGCAGTTCAAAGCCAGCATCCAGCAAAAAAAACCAAACCAAAACAAACCCAAAAACCCCACCAAAGCTGTATGTATAGCTACAAACATAGCCAAAACAAGGCAGAACAAAGACTTGGTAGGAAAATGGTCCAACACAACCCCTGCCACATGTGCTCAACATGGGCAGCAGCTCCCTTGGCCCTTCAGGTTCCTCCTCAGTGGATGGGAAGCACTGGGGCAACCAGGGAGGCTTGGGCAGGATGGTGACAAGGACCCAACTGTGCACGTAGTTTGACACTCTCAGCCTCCAAAGAAAAATTCCAAAATGGGTGGATTTTCCCCCTCTTTGGTTAAAGACACCATGGAGGCTTTGGAGGGCCAGCATGCTGTAGCTTGCTCAGCCCACCAGCAGTATTTTCCCTCATCCTTCTGGTTCCAATTCACCCCAGCAGAACACTGGCTTGCTTATCTAAAAACAAATCTCATGGAATGATAGAATGGTTGGAAGGGACCTTAAAGCTTCAGTTCCAGCCCCCCCAGCATGGGCAGGGACACCTCCCAGTAGGTCAGGTTGCTCCAGGACCCATCCAGCCTGGGCTGGGACTCTGCCAGGGATGGGGCAGCCACAATTTCCTTGGGCAACCTGGGTTTATGCTGCTAAGATTATTTCTTTTATAGCTCTTTGCAGACTAAATGAATATGCAAGCACAAACTGAAGGTGTAGCAGGCAAGGAAATGCTCACAGAAGGACTGGATGAGTCCTTATCCTGGCCTTGATGAGACACTATCAAAGAAATTGAGAAGTTGAGGCTTGTCTTCAGTAGATAAGAAAGCCCTAAATAGAGAAGGAAAGATGAGCCATGAAGGCACCACAAGCAGCACACTTTAGAAAAGCTTTTCTTGACACAAAGGATGGGAAGTGGTCAGTCTGGGGACCAAATGGGGAACAGAAGGACTAAGTAGCTTCTAATAAGAATAGAAAAAGATGGAGCCCTCTACTCCTGTGTACTAAGTATTAAATATGTTACAGGAGATGCTTTTCAGGCTATACTGTATACTGGCTTTTTTTTATTATTTTTTTTTTTAAAGCTGGATGTGTCAGCAAGGTCTTGGCAGGCTGTGGGGAAAAACAGTGTCTATAGGATTTCAAAGCTGTCAGAGATCAGCAACCTCAGTCAAAGTCTTTTATAGTAATTCAGAAATGACCCCCTCCTTCTCGTCTCATCCATTTCCATCTTTTTCTTCCTTTCTGTGTTTGTCCTGCGAAACAAACCACTGCAACCCTGTTCCTTTGCTGGAACTTCCAGCAAGAATGGACCTTCTCAGTGAAGCTTTGCAAGATGTATCACAAAGTCACTGCATGGCACCAGGATGCTGAGGACATGACATAAAATGAGGTTGGTTTAGAAGCTCCAGGTAAAGCTCTGCGAAACCAAGTCCTCCTGGGTGAGTGTCAGTTGAGTTGGGCAGATCTTCAGCGGATATAAATTGTCACAGTTCCATGCAAATCATCTGGAAAAGGACACCATGGCTGGCAGGCTGCTAAGGTAACAAGAATACCCCAGGGCAGTGCCAACTAATGCTGGCTGTGGATCTGGTCCATTAGCTGTACTGGTAGTATCAGCTTATGTGAACATATTTGAGGCTCTGGAAAAACCTGGAAAAAATGACATTTCCATGGGCTTGATGAGAAGGGAAACATTTGATGCTTGGGTCTCAAATTTTCTGCTGTCTTCCACAAGAAACAAAGAGCAATGTTTCACAAATGGCCTTCTCTTTTTCCCCCCCCTTTTGGGGCAAATATAGGAAAATGTGTTATCTGTGGAATTTTCTTGAATGCAAAGCACCAAAACCACCAGAAATCCTGGAAAATGTCAGACTTAACATTGCCCTGAGCCAAAATTACATACTAATGGCTCCTCATCATTATGCTCCCCTATCTGATTTATAGATACCCAAAAGCTGTACCATGGCAAAGTTCAAGGAGTAGCTGGATGAAGCCACTCCTTCCAAAGCAGGTATTCCCCACAGAAAAAGATCTTTCTCCAGAAAAGACCAGGCAGCTGTTTTTGTTGATATCCAATCTCCTTCAGTCAACACATCCAGGAACCTGGATACAGGCTGGGGTAACATTTCCTGCCAGACTGGTCAGGATATGTCAGGGTTTTTTTTCCCAAGTCCCCAGTGTATGCACCCATCCTGAAGCCCAAAGCACAATTCCATAGCCCATGAGGTGGGAATCAAGCCTGGACCTCACCGGAGCCATCTGGCTGCAGTGGAACCTATCAAATGATGATACTCCCAGGACTGGATCTTGGGGAAACCCAGGATGTCATCAGCTGCTTCTCCTCATCCTGGCAGCAAGGAACTTCAAAGGGGAGGTGTTCTCTGCAGCTTTCTTCTCTTGCTTTCCCCACCTCTGCTTTCCTTTGTCCTTCACTCTCCCTCTACTCCAACATATTTAAGATGGGAACAAAAGTGCCTCCTCCCCTTCAAGAAGACTCAATTAGAGCTCTCCTCCTATGTCTTCAGTGTTTTTCACCCCTGTGAAAGGTGTGTATTACACCTGCAGGTGTAATATAGCTACGAGCCTCAAGGAAAGGCAATAAACAGATTTATTGTTGGGTCCTGTATCATCAGTAGTCACCTTAGGGAGATATCAAAGTGGTCCTTGCTTGAGGTCTGCCTGCAATAAATAGGGTACTGCAGAGCAGGACACCCCAAAAAGCTGCCAAGGGCTTATTCAGAGTGTTTCAGCTCAGAACTGCACTGCTGGACCTCTGTCTTCTGGCCCTCAGGACACTTTAAGGGACAGGAGACTGCACTGGGCTCAGCTGTCCCCTTGGTGCTGAGCAATAAGTGGGGACAGATCTAGGTATCACTTTTCCTCTCTTCTCCCCATGTTTGTTCCTAAGCCAACCAAAACACTCTTCATGGTGAAGAACAAGTCACCTGTGACATGGGACCCTGATTTTTGAGCTAGAGATGAACTGAAGATAGGAGCCAGATCATCTGCAGAACATGCTGGTGGCAGCTGGTACATAAACATGTGTTTTCTTATTACTCAAGAAGGGAAAACAGTTGGGAAAGCAAAAGTTTCTTCATTTTTTTTGCAAAAAAAATTAAGTTAATGACTGGAAAAAATCAACAAACTTCTGAAATTCTTTTTGATAAACAGGATTTTGTCTTTTTTTTTTTTAAAAAAAAAGAAAGAAAGAAAAAAAGAACTTGGCATTGGCAGGGCTGAAAACTGCTACTTTTCATTAGGACAAGCTGATGGTATGGCAGGAATGCAGGACAGAGGGGTGCAGATGTGTGAAAGCATTGAAGAAAGGGCTTAGAGAAGGGCCTGTTCCCAAAAAGGGTTGACCTGAGGTAAAGGGAACCTTTGGGATAGGAAGATAATAAACCCCCCACACACCCCTTTTATAGTGGATATAAACAGTTTTACGGTAGTTCCACCGAACAGAAGAATAAAAAATAAAAAGAAAAAAAAACCAAAACCACCAACACTAAAAAGGTTTTTGCAACACACACATGTTCCCCATTAATTAGGAGGACTGCTGTTAACAACACGTTGCTCCAGAGCTGCCAAGAACTGTCAGAAGAAGGCCAGGGAAGCCCAGGGCTGAGGCTCTGCCTTAGGGGGGGGATTGGCCTCCTGGGCAGCCACCCAGCTCCAGCTCCCCTGGGGTCAGCCCCCAGCAGGGATGGGTGATGGGGGGGCCTGGGGGGCAAGGAGGAAAGCCCAGGCAGCCCCTGTTTGAATCTCTCCTCCCTCTCACCCCACTGCAGCTACAGACATTTTCCAGAGAGATCCTGGCTATGGTGGCTTTTTTATTTTTGGCTTTTTTAAAACACGCTCAGGGGAGGTGCCTTCTACTTTTATTCACAGAGAGGATCTTGCTTTTTTTCCTCTCTCAAAGGATGCAAAAAGAGGAGGGGAGGCAGGGAGAGGGGAGAGCTGCCTTCTGCTTTGATTCAACTCTAGAGCAGCAACACAAATCTACATCCCAGCTGCCTTTCCCCCAGGAAGGCTCCAAACACCACCCCTAGCATCCTGGTTTTCTCCAGCCACCAATGGGACACAGTGCTGGGCAGTGGCTCATGACCATCTCTCACCTTTACACCTTTTTGGAGCCACTTTGAGGGCTGGGAGCAGTATGAGAGTTTTAGACAGCACCAAGACAGTGAGAGGTGTTCTCTGCAACTCCCCACCACCCTTCCAGGGGAAGGTGTGGAGGGCAACAAGGGGGAGAAACTTTAAGGTTGGAAGAAAAAAACTTAGGCAGGTTTAATACCAAATTACAACTGTGTATACAAATACATAAACATGGAGCTTGCCCTCCTCAGCTGGGAAGGACTTCCCAACCAGTACAGTCCCACACTGGACTGGGCAGCAGCTGGAGGTGCCCAAGCCCAGGGTCTCAGTGACAGCTCCCAAAATCTTAGAGCAACCAAGCTGGTCCTACCTGGGAAGGCAGGAGGTGACCTCTCTTGAATGATGCTCTTCTCCAGTGAAGAAATGAGGAGCAGCAGACAGACCTCACCCCAGCCAAAGAAACCACTAGTGGGCTCCCTTCAGAACCTTTTTATACTGAGCATCATGGGAAGGAAAACTGTGATTGATCCATTTGGGTCACCTGGCCCATCCTCTCCTCCCATAGCTCAGCTGCTTCCCATCACCACTGCCACAGACACAGCCTGGGCAGGGTTTTTTCTATCCTGGTCCAGGAGCAGCTTTGTCCTTCTCCTACCAGATCCCCTTCTCTCAACTCCCTCCTGAACTACACCCTTCCTTCCAGTGCCCAGAGTGCTGGTTTGGATTCCCAGCTGGACAGGACCAAGGTTGCACATTATGTACAATGTACAACACAGGAATGACTCACATTGGGATGAAAGAAGGGTCCTGAATTATTATTATTATTATTTTCCCTCTTTAAACCAGCGTAGGAAATAATGTTGCAACAACACAGCAAAGTTCATTGCAGGACTCTGGAGGAGAGGGAGATGATCTTATTTTAAAATAAAAACTATTTCCCTCTCACTTGTCCACCAAGACGTGTCCAAGCAGCCAGCCCATCAGCAGGTACCAAGATGCTTTTCTCCAAGTGGCCAGCCCAGAATCCCTTGTGAGGACATCCAGGATCAGAGGCGCCAGCTGATGTGCTCTCCTCCTTTCTGCTGGACTCTTTGGAGGTTGATGATGATGTGCTTGTTTTGGATTTCCCTTTTTGTACTCTAGGAGCTCTCAGGGATTAGCCCCTCCATCCTGTCCCACCTCGGTGACTCATCTGAATTTACTCACCATGCTTTCCCTCCAGATCTGGGCATTCTGAGAAGTTGCACGTAGATGTGCTGAGAGTTTGATGAGCTCCTTATCCAGGGGCTTTCTTGCAACTTCTGCCTCCAGCTCCCTTCAACCTCAATCAGACCCAGGAGCACCTCTACTACAAGTCTCTACAGCAGGAGCAGGAGAGAGAGGAGAGCTGAAGACCACTGTCTTTTCCAGTGGCATTTCTCTACAAATTCCAGCCCACTCCGTGCTGAGATCCAGGGCTCTCTGGCTGCGTACCCACATTTCACAAACAGTGCCCAGCAAAACATCTAAGGCACAAGACTTATCTGCAGGTAAAAGTTTGGGCTCCTGGGACACTTTGCCATTCTCACCCTTCCTTTCAGATCTCTAAACTGCTGCTCTGGAGAGCTGCAAGCCTGCAGTTTTGTGAGGCTTTCCTGCTGCAGCAATGCACAGGGTTTGATGCCAAAGCAAACACCACTCTGTTAAATAAATGCATTCAACAGCATCTCTACGACTGCTGCATGAGGAAGTCATTGGAGCTGTTGTCAAAAGCCTTGCTGACTTGTTCTTGAAAGGAAAAGTCCTTCCAGGCATGCAGCAAAACGTCCTGGTCTGGATTTTCAGGATGAGGTGGTGATATCAGTGGGTGCCCTCTTACGCATCCATGGTGAGGACATCTGAAGAGCTTTATTTTCAGGTTGAGCCTTTCTGCTAACAGCTTTCCTTCCTGCCATCTTGAACCAAGAGTTGAAAAAGCATAAGGACTACACCAGACTGGACATTTTTTTGCATGCAGAGCAGGGCTTTTTCAACCAAAGCCAAGAGGAGCCATCTGACAGTGTGAATATAGGACTGATAGATCTTACTGTGTATGGGGAGACCCCCGGCTCTGATCCATGTGAGATAAAGGGGGTTCATTCAGGCTGAAAACTCCAAAAGGGCATCCCAGTGCTGTTTTGCAGAATATATACTAAAGGTTTTGGTTAAAATGCTTCCGTTTGGGATAGATTATCTTTTGGAAAATAAATAGAATTTCTGTCGGAAGCTGACAATTTTTCCCTCTTATACACCCAGTCCTCTTCTTTAAAAGGATTTTTTTTTTTTTTTTTTTTTTTTTGGAGGGAGAAACAAGCAGGCTATGTGAAAACTTTCAAATATGTCTTCAAATACCCCTTCTAATGACATTTGAAAAATCTAATTTACCATGTGGGACTTGTTGCAAGGACCGACGATAGTAACAGTTTGACGTCTGCCTTCCCGCGGCAGGGAGGGAGGTTTGGCAGGAAGCACAATTGTCATGTGGGAGTCTCAGCAATGAGTTGTCTCCTGGCTAATATTACCACTGCAATGGTAAGTCAAATCAGCCAGTAGCCACGGCAACAGCCCAGAAGCTTTAGCTATCACTATGGTTATTTCACACCACTCTGGGGCTACCCCAGTTCACGGCGCTATGGCTCGAGACGTTATTTCATAGTCATTATTTTATTAAGCAGCTGTAATCTGATCTCCAAATAACACCCACGGTCCTTTTAATTGGGATCATGTTAAGTGCACTTCTGTCTGAAAATGGAGAGAAGTCAGCTAAAACAATGGCATTGCTTTTTAAATAAACAGACAGAGTCCAGAGGTGCAGAGCAGCTGTGTGATGCATCTCTCATGGTAACCCTGCAAAGAGGGCTGTCCCAGGTGAAGGCAATAAGAAGGACCCACAGCCCCACCACCTAAAAAAAAACCTAATATCTTCTTAAGTATTGTAATGTGATGTCCAGAACTTGAAGAAGTTACAGACCACTACTAGCCCTGAACAAACACTTAGTATAGGAAACCCTTCCCGGAGAGAAAATGGAGATAAAGGACAGGGGTAACCATGGCCGTGGCTGATGGAGTAACTCAACCATGGACAGAGAAGAAATCAGGAGTAAAATGATAAAAACAACTCAAGTTTTAAGGCAATTGTGTCAGCACTGATTTTCTGGGGGCCTAACAATGTCTCCTACCTCTGAGTAAGAGCAAATCCAAGAGGCTCCCACATGGCACTTCTTGATGATGTTTCCAATCAGAGTTTCCCTTCCTGACTGACAGCACTGATGCCCAAGAAGGCCACAACACTCCTGAGCTGCCATTTCATGCCACCATTGCACAGATGATTAAACAACAGGAGATTCCTTGTTTGTCTCCTATGTCCATTTGATTTGCCATTTGTTATTCTTTCAATATATACACCAGGTTTCCCAAAGCAAACCTTTGGAGGACAAGGTGCCCCCCTCCAGTGTCCAATTACATAATTTGATGATAATTTCTGGGCCTTCTCTGATCAAGAAAAAGGAAAAAAACCTAAAGCAACAACCAAAAAATGCCCAACAACAGACAATAGCAAGTTCCAAAAGAGAAGGAACCAGATCCATGTTTCAGAGAATTGAATAATAATGTATTTTGCAAAGTCAACCCCTTTAAAATGTTGCTGGTTTCAGAAATATTTTTTTTTTAAACCCAGCCTTCCTTGTGCTTTCCAGAGTTATCTGAATTCCTTCAAAAGCCCACTCAAGGTTTAAGAAGAAAAACAATGTTACTCTAGTTGAACAAAGCATTACATTTTTTTTTTGTATTATGAAACTGGAAATATAGTTACAATAGAAGAGCTAGAAAACCAGAAAGACTCAGGTTTAGAATTTGTCTTGTGTTAATCTTGTGTCACCTGGGATTTTGCCTGGGCTGTTTCTCTTCCAGAGACATTCTTCAAAGCAGCTCTCAAAAAAAAAAAAACCCAACCTGTTTCTTTATTACTGTAGGGAACCCTATTTTATTCTGCAGCTTTTCTTTCAGAGCTTGAGAAAACGCAGGGCAGTGATTTATTTTATTTATTTTTTTTTTAACCAAAGCTCATTTCTTCTAGGAAGTCACAGCAACTGCAGCTAGCAGCTTCTATTATAAATATCCTAATTGCATGCCTGAAGAGCATTTCTGTGTACAAACAACCTCAGCTCAGTTCCAGCTCCTGCCATTCCCCTGACAACAACTCCTCCTGTTTACATCCCTCCAAAACACCGGGCAGGTTCCTCAGGAGTTATTTTGTTTGATCGACCTGCACAGCCTACCCAGGGTGTTTCCAACAGGCTGACTTCTCAGCAGCTACAACACTGGGGGTTTCAGCACGACTTCTCCTTCTTTCCGCAGCTGCTTAATCTCCCTGCCTGCTCCTTAGTGAAGATGTTAATTCAGAGCAGAGTTGGCAGTGGTCCCCCTGCCACCCCAGGGGGTTCCTCCTAGCAGTATGCAGGCAGTCATTAGTCTCTGACTATAAGTCTGTCAGCCAGTCCAAGTCACTGCTCTCTCATCCAAACCAAAGGGGGATGTCACATCATGCCAAGTCATGCCATAAAATAACAGTAGAAACAACTTAGGTTTGAAATCCCTGAGGGGAGCTACCACATCGGGCTGGCTGATTAGGAAACAGATGCTGAAACTTCAGGAATGGTGCTGGGGTCTCTTGTTTGCACAGGACTCAAATGGTTGAACCTCCAGACAATGGCAGAACAAAAAAAGGGTTGTTTTTTTTTCCTTTTTCCCTAGGAACCTGAGGGCTCTGCCTACTTGAGGACCTCATTGATATGGGGGACCAGACCTCACTGCAGCTGCCAGCAAGTCAGGCAGCTACAGCCAAGGGTCAGATGGATCTTGGAGGTCTGGGCCAAGGGGGTGTGGAGAACAACTTTCCAAGAGTGTCCATCTCTTTTGAGGGTCATCAGACATTGGAATGGGCTGCCCAGGGAAGTAGTGGATTCTCCGTGTCTGGAGATATTTCAAAAGAGCCTGGATGTGGCACTGAGTGCCATGGGCTGGGAACTGCAGTGGTAGTGGATCAAGGGTTGGACTCGATGATCTCTGAGGTCCCTTCCAACCCAGCCAATTCTATGATTCTATGATTATAGTGATCCTCAGGCATTTTGAGGCATGCAGGACAAAGCCAAGGTGAACGTGTACTAGAGTACTCCAGGCATTTTAATATATTGAAAAAACAACCCAAAAACCTTGCAATTATCACAAGGACATGGCCACAGCCTTCAGTGTGCTGCTGCTACAAGCAGCATCCCATGGAAAGACATACCCAGTGGGAGAGAAATAGATGACAGTAAGAAGAAAAAGGAGAAAGAAATGCAACTTGGAACAACAACATAAAAATGGCAATAAAATAGTCTTTCTTACCCTCAAATTGATTTTTTAAAAAATTAATTTTTTTTTTTAATGAGAGGTTTTCCCAAACCTATAGGATTTCAAAAGCAAACTGGTTACTCTTGAAAATGGATTTTCTGGTAGCAAACCAATTTCTGTAAAAATGTGAACTTAGCTCTCCCTGGGGTCAGCCTGATCCAGTGCTGTTGGAAATGTTCAGTAGTTATCTGTAGTGAGATGTCAATATTTAGTTTATTTAGACTTCTTACAAATATGGATCATTACAAATAGCTTGTTACGGGGTATATAAAATGAGGTGGTAACTAGATAACTTGACAATAAATTATTTTCACTGTACACATGTGCAAGACAATGTATATTGGAAAATGATAAATTAAACCATTCATGTGTCCTGAATTCACTGTCATCTCTCAAGGGCAGGGGGGGGAGGGATTTTAGGCTTAATAATGGGCAACTAAATAAAGACATATGTTCATGTGCACCACAGATCAGAAAGGCAAAGAGCTGCTGGAAATCCTGCAGCAATAGCTAAGCAGGAGCCACCAGCTGAAACTGAGAAATGCAGGCACCTCTTTTTCCCTGATAAATCCTCTAAAAGATCCACCTCTACTTCCACTCTACAGAGGTACCAAGTCACTGATGCCATGGGATGCTGGATGGCTTTGATTCCCTTCTCTGGCAGCTCAGCACATCCCCTGCCATCTGTCCAAGGCTGCTCTGCAAACTGCCAGGTCCTAACAGGTGATCGAGCAGGTGTCTGATCACCTCTGCTGAAGTCACCCTGAATCACTTGGGCTCCTTGCCTTGGGAAAAAAAAGGTTAAGGAGCTGGACCCTTGGAGCAAGGGGGGTTCTTGCCACCCATGCAGGCAGGGCTGATGCTAGAGGCTGAGGCCATTGGGATTGCTGGGGGAGCAACAAGAGAGGTGGCTCCTCAAAAAAAAAAGGAAAAAAACAAAAAGACATTTTAAAAACCACCAAAAAAACCCAAAAAACCACCAAATCATACACACCCCCCAAAAATAAAAATAAATAAAAGCAGCAACAACAACAACAAAAAACCAACCTCACTAATGAATGGAAAACCTCCCAGTTTTTTCCTCTCTACACCTTCTTTCAGGGCTCCTCAAAAAAAAGCAACAAAAAAAAGAAATTTAAAAAAACACCAAAAAAAAAAAACCCAAACCCAAACCATACACACCCCCCAAAAATAAAAATAAATAAAAGCAGCAACAACAACAACAACAAAAAACCCACTCACTAACTAACTAATGGAAAACCTCCCAGTTTTTTCCTCTTTACACCTTCTTTCAGGGCGCTCCTCTGGGTTGGCCATCTGGGAGGGAAGGAAGGGAAGGAAAGAGGGAGGGAAGGAGGGAGGGAGGGAGGCAGAGGCAGCCCCCCAAGGGACGGGTTGGGCAGGGGGGGCCGGGGTGAGCTGACCCCAAGATGCATGCGTGGCTCTGGCCCGGCGCTTCGTCTGCACAGGAGGGGGGCCGGCGGCAGCGGGCGAGCCAAGTCAGAGCCCAGCCAAGTGAGAATGTTCTGGCAGCCCTTCCTGGCGGCCCGAGAGAAGTTATTTATCACTTTGTGCATTTTCCTTCTCATCTGTGTACAGCCGGCTCCAATGGCTCAGCTTGCGTTTTGCCTTCCAGAGCCAAACCAGTCCCTTGGCTCTGCTCAGCCTTGGCTGTCCATTCACGCCTTCTGTCTCCTCCAGCTCTGCCTGGAGCGCTGCAAGATCCCAAATTAGGGAGAGGTGTCTAGAGCCAAGGAAGAGATGGAAGCACCAGGAACTCGCACTGATGGCAAAGAGCACATCTCTCCCCCCGGGGGAGGGGTGGACACGGTGCCACCATTTACTCTGGCCCAGGAGCCACACGTGGATGTTTCTGCTGCTCCCAGGCAGCCTCTGCTGGGGAGCTCCAGTGCCTGCCAGAGGCTACGAGGCATTTTCTTTCATTTATTTTAGGGATTGTGCCTTCACACTGATTTTTTTTTCCTAATCGGTGGATGTAACGACACTGAATTTACAGCAAGTTTTTCCAGCTCCATGGACTCTTTTCCATACTGTTCGGTGAATTCTGCCAAACCGTCTAACACGGGCGTCTAAACTGGGCTTGAAAACAATACCAGCTGCATTCAGATATTGTCAGGCTCAGATTTGCTCTTGATAAGGTCACACCACACTCTTCTGAATACTGGAAAAGCAGAGCAGTGCTAACTCTGTGAAGTCCTGAATCACCAAAGGTCCAGGCTATGGGATGTCCTAGGTTCCAGGACTTTTCCCAAGGAGAACACCCCTGGAATTCAGCTGTCATTCTCCTCCCTGAGGCACCCGTGAAGTTTTCTCTGGGGATGATGCTGTCTGAGCAAGCAGCAAGGCTGCATTTGACCTTGCCAAACCTTGGGATACACCCTTCCAGGTTTACACTTTTCAACTGGATGTTGCACTCCAGAGGTTGGGACATAATTCCCACCTATGCCAGGCCAGACTGGGACTACCTTCTAAACAGCTTGGTCCCACCAGGGAAAAACCTCCTTGGTTTTTGGTGGAAAAATCACCTTGGTCAAATACTTTTCCTGATGGAAGGATATGGATCAGAACACAGTGAAGCTGAAGTAGGCACCTGGTCTGCAGCACATTCCCAGAATCACATGTGACAAGCAAGCATGTTGAACAGCAGCTTCCCATCATGAGCTCCTAATTTGTACATCCTGAGAGCATTCCAAAATTGGGCTGCAATTTCTCAGATTTGGTCTCTGCCCGAAGGTAGAAGAAGTTGAGTAAAATCCCTTCAGACCTTCTGAAACGGGGAGAGAATGAAAAATGGCATTTTCTTATTGTAATAAAAATTCTAGCCATTTTTTTTCTCTGTAAAAGGCCACATCAAACTGCTTGAAATTTGCAGCTTGTCATGGGTATAGCTCTTGTTACAGGCCAGATCCAGAAGAAGCTGAGGTCAACGACTTTGCCTCCCTTGATTCTGCTGCCTCTGAAGAAGTTTCAACAGGTAAGCAAACAAATCCTGGAGAAAACTGTTTGGAACAGTTGTGCCTATTTTCTACTTGGGAGTTGCCTGGGAACAGGCTCAGATTCTTTGCAATGTGTCTAGGGTTTGGATGTATTCACCAAAGCCCAGCTTTGCTCCATCCTCCTCAATTTTTATTTTAGAACCTTGCTCCATGAATAATCTCCTCCAAGAAAATATCCACCAGCAGACGGAAGGACATCTTTAGGTAAAGAATTTGTAATGAAATCAAATTTCTACCCTGTTTTTTTCCTAGCTGGGTCACAAGTGGATGATTTGCCAGTATGATGCATCCTTCACACATCCCCCAGGGGATCTGAGGTCCTCAAAGCTCTTCACCTCTAAGTGTCCTGCAAAGTTCCTACATGAGGACTTGGGATGCACTGATGAGTTGCCACCCAGCTCAGCCTTTGGTGGGACAGAGGACTGACCTCCACATCTCTTTCCATCTTTTCTCCCAGCATTGGACCCCCAAGGTCTTGTCAAAATTGACTTCAAGTGGTTCGGTTCTGTTTTCTTGCTGGAGAAGAATGTAGAAAAACAAACAAGCTATCTTACCAATGTGAATATTCACAACTAGTGACAAAACTCTACAACAGGAAGGTCATTTCCTGGGGAAGGAGACTGGTATTATTTTGAGTGAAGGAAAGAGTGCAAATATCTCGCAACATTTGCTGTAAATGGGTTGTTATGGTGAACATTCCTGTCAACAAGCTCATTAGCTCAGAGATCCACGAGTGAACAGAGACCAAAAAATATGTTTAAAAATCCAAGAGCAGATTAATGGGCAATATTTTGCAATCTTTGTCTAGCTCTGCTCCTCGATGAGAATTAGTAACTTTACTCCAGGCCAGATTCAAATAGTCTTACTCATGCAGAGCAGCACCATGTTTTATGAGTAACCCCAGTGATATTTAGGGCTGTTTTTTGGAATAATATAAGAACCAAAGAAAGACAGTGGGAGGCACGGGCTGAATCACCTTGACTAATAAGTGTAAGATTGTTGGGTTTGTATGTGTCTATAGAAATAATGATACCACGAACAAGGAGGGATGCCTGGATTGACAGGCACACGAGGGAGTTTATAAACATCTTCTTTTGCAACATGCAGCAGACTTCTCTTAAGAGAAGAGGACAATACCCAAACGTTACTTAACATCAGGAAAAGAGGAATTCTCACCTTCAGAAACAATAGAAAATCAGCCCATTTTGTGGGTTTTACTCTCAACAGTTCTGGCTGCTGTCTGTCATATTACAGAAGGTCTACTCTGCTCTTCATAGAAGTGATGGATGAAGCTTTCAGAGCTGCCCAAACGCCTTGAAAGCATATGGTCCATTTCTGAAAATAATAGGGTCCTTGGAATTGGAAGCCCCATTGAATTTAAGCACTGCTGGGAACAGCCTCATTAGCATTTTTCAGTTTGTTATGGTCCCCATTTCCACTTATCTGAGGATTCCTGCCATCCCCATACATCAATAACAAAATCATCAAGACGTGCTATTAAAAACTCAACAGCACAGTTGTGCCTGACTGCCCTGTCAAAATGCCTCCAAGATCCATTGTGGACTCCTGACATTACCAGTGGGGGAGGGAGGAACCCATTCAAAGCTCACTGATGTAAAGGAAAGTCCACTCATTTCTATGGACTTCAGCAGGGCTTGGATCAGCCCCTGGAAGAATAAAGATGACATAAAAATAACATGACGTCTGCCAGATTCACCAATATGCTCTGATGTTTTGCCCAGCCCAGTGATGCAAAGCAGATGGAGAGTCCTGACAATCCTGGCCTGCTTCAATCACTGATTCCATCTCTTGGATGAGTTTTCATCAGGCGTTTAATTCACGGCATAAATGCCTTTATCTCATTAGTGCTTCCTCTGCAGTCTTTGAGAGGAAAGATCACCACTTTTTAGCTATCTCAGAGGAAAAGTTCCTGGGTTTTATCACTCACTGGCTACCAGTTTTCAGGGGGCGTTCTAAGATGCTTCTTGGCAAGTGGCTGAGTTTTCCTCTGCTTATGTGGGGCTTGTCATGCATTGGGTTTAGCTGCCTCCAGTACTACTTTGGACCAAGCAGACTGGAAAGCTGAGCAGTTTCACAGTTGCAGCCTCAAATAAGGCATTAGGACAATTGCTCCCTAAAATACAAAGCTTAACTTTAAGTTTAAGCATATGCTCCCATCACATCAAAGCTACCACAAACAAATATCTATACATTTTGCTGAATCGTTGCCAGAAAATGCATTTTAAAGAAACTGGTCCACTGAGAAAATGACCCCACTCTGTCTCTGCCCTCCTGCTACACAAAAATCCCTGGAGGAATACTGAGAGATGAGGAGTTTGTGCCCTCAGAGTCCCAGAAAACAGAAAAGGCTTTGCCCTGTCTAGCATTATATGCCAGTAACCAGCAAAAAAGATACAATACAGCCTGGGCTTTTATTATGCATCATCATAATAAATACAAGCATTAATACACTGCTGAATGACTGGAAACTGAGGTAGTTTTCATGCCCCTTAGGGCATGGACATGGTAGAGGCATTGGATGATGCCCCTCGAAATGAAATAATCTATGTTTGGCTGGTAATTATTTTCTTCCTAGAAGTTTTTAGCCTGACTCTGCATGCAATCCTCACTGCAGAAATGATTTGGGTGATTGCTGTTTGGATCTGACCTCCAGCCAGGCAAAGCAGGTGGGTGCTGAAAGGCCCTCTCTGAGTTTCCATATTCCCACCAGGTGCATCTCCACAAAAAAAAGTCCCAAACTACCTCCATGCCTGCTCCTGGGTACAACCTGACCATATTCACACCACAGAAGGGTTGAACTGGCCCTGATGTCAGACCCAGTTCCATCACTGCTAAGTCCTGACTATACCTGCAGTGTTACCCATCATAACTCTTCTCCTTCAGACCAAACTGCATTTTTTTTGCTATATCTAATTTTGCCCTATTGTTACCAATGTTGTAGCACTTGGCCATGCTACTTCTGCCCCTCCATTCTGTTTATTTGTAGAAAGAAAGAAATGCCACAGGATAAGGCTAAAGCAGAGTCAAGATCTTGGTGGAAAACAAATAGTGAGACAACCCCAAGATGTTTATTTTGCTGTCAGAGTGCAGTGACCCTGAGCTCTTATCACAATGCATCTTAACCCTGCTGCACCAGTCCCACCACCTGGCCAAAAACCATCCAGAAGGGCTGTTCCTCAGCCTTCTAAGCAGATGTGAAAGTCCTAGCCTTGGGTATTTCACACAAGATGCCATGTAGGTGCAGTGAATAAATGCCTGGAATACAACAGAAATGTAAATAAACCTAAATAAACAAGCAGAGTCCCTTACTATGGGCATGAGCAGCCCATTAGCAAGGGACCAGGACGCATACACTCCATGTGGGCTAACAGCATAGTTACTACCTGTAGGAACTCACCAATTCTGAGGGAATCCAGCAGGGAGAATGATTTCCCATCTGATCTCCTACAGAAGTCTTTCTTCTGGTTTCCACTTGGTTTCCACTCCTGGCCACTATGGAGAAAGAAGAAAAGCTGCTGGAAAATACCTGTGTGTGACAGCTCCATGCAGTCTGTTCAACTTGAAAGCAAATCCTTGGCCCCAGATGCCTCAGTCACTCGTACTTCACACCCTGCCTGGCCCAGCCATATCTATAGATCTTGTTTATTTTCAGAGGCAGAATATATTTGATGTGTTTTGCATGACCTGAGGTGAAGCAGCTTCCTCCAAGGTTCCCCCATCCAGACAGGACCATAAAACAACCATCCCTGTTTGCCATGAGGTCTGGGCAGCAGCAAGAAAAGGGCTATCAAGAGCTCCTTCACGAGGTCTCAGAAAGATCCACTGGGGTGGATTTAACAGGCAGCAACCCTGAGACTGTAAAACATGTTTGATGGGGCATTTTACACCACTTTAAATTCTGGAATTCTTTGGAGAGCATCTGAGGCTTTCTCAAGGCACAAACACAACCCTGGTCCCCCACACACATCCAGACAAAAAAGGTCTCTTCATCACCCTGGGAGTCAGCATCCTGCAGCTCTGACCTCAGCTCACTCAACTTTATCAATCACAGTATAGAATCAGTGGAGACTGAACAATGTTTGGAAACTGAGCTGGGTGGGTATTTTTCTTTGGTTTTGTGCTTGTGGGTTTTTTTTCCTCTACCTCCCCCCCCCTATCCCTCCTCTCCTATCCAGGGTGCTCAAGGAAAAAAAAAAAATCTGTTGCTCAGCCATGGCTTGGGAAGGCTCTAATGAGAGCCCTCAGCTCACTAAAATGAAGTGGTGTGGCACTATCTTAATTGGAAGCTTGGAGATTTGTCTTCCCCTGGGGTAGATTCTCAGAATATTTTGAGGTTGCCTCTTTGGAAATGTATAATGAAAAGGTAGTTTTGCTGCTTCACAGATTCTTTGCATCCGTGCCTCTCTAACTAAGTGAGAGCTAAAAACCAATGGGCAGGGGTAAAAACCAAAGGGACAAGAGTACCAAGCAGCAAGATGCTCAGTGTCAGCACCCCAGGAGGCTCCCACCACATCCACTTCATAGAATCATAGAATTGGCTGGGTTGGAAGGGACCTCAGAGATCATCAAGTCCAACCCTTGATCCACTCCCCCCGTGGTTCCCAGCCCATGGCACTGAGTGCCACATCCAGGCTCTTTGGAAATATCTCCAGACACGGAGAATCCACTACTTCCCTGGGCAGCCCATTCCAATGCCTGATCACCCTCTCCAGAAAGAAATTCTTTCTCATCTCCAACCTAAACCTCCCCTGGCACAACTTGAGACCCTGCCCTCTTGTCTTGCTGAGAGTTGCCTGGGAAAAGAGCCCAACCCCCCCCTGGCTCCAACCTCCTTTCAGGGAGTTGCAGAGAGTGATGAGGTCTCCCCTGAGCCTCCTCTTCTCCAGCCTCAACACCCCCAGCTCCCTCAGCCTCTCCTCATAGGATATTTGCTTAAGTCCCTTCACCAGCCCAGTTGCCTCCTTTGGACCTGCTCCAGCACCTCAATCTCCTTCCACTTTCACCTCCAGCTCAGGGGCATCACCAAACCCAACCTTCCACCCTGCTTGCTGGAGCAGCCAGCAGCCAAATGCCTGTTCTCTATCCCTCTGACATTTTCACAGGACCTCTGAAATAAATTGGCTGGGGAGGAGAGATGTTTTGACTAATTTACACAGCTCACCCTCACCTCATCCTTCTCCTGCACATCCATTCACAGCCACTCCAAAGCCTTCCCAAGGTTCATCACTCAGGGCTTGGTACAACATCTCCCAGCACTTGGGAAACTCTCTTTCCTTGAAGTCCCTGCTGGAGCTTTGTCAATGGCCAGGAAATTAATTGTGTCTCAGCATCCAGGGTTTTATTAGAGATTTTCCTGAACCAGGGATCTCCTTCAATGTGAGCAAAGTGCTCAGAGTGGTAATTCTGGTGGCAGCTGCCTCAGATCAGGTGCTGCTGGGTTTCAGCTGACTTCAGGTTGATTTTTTTGACTCAGTTCACTGCACATTAACACCCAGATTAACAAAGGATGCTCAGAACATGCCCTCTCCTTATAGCCTCCCCAGTACTACTGGCAGTGTGGGCAGCAGGAGTGATGCTCAGACCTCTAGGAATCCTGCTAAGATCTTACAGTTTATTATACAGCTAGAGATATCTGACTACTGCAGACAAAACAAAATCAGAGCCAAAACTTCACTTAAAATCTCAAAAAAAAAAATAATAAATCCATATCTTTATTATGAGTCAAAGAAGTTTGACTAATTCCATTGATTTTAAACAAATTCTTTGTTACTTCCTCTCAGCTGGAAGGAGATACCCAGAGGAAAAAGCCCTTCTGATCCACTCACAGCCTGACCTATGTTGTTCTTACAAGATTTCCAGTTTCTGAGCTGGCTGCATCAAAGACATGGGCCATCAGCAGGGACAGAACCCAAGACTATGAGCAATAAAAATTGCTTGTTTGCTTGCTTTAGGAGTTAAAGGGCTAAAAAATGGAGTAAATCCTTCCTTTTGGGTGCTAGAAATGAAAACCTTTGCCACTACCTCCAAATACAGAATCATTGAGGCTGGAAAAGCCCTCTGGGATCATCCAGTCCATCCTATGACCCAACCCCACCCCATGCCCAGCCCATGGCACTCAGTGCCACATCAGCTTTTCCTTCAACACCTCCAGGGATGGGGACTCCACCACTGCCCTGGGCACTCCATCCCAATCCCTGATCCCCCTCTCCCTGAGGAAGTGCTGTCTGATACCCAACCTAAGCCTTCCCTGGGGCAGCTTCAGGCCATGTCGTCTCCTCCTGTCACTCATTATCTGGGAGAAGAGTCCAACCCCTGCCTGACTTTATCCTCCTCTGCTTAGAAGACTTTCCCTCTGGTCCCTTCACCAGCCTTGTTGGTCTCCTCTCAACCCATTCCATCACCTCCCCTGATGTATTTAATGAATAGATTGGTCACTAGGTGACATCAATCATCATTTTTACACATGGGCTTTACACTGAGGTCACCAGAACTGCTCCCAGATCAGATATATGTGTATAAAACCTCCTCTAAACCGCACGTGGGATCACTACTGTCTCCATTTCACAGGTGAGGAAATCTGCAATGAAAGGTCTCCAGTCCTTCTCTGGACCAAGGTGAAAATTTCACCCTTTCAGTTGAGTTTATTGTCACAAAACCCCAACAAGCTGCCCCTTTCCTTGGGTGTTTCTGATTTCTTTCTCTCTTCCCAGCAGCAGCACCCTAACCCCCAGCACAGCACCCATCTTGCCACCCAGAGAGGAGGCAATGAGCAGTTACCCAACTGAGAACCCATTCAGGGCCAGTGGGGGGACCTGAGCCCATTCCTCAGGTCTGCTGTTTCCTTCTCCTGAATTTCCACCCATGGGACCTCCATGCTTCTGAGAAAGCAACTGGAAATTTTCCTGATTTTTCCCAGTTTTTAGGTTTCCCATCTAGACAACAAACTCTTCTCTTCCCTTCTGCTGTAGGGCAGCTGATGAAGAGGAAAGTTCATGTCAGCTGAAGCCCCTTGGCACTATTAATAAAAAACAAATTATGATAATACGGGAGGTTTGCAAATTAGCAGCCCTTGCTACAAACAGAGATACACCCAATTTAGCACAAATCATTGCAGGCTCTTGCTTAGTGGCTATTTTAATCACTGGTGACTAATGCCTGTGAGGGCTATTCCAGGGTTTGACGTGCCTCAAACACAAGAAAACAGGGAAATATTGAGAGAGGGGGAGAGAAGGAATTGGCTGAAGCCAAAGGTTTATCAGCAAAAAGCATTGGGCTGATGCCACCCATTTCCCTGCCATTGCAACTGCATTTGCTGGGGTCACCACCTAATTCCTCTCCATCATCTCTCTTCTTTGGGTGCAAATCTAAGCCAAACAGTCAGGCTCTGGAACACAAACAAAAGGTACCTGTTGCTTCCTTGGTTATGGAAATGGGGGTCACCTTTTTTATTTTCAAAGGAGGCAGAGTTAAAGGAGCTGGAATGCTGCTTGGCATCCCACCAGAAAGGAAATATCTGATTAAATATTTGACAGGAAAAGAAAAAAATAAAAGAGATGAGAGGAAACAATGCAAAGGGGGGCAAGGGAGAGGGAACTTTTCTTTCATGGGGAGGAAAAGGCCAAATGAAGCCACCACTCACCTCTGCACCAGGCTTTGCTTTCAGGATGAGCTCCTTTCAGTCAGACCAAGTCCACTTTTGGTCTTGCATCCCATCTTTCTAAGGACTAAAAGAGTTTTCCTAGTTGACTAAACCTCAAAGAGCCACCAAGGCCCTCAGACTAGGAACATGCATTTCCCTAAGCCACACTGATCGTTTTTTTCTGGAATAGGTTAAGACTTACAAGCATTTGCACCCATCTGTCAATGTCCAGATCACATCAAGCAGCACTTTCAAATAAAAACTTTCTGAAAAGAGTTTGAAAAACATATTTGTATTTGAAAAAAAAATTGCAGGGGACAAAAAGCCATCCTTTTGGAGCTAAAGGGTAAGACAATGAGTGATAATATGAATTAGTAGGATTTGGCCTACAGCATCCAATCATCATCATTATTTACTGAAGGCCATCAGTAAATGGGACTTCAGCCTTCTCTGGTATAATTTATCTGACCCACCAGCACATAAAACCCTTTAATCAGGTCATGCCTGGGTAGAAAGCCACCCCTGAGTAACCAACTTCACTCCTTTTAGTATCTGCAAATTTCATGGCAGCTGAGGAACCCCAGTAACTCTCCAGGGTTAAGATGATAGAGATGGAGCAAAGTAAAAAGCCTGGCTGAGAGATCTGCCAAATAGTAGGAAAAGAGTTCAAAAAACTCAGCATTTTATTCCTGTCCTATGAGGGCTAAAGTGCAGCATTGCTTTGATATGAAAGATTGATTCAAGCCTCCCAGTTGTCTTCTCTTTATGGCAGCACTGCAAAAACACATTTACCTTGTGGCCCTGTAAAAGGTTTGTGCTCATTCAGGTCACTGCAGTTTAGTTTTATGGGCTTGGAGGCTCCAAATAGAAGAGTTGCTTCTGTTTTCCACTACTGGTGAATTTTTGGGGGTTTATTGCTCTTGTGGCTACTGAGTACTAGCACTGGAAAGCCACTCAGTGAAGTTGCCTTAGACCTATTTCTCAAAGTCTTTTTTTTTTTTTTAGTACATGTTTGTTTACCACTGTGGCTCCAGATTGTTGGCTAAGATTTGTAGACCCCTGGTGTAGCTACAGGAAATATTTCTAAAATGTTCCTTTTCTGAGAAGTCTGCAGCTTAAATAACCATCTCTTTCCATGAGGCTACTGCATCAGCTAGTTGCACAGAAGTGTTTTCTCTCTCCTTTCCCTCCTTTCCACTTCTGTTCTCCTAAGGCACGTTTTGCAGCTTCCAAGGCATCACCTCTGTAGATCTTGGTAGCTTGGAGCTGTCCCCACCCATTGTGTGGCAGAGAAAAAGTGTAAATTGAATTTTTGCTCTCACAATTCTTGAGCTGTTTCACTTGGCTCTTCCAGGGGTTCCTCTCTGTGTGTTTTTTCCCCCAAACTGTAGGGCTGACAGGCTGCCTGCATGGATTTGCTCTTCACAGATCAGACATGAACACCCTCAGGAGACAAGAGGAGAAACTGGAAGTCCCATAGTTGGGAAAATTCCTATGTTCACTGATAACCTCTCCAGGGAAACAGAGCCTACAGCTTCTTCCTGAGTACAGCATCTTCTGTGGTCACTCCATCCTTGGCCAGATATTCAGAAGATCTCAGTGCACTGAGATGTGCAGCATTTGGTGTTTCTTAAAAGGACCCTTCGGAAACCTCCAAGAGTCCTCTCTTGGAAATCTGGTCCTGATAACCATGGAGAGTGCTGGAACAATTCCTTTTGCTTCTTCTGACATGAAGTGTGACTTCTGTAGGTGCTGCAAGCTCTGAATTAGCTGTGTCATCCAGCCCTGTGCTCTGCAAGGTGATGATGAAAACCTGAATTTCCCTTTTTGCTCTTTGGGGTTTTTTTTGCTTGATTGGCTTTGGGGGATTTTTTTGGTTTCTGTGTTTTTTTGTCAGAAATGCAAGGGTTCCATGTACAGAACTGAATCAAAACCAGGAGGTTCCAGCCCTAACTCAGCTGAACTCTCAAAGCTGCTTGGAAACCTCATTCATATTAAACTTTATGGGAACTGGACATCCAAATTCCCTAGGTGGTTTTGCAAAAAACACAGCTGTAACTAATTGCTGTGCAGAAAGGTTTGGGGAAAAGATTTAGATCTAGAAAAGGAGAAAGAGATTCCAATGCCAAAAAAGCTTTTGCAATAGATCCTCACATGGTGTCCACAGAGCAGATTCTGGACTACCTCTTCAATGAAGGAAATGGAGCCATTTTACAACAGTTAATCCTCTGTAACTCTTCATGCTCCTGCAGAGGTTGTAAACTAAGGGGGGGGAGAAAGAGTTTCTAGTAATCCCTGCAAACCACGGGGCTGAAAGGTTGAATAAATCAAAAGGACTGAGGAACAATTCACGCCCAACTCCTTCCCATTGAAGAAATTGTCACATTCCATCAGTGAGCCTGGTAAAATCTCTGACCATCTCAACCCTTATCAAGCCTTAATTTCTTCTTCCTGTTTTGGCAATAATTTAACGTTAAAGGTCACAGGACGAAACGCTCAGAGTCAGGAAGCAGAGGAGTTCTGATTTGATAACAACATTATTTAGCCCCACGAAGCTCCACTTAGGATTTTCTCCTCCTTTGTTCCTTTTCAGGACCACGATCCATCTTCCACTGAAGACAATGGCAGTGTTTCCACTGAATTTAATGAGACTTGGATCAGGCCCGAAGTGTCAGTATTACTCTATTAATATTTATGCTCTTGGAAGGGTGTCAGAAAACATGCAGGATGTGCAGGGTGGCTGAGTGAGCTATGAGAATCATAAATTTCCCTGAGTTAGTAATTTCTTCACAAATCCTGAACATTTCTAATCTGACCACGGGAATAACAAACTAGCAGGATTCTAACCTTCTCCTCTTACTGTACAAACCTTTCTCCACTGCGTTGGCTCTGGAGCTGAAAAATCATCTGCATTGCAATTCCCTACCTAGCTCATGTCTAGTTTCTTTCTCTCTCTGACACATAGATTGGGAAAAAAAACCAACCCCAATTTGTTTGAGAAGCTGCATATTAAATGGTTAAAATTAAAAAGGCTCTCAGAACCAACAAGCCCTGTGATTTACCATCTTTAAAGCCCCTTAGCTTAGCAACCTTCCCAGCCTTCAAAGGAGGGGAGGTGAGGAACTAAACCTGTTCTTGCAAGGCCCCCACACAGATGACAAGTGGCAAGAAGCTTTCTCCAGGCTCTTTTCCTTGGGGTTTCCTCTTGGGGTGAGGAAAAGGCCAAGCAGTTTGGCAACCAGGGGAGCGTGCCAGCTTGCCATGGGAATGCCTATCGCTGCAGGGTGTGTGGCAACCCCAATGCTCAGCCCCTCTTCAGGCAGCTGCTGAAGAACTGATGGGCAAAACCAGTCCCAAAGGTCTGGAATTTCTGTTTCCCTTGAATAAGTCCCCAGAGAGTTGGATTCCTCCCTGCCTGGCCGCCCCTTCTCAGCGGGCAGTGCTTGCCTGAGTGGGTGGAGGAATGTGGGGCAAGCTTGGAGCATAATAGTCAACTGACCACCAGAGCTGGAGAGTAAGGTCACTGGGGAAAAAAAGGCCTTGAAGAATGCAGCTGAGCTATGCCCGAGCTATGCAAGAGGAGGTTTTGTCTCCTTTGGCATGCTGAGCCTGGCCAGGGCCCCAGACAGGATGGCAAAGGCACTGAGAGATGGGCAGGATCTGCTCTGAAGAGCTGTCCCTGGAGGGATCATCCCCTCTGAACATGATATCTTTGCAGGGTGGCATCTCCTGACCCTGCTGAGTTACCTAATGGGTTGGGTTAGGCTGAAAAACATGGGAATTACACACCGGTGAGGCAGGTGGAACATTAAAAAGCTTAGCACAAGGTAAATCCACAGTCCTGGTGGAGATATGCTGCTTCCAGGATCAAGATTAACCCAATACAGACTTAGAAATACACTGTAGAGGCTGAATCACCCCATGGCTGAGGTGGAAAGCTCTCTCTTGAGGGCATCTTGTTCACACTGCTAAAGCAGAGTCACCTAGAGGAGGCTGACCAGAACAGTACCATGGTCTTCCAGAGAAAGCTGCTCAAGATGCCCAACTGTCTCCAAAAACCAACCAACCAAACAAAAAACAAAAAACAAACAAACAAAAATATATCCAAAAGCCTTTCAGTGGCCATAAGACCCTTGTGTGGCACCTAGCAGTCACCTCAGGGAAATGGGGACACTTGGGGACACTGCCAGATGTTTGGAGAGCAGGGAAGAAGTCAAAATGAAAAAAGATCTCCTCAACCCTCTCTCAGTGGCACCAGGAATAGAACAGGAACACATTTCCACCCCTCAGCTTGCTATTTCAACCACCTTTACCACCTCCTGAGCTCTTCCATTTGTTTCCTCTCTAAATCTTGAGACCACCAACCTCAAAAAGACAACACTAAGAACACACCAGGAGAATCTGGGCTCGGCTGGGAGAAAGCAAGCAGCAAAAGTGCCTTTTCCCAGTACCCTTCATACCCTGCTGATTCAAACTCCCCCCCTGAAATCCTCATCCTGACTCTCAAGATTACCAGACCTCACCACGAGGACAGTTTCCTTCCCTCCCCAGAGTTCAGCAGCTTGAAGGGCAGATTTCTCCTTCTGTGAGCCTGAAACATGCACACCAAGCTCTTTTTTCCAGGCTCAGCATTGTTTGGTGTTTAACTTGCCCGAGGGGTACCTTAGTTTATTGATTGAGGCAAGGTTTGAAGGCACAGGCAGTGGCTTTTATTGCACCAGTGATACTTCTGACCTTGCTACAAACCTCTCCTTGTTTACCACCAGAGACAATCACAGCTCCAGAGATGCTCCTAGGACACCCTGGCTCATGGAAGCAGTCCCACAGCTTGCTGTAAACAGGAATATCCTACAAACCAGCTTTTCCTCCTGGACCCAAGAAAAGAGCTCTATCTGCAGAGCCCTGGATTTAGGGAAGCAGAAAAACAACCAGGCTGGAGCAAACCACTCATTCTCTAACCAAATATCCTACCTCCAACAGTGACCAGATCAGATGCTTTAAAAATGCCAGAAAATCCACATCAGGGGGGAGGAAATTTTCTTTTTTTTTTTTTTTTTTTTTTGTATCTGGGGGGTGATCTGTTCCTAGGGGCACTTTCCTCTGCTCCTGTGAAGCCAGCAGTCCAACTTCTCAGCTTGAGCCTATCAATCCAAAAGCCCCAATCTGAAGGATCCATTCCTTCAGGGACATTTTTGGTGGTGCAAACATGACAGTCCCAGGCCATTTCTCATGTTGCTAAACATCGGTCTATGTGAAGGAAAAAAAAAAAATAAAATAATAATAAAAATCTCAGCATCGAGGCTGGGACTTTCATCAGAGCACAAAAGATTTCAGACACTCTGGAGATGCTGGGCAGCTCCCATCAATGCAGCCCCTCTGAAATTCCCACAAAGCCAGCTTTTGCAACATTACCTTTCATTTCTGCAAGGATAGCAGAGCAATCAGCTCTGCAGTGCCATCGGATGGGGGTTTTATCACTCTGGTGATGGGTGAAAGGGCAGGAAGCAGAGGGACAGGATGGAATTTGGAGCATGACCCAAGTCCTGCCAGGACACAAGGGAGGGACACTTTCCAAAAAAAAAAAGAGAAGCTTTGCCATGGGGGAAGTGAGCTGCTTTGCCTCCATATCCTGTGGATCCAAACTTCCCCCTGAGCGTGACATCTCTTATGAAAATATGCATGCAGACTTCTCCAAAATGCTTCCCACTCCACTCTGCCAGAAGGGCCAGGTCTTGACAGCCCAAGTTTCAAGCAAAAAAAAAAAAAATAGGCCTATCCCTGCCACTCAGATCTTGTTAGGAAAAGTGGAAAAAAGGGGGGAAAAAATCATGCTTAACATGGGCTGGAGAGAAAGAAAATAAAAGTGTTTGATGAGATGAGATGTGGCACAGAAAGTATCAGCTCTCCTGACTGCTTGAAACCAAAGGTTCAAATAGTGCCAAAAACCCCACAATGGTTTGCATATTCTGGGTGTGAAGTTTTTCTTTCTTTCTTCCACAGACCCAACGTTTCCTTTAGGAGAAAAATCCCAGACTGGTTCCCCTCACTGGTTATCTCTGAAAAGATATTGGTGCTTTACAAATTTTTGGTCTTTTTCTTCTCTTTGGTGTTTTGGGGGGTTTTTTTGTTTGGTTGGTTGGTTTTTTTGGTTTTTTATTCTTTGTTTTTTCTTCCATGGATCTTCATTTGGAGCATCTTACAAGATTTTCATTTCTTGAATGAAAAAGCATTCAAAGCTCTTCAGAAGTCTTGGCTAAAACTAAATCAACTTTTAAGAAGTGCTTATGTGACTTGTGTGAGAATTTCAGCTCCTACACCAGTGAATTGCTTATGAGAAATATTTCTCCTTGAAGTATTCAGCTTAACTCGTGAATAACTCAAACTGCTGCTTTCAACAAGAATGGTCTGGAATTGTCTATTGTAGCACTGAAGGCCAGACTATTAAATAAATCATTTATTTCTTAGTCATTGTGGAGCTCACCCTCTCTAACCATTCACTAAGTTTTCCACAAACCTCCCTGAAATCCTTATCAGCCCTGAAATTACAACAATTCGAGGAATTTTTGCCCAGTTTTCAAACTTGTGCTGAGACAAACTCAACATTTACAGTCACCCTGGGCCACTAGTAGCACTTTTGGGCACATTTTTGGTTAGAAAACATAATATGCTAGGAATTTAAACAAAGGTATCAGCAAATGACCCTCAGCCAGTGTGATCTCATCTCCCAGCCACTCAAGGTTTGGTAACAGGAATGTTTAGCAATGGACCAACAAAGGAGACAATAGTCAAAATATCCACACTCATTGAAACACAAATATATTTCCTCCAATCTGCTACCTCCCCTCCTTTCCCACCCCACAGAATCAAAGAATGGCTTGGGTTGGAAGGAACCTTAAAACTCATCCAGTTCCAACCCTCCTGCATGGCCAGGGACACCTCCCACCAGCCCAGGTTGCTCCAAGCCTCATCCAACCTCACCACTGTTTGGCAAAAAATAAAAATTCTATGAAGCAAGAGGAGGGAGAGAGAAAATCATTTTTGGTTTAAACATGGAGGCAGCACCTCCATTTTCAAGCATTAAGTGCAGGAGAGTGTCCCCAGCATCTTTAGAAGCTCAGCTACAACCTGGAGAAACCTTTTTTGGGGGAGTTGTCACAAGGACAGCCTGGACCATGTGGCCCCAAGGACTCTTGCTCAGAAGAAACCAAGTTCATAGTCCTTGAGCTTGGATACAAACCTGCTCTGTGAGCTGCTGACTCCCTTTCACTCTGATTTTTTAATTACTTCAGACCAGAAATTGTCCATTCCTGTGTATGAGATGGAAGGCACCCAAGACAACGGGATCCTGATCTCCATGTGGGCATCTACAATCTACTGTAACGCAAGTTTAAAATTAAAAAAAAATCAAAATAAATGTTTTCCTGCTGTTTCCCCATTTCCATTTGGGGCTTGAAACTAGACAAATAAGCATCCAGGGAAATAACACAAGTAAGAAAAAAAAAAGCAGTAGAACTAATGACACTTGGTACTGACACACCTGCTGGGACCAAAAAGCTTTTCCCATGGCTGAGGTTCCTCCTAACCATATTTGACTTTTTCATGTCCAAGTAAGTGCTGAGATTCACAGCCATTAGTGGGACATAGCTGCTCACCACCTTTAAATTTCATAATATTTATAGAAACTGGATTGCCCTCGATCTCTCTAGCACCTTCCCAAATTATGTTGATACCAACTAAAAAATCTGAGGAAGGAGGTGAAGGGACAAGCACAACTTGATACACAGAACACATAAAACTTACTTCCTTAGCAAACTGACTAGAAAAACATGCAAAATACTTCCTCAGCTCTTGGGTGCTGGAATTCTACCTGGCCTGGTTTGCCTACATCCCCCATGCAGAGCAGCAGAACTACAAACATACCCCCCCTGAAGCACACCACAAGAAGTTGTTCCTGGTCATCTCCTTCAGAGATCCAGAGATCAGGATACAAAAAGCTAAAGCAGATGTAGAAAATCCAGAGTGGTCTAACTAAACCTTATTAAAAGGTCATCTAACTCGGTAGCTTATCTCTAGCAGTGGCCACAGTAGCCACGAAGGGAGGAATAAAGTTCAGCAGATGGATCATAGAATCATAGAATTGGCTGGGTTGGAAGGGACCTCAGAGATCATCAAGTCCAACCTTTGAACCACTATTGCAGTTCCCAGCCCATGGCACTCAGTGCCACATCCAGGCTCTTTGGAAATATCTCCAGACACGGAGAATCCACTACTTCCCTGGGCAGCCCATTCCAATGGCTGATCACCCTCTCCAGAAAGAAATTCTTTCTCATCTCCAACCTAAACCTCCCCTGGCACAACTTAAGACCATGTACTTTCTCCCAATAATTTTTGCCCAACAGCTTCCCTGAGAAGAATACAATTGGTACACACATAGCAACCTCTACCTGGTTCATATCAACCAGATTCTTCCCTTGCACTTATGTGAACTTCTCATTCAGAGGAGCTTGCTGGAATACAAGGTTTTGACAGGTTTGCTGAAGACGTGTGCCAGTTGTGGTACCATGGCACATCCCAAATCCCTCCTGCAGCACACCAGAGGTGAACTGGGCAGCACAGTGCAGAGCAGTGCTCACAACCATCAAGCTAGGACCAAGCTTAAACCTACAAAGTCTTTCCAGACACTAAACAATTTGTGAAGATAAGAAGAGGTCTTGCACTTTTCCATTGAATCCGCCTCCCCGGATGAGATAAACTGAAGCAGTTGAGGGATTCTCACCCCAGGGGGCACCTCTGGAGGGTTTTGCTGGCACAGCCAGGATGGTTGGGGCTGTGACAGGAGCTCAGCTGGTTGTAACCAAGCAAGCAAACCTCTGGAGTGGGGACCTGGCTGTGGCTCAGCCAAGAAGCAGACACGAGCTCTGAGCAGGAGACCGATTACCTACGTTTGTTTTCTGCTTGTTTTCCACAAGCCTCTCCCCAGACAGGGCTCTGACCCAATTCCCACTGAAGTCCACAAAGGCGGCTGACTGGCTTTAGGAGCTGGATGGCACCCAGAGCCTGGCCGGGGTGTAACGTTATCCTCTGTCCCACAGCTCCAGGCCTCCTGCCCCCGCAGCTCAAAGCCATCAAGACTTCTACATTCCACCCCAGCTTAGCAGGATGACCAGAGCCAGCCCTGGCAAAAACACAGCTGCTCAAATCCGATGTCACCATTCAGGCAGGGTGTGATTGCCACCGTCCCCTGGCACGCTGACCTCTCCCTCCCAGGCAGCCACAAGAGCATGCCACATCTTGTGCCCACATTTTGCTTTCCCAAGAAAGCCCCGAGGGGCTTCTTTGGCAAGGACTCACATTGCTGGTGAGCAGCAACCCTTTGGCTTCCATGTTTACATCCTTGTGGTTGTTAATTTGAGAGAAGCCTTTTATTTTAGACACACTCCCCCCGACTCCCTCTGCAGGGGGGGAAAAATGTGACCTTTAAGATTGTTTATACCAATCAACAAGAAGCCCTTGCACTGCCGGATTCCAAGAAACACGAGACCATCTTGGAGCTTTGGAAGAGGGAGGGGAGCAGAGGCGAGGAGGAGCAGGAGCAATCAAGGTCAGGAGTTCACAGACAGGATAAAGCAGAAGGCAAGGCGTGCAGGCAGGGTGGCAGGGCATGCCCTCTCCATTCAGAGAGGCAAAAGCAGCTCCTTCAACCATGTGGACTCCCACTCAGGGGAGCTGACATCCCAAGGCCACACGAGGAACAAGCTGGTTGTCCTGCTCTTGGAGAAGGAGGGTGGTCCTTTCTGCCCAGGCTTCTCCCAGCCTCCGAGCATTCCACTGAGGAGCAGAAGAGATTCAGGACAAGGAAAAATGATGACAGTTCAGTTTTACACTCTGCTGCCCACTGTGATGAATGAAGTGGTTTGACAAGACAAGGAGGAAGATGAAAATATTTTCCCACTGTTGAATGCAAAAGTCAATAAATAAGTAAACAGACAAGCATTCAAAGCCAGGAATTTCTTTTCATTTCCAGCTTCAGCCTTCAAGGGAGTAAGGCCACAAATTATTTTGTTTTTTTTTTTACTACCATTGTACTGAGCCAAGTGAGCAAAGGTTGTGGCTTTGGGCATCCAAACTTTGAGTCTCCTAATGGGCAGAGGAAGCTCAGGACTGGCACGAAACCCATGGGTGCAGAAAACACCAATCCTGACAACTGAGAGGCCTCACTTCAGCTTCAAAGGCAGCCACCACCATCTTGGTAGGCTCAAGGCTGAGGCGCTGAGGGGAGGAAGAAAAAGGGCAAAAGATCAATAAAAACCACAGGAGGACAAATGTGGTGGGACAGACAGAGATGCTGTGATATAACACACCACTTGTGGGCAGGCAGCCCAGTTCAAGGCAGGGGTTTTCAGGACGGAGGTAGAACTTCTTCCTTTGAGCCCTCTCCCTAGCCAACACATCACAGGGGATGTCAAATTCAGCCTCGAGGCATCTGGCGTGGAGTCAGGAGTTTGACAATTTCAGGCACTTTTTTTTGTGGTCAAAGCTCTCTCTGAATCTATACATTTACAATTACAAGGCTGTGTCTTGTTCTCATTTACACTTATCTTCTCCATTGGGTTATACAATATAACCAGAGGTGGTATTTGGTCTACACATTGCTTTTTTTTTTTTTTTATGTTGCCTGCCCAGATATATTATTTATGACCCATCAGATACATTTTTTTGTTAACTAATAAACCCCAGAAAAATATTTTTAACGAGAGGCTGTATTTTTTTAAACAATCATGTTGCTGCCCCATTAGCACTCAAGGATTAAATAAGACAGAGTGGTTGTTAACCAAAAATTGGTCACTGGAGCACATGGACTGAGGTTTTTGTCTTCCTATTACTGAGGCTAAAGAAATGAGGCTTCTACAACCACACTGCTGTTGCCTGGCTGAGTTCTCATTTCAAGGCACACGCTGAATTTTAAACCACCACATGGATTTCTCACCCATACCTTCAGCAGCCCTGGCCATGCTGTGAAGGAGAAAAGCAGATGGATGTCACAGCTGGCTGTGCAGACATCAAAAGTCATTCTCTTTTTAAAGACAATTAGTTAATTGTTCCTGGGGTTTGGCTTTTTGTTTGTTTCTAGGGGTGTTTTTTGTTTTGTTTGCTCTTTTATTAAGCACTGCTACCATTCCAGTTTGGTTTTGTTTTTTTTTTCTGCTGGGTAACACAGAGCTTTGGCAGCATCTGGGATTTGTGTGCTGGGACAATTACCCTGAGCAAGCCCTGCACAGCTGCTGGAGTGATGATTGCACTCACTTTCCTTGCTTGACCAAACCAGCAGAAGGCTCCTCATGAACAGGAGCCTGGAGTAACATTTCTAGGCTAAGGTCAGGGGTGTCATCTCTGATACCCAGGACCATTCATCTGCCACCATGCAATCTGCAATGTGTTTCTGGTTTATTCCTACATTGTATCACCAATTTCCAGGAGATAGACAGCCTGCAGAGCCAGCAGTTGCTTGTTCTTCCCTGGGTCCTGTTTTCAATATAAGCCCTTGGTTTAGGTTATTGTTTGTCCTTTTTCCTCTTCATTCATTCTAGCATTCCATTTGCCATGCAATTAGAGCTATTCAGCTCCAAGATAAAAAGGAGGCATGAAAATGCTCAAAGACCAAGCTGGGTTGCCCACTGACGTGAACTCTGCATCCTGTTGTATAAGGCTTAGGGAATAGTAGTTCCTCTGAGAAATTATTCTCTATTCAGATCCTAAGGAATTGTGTCCTGATTGGATACAAATGAGAGAAATGAAATGCAGATGATTTCTTCGGGGCTACAGCTCCAAGGAGGCCCAGACATTATGGATATCTTTGGTCAGCTGGTTCCTTCCAGCTCCTATCTTCTCATCTTTGGACACATCACCCCTGTGTCCTCCCTCAAGATGGGCAGTGAAAGAAACCAGGCATCTCTGTCCCTCTGGTTTTGAAGGGTTTCTGTCAAAAACCTTGAAAAATCCCAGTAACTCAGTTCCAGGAGTCAGCCACTCCTTGCAAATCAAACTGCAGATTCAGGCTGCCTGCAGATTGCCAAACTCCACACATGCAGCATTTCCCATTTGCTGTCACTGGCTCTTTGGTGCAGGAAGAAACACCAGGCACAGAGATTTTAGCTGGAAACAAGCAGTGATCTCGTGAACTGCCACTTCTGCTTCCCTTGCTATTTTAACTTCTCTCACAGCACTGGAAAGTCAAAAGGAAACAACGCAAAAGGAAAGAACACTCCAAAAAAAAAAAAAAAAAAAAAACACAACAGAAAAAAACCCAACACAGACATTGACACAGCAAAAATTGGGTTCCTCCTTGTTCCTCTAGCTACGAAGATATCAAACCATGAAGCATTCTTTAGCTATTTGAAGACAAAAGCTTCATGGAAAAAAATGACTGTTCTCTAAGGCTTGTCCATCATATCACGAGACAGCACATACCCCCATCAGAGGGAAGATTGTGACAGAAAGGACATACTTTATCCTCTCTTTCACTTGTTACCCCTTCGTTCTGGCCTCTCTGATTCAAGAAACAGGAGGAAACACCAGAAAATCTTCACTGTTCAAGGAACCTTTTTGTTGTAAGAAGAACGCCCTACTCGCAGTACCAAAAAATGCCAGGCAACCTCTAAGAGGCCTCCTGAAAGAAACCACTCCAAACATAATAAAAGTACAGCTTAGAAAACAAAGAAACAAAACAAAACCCTCACAATCTGCCAAAACCATGCCCAAAAATTAGCATAATAATAATAATAATAATAATAATAATAATAATAATAATATCCCCAAAGCAGAGTTTGAATTTTGCCCCAAAGCAGGACTGGACAAGGGACTCCAAGGTGAAGTTCACCTCACTGTTGAGTTTGAAAGCATCCACACTACAGAAAGATGGATAGAAGTGTAAAACTAACGTAAAGGAAGAGAAATCAGCACTCTGGTCCATGGCCAAAAGCTGTTTCCACCTCTGGAAATCCAAACCCACAAAAGACTAAAGTCAAAAAATAGAATGTTTTATATCAGAGTTACCTGATACCTCCCAAACTCTCTACCCAACAATTTTTACAGCCAGGGAAGGGGCTCAGAGCTGCACTTTCTTTGTGGCCATACTCTTCAATGGCCAGTTGAGGTGTAAGAGTTTCTGATTCCTAGGCTATGATGGATATCTTAGCTGCAACCACAGCTGTAAAGACACAGTCGTGATTATTTTGAGCATCCATCACCTAACCCAACTTGATCTTTGTGTCTCATCTGTCACCTAAGTAGGGGGTGCAAATCTCATTATAGCCGCCAGAGTGAGTCATGTGTTACAACCTCTGTGCATGTCCATTACACTCAAGAATAGCTTCCAATCTCCTCCAGCCAGGATGGCAGAGATGTATGGACATCTCCCTTTGATCTGGGGAATTCTCCCTCTACCTCCAGCTTGTCTCCAAGGTCAGGCTGTCAAGACAGGGGTGGGACCTGCCCCTTGCCTATGAATCTCATCTCCCCTCCTCCAAGACTGCACGTGTTGGCTGCAACTTCCAGATGTGTTTGCAACTTGGGAGCAGAGATTTGAGACCAAAAAAAAAAAAAAAAAAGAACCAAAAACCAAAAACCAACACAAAACCCCCAAATATTTAGGGCTAGCAAAGCTGTACCCCCTTAATCCTCCCTTTCCTTCAGCATCTGTCCAGTTTGTCTCTGCAGACAACTCTGAGCAGTTCTAGCAGCCTCAGTCATGCCCCCCAGAAGTATCTGCACATGGGAGGATTTGACAGCACAATTCCTATTCTCCATTAGTTTTCAAGCCTCTTTCACAGCTCCCTGGTCAGAATTCACTCTTCGAGATCTCGAGCTGAGGTCCTGCTAATAGATATCTAAGAAGCAACCAGTTTGGTGTCATCCTTCCCCAATTCTGGAAGGAAACAGATGCCTGCAAAACAATGGGAATGAAGGCACTGACTGAGCCTTGATTGCCTCCCTAGATCCAGCAGCACGTAGCATGCTAATAGATCTTAATCCCCCTGTCCTCACCCCTGCAGCCCTGGCAAAGGGCTCTTTGTCCTACAGACATCTCCAGCCCTGGGTGTTTCTCTAGTAGCCAGACCAGGGCTCCTTTTTGGTGGCTGCTCATGTGGATTGTGGTGTGCAGGCACACAATGTCACTTCTGTGTGGTTCTGCAGGCTTTGGGTTTGGTTTTTTCCTTTTTTTTTCCTCTTGAAGAGGACAGGAGGAGGAGGGAGGGAGAAAGGAGACAGCCTGATGCACACCAACACCTGAAACAAGTGCTCCATAACCAGAGCATCACACGAGGAGGATTCCCTCCTAGTTTTGGGTGTTGCTGTCCCAGGAGCTCTCTTCTCCATCAGCTGGTGACAGCCCACCCCCTCCCCACCCTCTGCTGTGGGAAGTTAATTTAGAAGCCAGTTTTGCCATCTGGGGACTACCCCATGCTGGGAAAACCCTCAGCTGGGGAGATCTCTTGTCTTTCCAGAGCGATGCAAAGAATCAGAGCGTGGGAGAGAACAATGACCTAAGAAGCCTTCTAAGTCCTTAACAAATTGCTCCCTGCATCCCTCAGACTCCACCTTCCACCCAAAGAACCTCAATGTGTCCCTATCATGATGCCTGCTGTTGACATCAGAGCAGGCTCACAGCAGCACTCCTGCTGCTGCCCTCAGCTGAGTCATGACTCATGAACAAAGGGGATTTTGACCATTGTTATTTTATTGTTTTCATTATTTCATTCATCATCTTAATTTCCTTCTCTCGCTCCCGACCAGAAGAGAAAGACTTACACACACACACACAAAAGGGAGGGGAAAAAAGGGAAAAAAAAAACCCATGGTCTACATCTGGAAACCGATTTCCCAACCCAAGAACAAAGAGCTCTGACACTGTGGCTCCAAGTCTCCTGTTTGTGTTCTTCCATTATGTAAAAAAATCCTATCATAAAATCTAATGAAGAAGAAGCCCGAGAGTCAGCAAGGAGTATTTGGAATTTATTAGAGAACAAGATCCACTCAGAAGTTCTTGTTTGGAACTGTATATTGGGCTCAGAAAGCTCCTAAGCTGCAGGAGCATGACAGCTTTAGGTTCTAGAAAACTTCTCCCTCTGGATCACACTTGGCTTAAATCACTGCTATAATTCTGGCTAAACTACTGTGCCATTTCTGTGACGTTCCATTTTCAGAATTATCACTATTCCTGAAGTTTAGTGCTGGGCAGGGATGGGGAAGAATTATGGACACACAAAGGGAATGCTAAGGGGAAAAAAAGGAAGAAAAACAATTTTAGAAATCAACATTTTCCAGCAAGGGAAACAGGGAAAAAATTTTCCAAAGAGAGTTTAGGATGGAAGTCATTTTTAACAGTGGGAAGTTTCTTAGAATGGGTTAAAAATCTACTCCTGACACTGTTAACAGAAAAGGATTTTGCAAGTCAACAGAAAAGTTCATTTGGGGAAAAAAAATGTAAGAAACATTCAGTTTTTAATTTGAAAAACTGTAACCCCATAGCATTTCAATTGGGAAAAAAAAATACATGCATTGTTGGGAAATGGCACAGTGCACCCCACTGGGACACAGAGAAAAAGCATTATTTAGTTGAGAGGAGGACAAGATGATCATTTGGAAGCTTCAGAAGAAGATGCTCCTCTGACCTGCTTGATCACAGACAGATAGACCCAAAATCCACAAGTATTTCAGCTTCCATTCCCATCTTGGATCTCCTGAATGGCAGCACAAGTCCCTGGCACTACACCAGAAGTCAAGGCTCATGTACAGCTTGGATTTGTCCCTCAGATCCATGACAAAGTGATCAAGGAAGAGGCATCCCAAGGGATGGAGGCCACGTTGTCCAACCCTTCCTGCCACCTCCCTCTTCCCTTTCTTGTCCTGTAGCTCTGCTGATGTTCCAATGATGGAATCATTGGATCCTGCCTTTCATCCAGACCCTCAGGATTTGCTACAAGGGCAAAAAGAGAAATTAACTTCTTAATGACACTTTCCAAGAGAGGAGATTCCTGGAAAAGCAGGTGAAGACTATCCAAAAAAAGTTCTTTGAAGAACTGTGGCAAACTGTACACAGCTAATTATTTCTGGTGGAGATGGAGTTGAGGGCAAGCTGTCTAGACAAAGGTCTTTAGCATCATTCCAGGGAGACACTGAACACTAAACACATCATAAGTAGGAGTGTGAAAAGAGCAATTCTAAATAAAAAGCCTCATTATTCTGCCAGATTACTCTGTTCTAGCTCATTTACCTACATTCAGATTTAAAAAGGAGGTGTTGAGGCAAATCGTGGATCCAGAACTTGAATTCTGAACCCAGCCCTCTTTCTCCAGGAGTGGAATTGCTCAAACAAGAATAGAATTGGTCAAAACATATTTAAAAATAAAAAATAAAAATGAACAGTGGTTTTTTTCTTCAAAATAAAATTAATTTATGAGCATTTTCTTCTCCCCTCCATCAAATTTTTCTAATTTTTCAGTAAAAAACAGAAAACAAGGATCTGTTTTTCAGCTTTGTTTTTCTTCATTCTTTCCCTGATGCCTCCTTATGACAAAACAGAATCAAAGCTGCTGAGAAGACGAGGGGGAAAGAAAGAAAGAATACTTAAACTAACCAAATATTTTCATTTATGTCTTTTAAAACTACAACTTTTCAGAGACATCTTTTGCTGCTTTTCTGGGATGGTTTCCAGGTTTTGCCTTGCTTGCATTTTTACTGTCAAATCAAAAAAAAAAAACTGATTTTTTTTTGTTTTCTTTTTGAGCAGTGCTCAAAGCACTTGCAGGAAATGCTGTTGGGAAAGGATCTGCATTGTTCCTGCACTCCACAAAAAAGATTTTTTGCTATCTATGGAATCAAATCCCTCTGATTTTATCTCCAGGTATACCCAGCTCCCAAACACAGCCCAGACATGGTCCAGTGACTCCACTCCCTGGACACCCCTTGCTACCTGGGATTCTGGGCAGTATTTCAGGGCTGGATCTCAGAGGAGCCCTCAGTCCCTCTATCCCAGGACACAACCTCCAATTCCCAGACCTGCCTCTGGAATAATCACCCAATTCCCAATGCAACTTGGGAATATATTCTGTGAACTTCAGCAGAGCACATGCTCAGCCTCAGGCCAGAACCACTTGAAGCTTCTTTTTCTCCAAAAATCATCATTTCTCTCATTTTTGAGCAGCAGAAACATTCTCAGCCTGCTGGTTCCCAGTGCACCAGGTGATGACAAGGTCTTGCCTGCCCCCAACCCTTCCCTGCCCCAGCTAACTTCAGCATTCTCAGTTTTACTATTAATTACTATAATTTTACTATTATATCTTATTTATATTATAAATATATCTATATTATTATTTATTTATATTATATTATTTACTATAATTTACTATTAATTAATTTCTCAGGCTCCAAGTCTCCCAGTCCAGCAAAATGCACAATTTCTATTGATAAACACATTTTCTAGAGCTTTTGTGCTTGCAGATGAAAACGTGGAGGTGACATCTAAATGTCACAAGCCAGGTAAGCAGCAGGAAAGAAGTGGCTCCATATTTCCCCCTTTGGGCTTTTTCACCCAGCACCAGGGTTTGCCAAGAGATGTGTCCTGATTTTTGGGTGCTGCTGAGGCTGACCATGAGCTTTGAGAGCTTTAGGCAAGTTACTGAAAGGGAAGTGGAGACTCAAACTCCTCGTGCTGATGCCTCTCAGCCCTTCAAGCAAGCCATGGATCTCAGGAGAGCACAGTCCCCCCCTAATCCTGATGCACCCACTCTTTTCCAAGCCATCCCTTGGGGACACAAAGGGGCTGGAGCATCCTCTGTGGGTGCAGAAGCAAGAACCAGTCCTGCTCCTCGGAGGAATCCATCCGAATTTTTGCCTTTAGCATGTTCATGGAGACAAAGTCTTGCCCAAAGCACATACCAAGGGAATGAATCTTCCAGAAATAGGAATTCTCTTTGCCTCATACCAAAACATTCATAGTAAGATGAGGCGGCTCTCTGCAGCAAAACATTGGCAAGAGGAAATGCTAAGACCAAACTAAGACACTAAAAAACACCCAGCAAAACCTCCCAGAAGAAACAAACATAAGAAGAATATGTTGCCTATTCAGTGACAAAAATGCTAACAAATTAATGCTGTCTCATGATGATATTGAAATATTTACAGGAAGGGAGCAAAGAATTTTGGCTGGCAGAGGCCAAGAAAGGATCCATCCCAACTATTTTCTGTGCAGAACAAATGGGAAAACAAACAGAGATGGAAAAGTCTGGGGAGGGTGAAAAAAAAAAGGGATGGAAAAGCAGGGAGAAGAACATGGATTAGGAAACTGCTGGGGAAAAAAATAAATAAAATAAATAAATAATTTTTTTTAAAAAGGAAGCAAGGGGAAAGAGAGGGACAGAGAGCAGAGTTCACAATAGGAACTCAGGCTCCCAATTTACCTGTTGTCACCTCTTTTATGTGACAGAGACACATTCCCTTCCTCCCCAAAGCAGTGGATTGCTAACAGCCTGCCAGTAGCAGGCACAGGGGGCTAACTGGAGCCAAATGAAAGAATATGTCATTTATTAATGAATTAGTTCTATATTCACACCAGTATAGATAATTACAGGAGCTGAGCCTTCCTCAGCCAGCAAGCCCCATGATTCAGGACCCACAGCTTCACAGTGATGCTGTCACTGACTTCATCATCTTGCAGGAAAAATGCTCTCTAGATACCTGCAAGCACAAAACTCACTTGGACACCTTGGGTTTGACATCTGCAACCTGAGCCAAGCCTCTCAGTAACACGAAGGGGTTTCTTCGAAGGTTCCCAGGCTGTGAGGGTGGGTATTAAACAACAGAGAAGGCAGGAAAAGGTATCCCTCAAATGTTGAGTTCATGGATGCCCTGGAATGGTGCAGTGGCCCAAGAAAATACTCAAAGGAACAACTCCTCTCCAACAACAGCCACTGATGGTACTAAAGAGGCATCCAGTCCATTTGGATGGAAAGGAAGGAAAACAGAAATATTCTTCACAGCACCTGAAGACCACAAGGAGGAACATCCCAGGGAGTTCTCAAGAATCCCAACGGGTCTTTCCACTGAGAAAGGAGAGATTTCAGAATCAAGGCAGCAGAGGCAGCAAAGTGCTGTGGAAGCAGAAGAGGACACATGACATAAAATGGCACTCAGATTACTTGGGAAGAATAAAGGATATCCCATAAATCTGGATATACTGGGATATGGGAACTTCCAGCCAGGGCCAGACACCACTTTATTTTTATTTTTTTTCTGAAGAAATCCTGACTTTTATATTTTGGATAAACTGTAAATTCTATCTTGATAGATAATTCCTTTTTTTGGTGCTAAGGCTCTGGAGTGAAGACTTGAATGCTTCATTCAACTTCATTCAAAAAAAAAAAAAAATTTCCTGGCAGTTTTTAGTTCAGCAAGGAAGGCAGGAAAAAGCCATGTGTTTCTAGATTTGTCCCATTTTCCCTACCATTTCACCCTACCCAACCCATGGTTATTTCTAAAGAGGAGCCACCTGCTTCCCCTGGAACTGAGGCATCCACAGGAGTCTCAATTACAAGACAAAAAAAACCCAACCTGGCAACTGTCTAAGAGGCTGCAGGTAGCACAAGGACCTCTAAGAAATCCAGAGTTAATTCTAGGAGGGTAGGAAGAAGCAAGGCCTGTTGTAGCTGCTAGGATTTGCTGCTGCTCTCACATCACCCCAGATCCTCTCCATCAACACAGGGAGGACAAGCTGATGGAGGGCACACACGTCTAAAATAGGAGTTTGTAAGGAACCTGCTGGTCCTTAGGTATTAGCTGGATTAGTACTTGTCCTCACCTCATCATGTCATAGCTCTGGGGAAATGTTTTTTTTCCATCTGACTTTGAAGCCTTCCATACCTTGACCCCATCAGGAGAGAAATCACAGCCATGGCACCTTTTGGGGCACATTTTTACCCACTTCATGGGGAGCCATACGTGGTCACTTCAAGGAACCTTAAATGGCACTCTGGACTCTAACACCTTTGGAAGGGCCCAAGGGAAGGCATTCCAGATCCAGATCTCCCCCTCTGTCCCCCAGGGAATACTCTACTCACCACAGCCATGCCCATTTCTTCCTGCATCCCTGCTGCAAGAAGTGCCACCCATGCACATGCCAGGCAAGCCATGCTGCTGCTCCCCTGAACCAGCCCTACTTGTTACCTTAGATCAATATCCAAACAAAGAGAAAAAGCTCTCCCTTGGGCATCATCCAGTGCATTCCAGTTCCTCCCCAGTGCAGTGTTTTAAATAAGTGAAGTGTTATATAAATGCTAACTATTATTATAATGTTCCCCTCCTTCCAGTCAACTCCCCCTGCAGACCCACAGACACATTCCCCACCTCCTGTTTTAGCACGTTCACAGCAGCAGAAATTACCCTGTTTTCATTTACCCTGCCCTTTGCCATCTGATCCCTGCCCTCAGAAGCTTTAAATAGTCAGCATTATTATGAAGGCTTGTTAGAACTTGTCCCTAATCACTCCAGGAATAATCCTTCATGGATTGGTTCAGTCCCTGTGAATGTCTTGGGAACAACAGGGCTCTGGCTTGCTCAGGTCCCTCCTAGAAGCAAAGGGGAAGCTTTGTGCCTCAAAGAGGATGAATGGCACATGGCTGTGTTTCCATAAGCTATAGCTCTTCTTGGTGAAGAGCTGAAATGAAAACCTATATGCCAGAAAAGAACAGGCTGCCCATATAATGTGCTGAGAGCTGCAGAACACCCGAAATCAACCTGCCCTTTAAATGCAAGGACACTAAAAATGGTGCAGTCAATGCTTCCCAGAACTGTGCTTGTTCCAGCTGGTCCCAGGGCTCACACTGTTTGTCTGGTACACAAGAATTCCAGTGGTAGATACTGAAATACAAGCTCTCTCTCTGCCAGGGTTACAACCCTTGTACTCCACCTTGTGATGGTGATACAGATTTAAGAAAGGAGAGAGGGAAATCTGGTGCTTAATAAAGCTGTTTCTCCAAGGCTGGCAAATGTGGTTTCAATGTCATCCATATGGGAAAAAATCCAAGGCAGAGATAAATCTGCTTTTCTGGTTTGGGTTCCAGCTGCAAACCTAGAGGAAAACAAATCCCCCAGTAGCATGATGACACTGATATTATTTGACACTGATACATGATGACACTGATATTATATTAACATTATCTACGTTGAAGATGGAATATTGGGCAGAGTGAAGAGATTACCAGACCTTCATTTACCTTGGGTCACAACAAAGCTTCTGGTGTTTGGACCTGTTGTAATCATGCTACACATTGACACTGTTACCTCACTCATGACACCATCTGTACCAAAATAAGAGGCCAGAAGCAGCTGAGAAGCATCTGCCCACACAATATAATGACAAAATGCCTTTGCACTATAGGTCAGCATCCAGTCTTGCCCAGCTGTGTGGCCTTCATGGTTTTGGATGACCTTGGAAGATTTTGATGGCTGTCTCACCATCTCCAGGGCACCAGGGCACCAGGTATCTGGAGGAACTAAGAATAAGAGAGGAGGTTTTGGTGCTCAGCTTTCATCTCCCAAACTCTTCCTGTGTATGAAAGACGAGAAAGACTATACAGAGTCTCTTGGATTCAGGAGATAATGACCACCAAATCTTCAAGATGGTTTGGGAATTTTAGCTGAGATTAATATCCTGTAGCTAGTATTTAAATAAGTCAATAGATAAAGGCAAGTAATTTGCAGCCCTTCTGTTTATTATGATATGCTCAAGCCACACACCCCAAGGTGATGGGGACATGGAGATGGTCAGAGGGCTGCAGTGAAAGAACAAGGGGGAGAATGGTTTCAAACTGAAAGAGGGTAGATTTTTAGATACTAGGAAGAAATCCTTTGATTGAGGATGCCAGAGGTAGGGGTGGGTGGAATGAGATGACCTTCAAGGTCCCTTCCAACCCAACCCATTCTATGATTCTATGAAAAATGGTGTTGAATGGAAAGAGGTGCTACTTGAATCCATATGGACTGGAACTGAGATAGATGTTAAGCCCAAAGATACTGGGCACGAGGACTGCTGAAAGGACCACAGGCTGCTAAGCAAAGATATTTGGGAAAGCTTCCAGCCCTGCAGGAGAATGGCCATTTTCTTGATGTGGAGTTAGCTGGCTCATAGGAGTTCTCACCTTCACATAGGGACACAGCAGGAAAACTATGAAATCATATTAAGAAAACTCTTTTAAGGGAAAATCCTTACATTTCTGTCATCCCAAGAGGGTTTGGCAAAGGAAGTTTCATCATTCTGCACTGCAGACAGTCACACAGAGCCTGACAAAAGTGAGTTTCTTACCTAAGAGCACACAGGAAAATCAGTGATGGAGTCAAGAAGGGAGGTGTTTGACTTTGTCATGGAGCTATTCAGTCCCATTTCATACTTTGCATCCTAGGCCATAAGTCTGGAATCCCAGGAGTGGGAACTGCTAGACTCTAGAAAGCCAGGAATTTGTGCTGTAAAAAAGCAGAGGCCCAAACCAAGTTAGTGCAGAAAATGGACTGGGCTTCCTGATGGGCAGAACCCCCCACGAGGCAGCACCAGTTGCCCTTTTTTTAAGTCAAGGAACTCGAAGCATTCCTAACACTAAAGCACAAGACATGTTTCTCCATGGTGCAAAGTCTCCCCTTGGAGGCTCCTTGCAATGCTGAGATGAAGGGGCAGTTGGAGAAACTCTGGAAGAGGGGCACTCAACATGTGCCAGGAGAACCAGGAGGTGAGAGAAAAGAGCACAAATGCATAGATGCAGACAGAAATAAATCTGTGAAAGCAGGTCCTGCTTCAAAGATGGACCATGAGATGACAAAATACATTAACAAGCAGTCACTCCCAGAGAAGCTCCCCTGGAAGAAGAGCCTCAGGACACTGTGGCCACAGTCTAATTCTAATGGATGTTCAAGTAAACATGCAGGGGGGTCCTCACACTATTTCACCATGTGGACCTCACTGAGATGTCCAAATTAGAATCTGAGACTCCCTGCAAACTCCACAGAGAGAGGCAGGCATTTTTTGAACATGATTCAGAGCCCAGAGGGTAGGAACCTAGCTCCTGTTCTACTTATGTGGTCCAAACCACCCCCAGAGGTGCCTTGCCCTATTCTTAGTCCAGGCAGCCTGCCTGAGGTTTCTAGGCTAAATGGTGAATGTTTCCCAATGACAGTGATTCCCTAAAATTTCTATGTGGCAAGAATGGTTATTCCATTGTGCCCACAGGGAATCTGAGACCGGATACCTGGTGCTGCTTCATGGGCTGGAATGCCAGGGCTGTGATAAAAGCTACATCACTTTTTTGATTTCTTTTAGGGGTTTTGATGAAGTCTAGCACGTGCTAAAGATGGAAGAAGGAAAATCAACCAGAAATGCATATAGAAGAGAGTTCTGTTCTCTATGGGAGGGAGAGCAAGAGCTCAGCTGGAGCAGATGATAAAATTAGATCTTCTAAAGAGGTGCATCCAGCAACTGGAAAACAGCAACAGAAGAATTTACTGAGCCCAGAGACTAAAAACCGTCGATTAAATCATGCAAACAACTTTAGTGGTTGTGGCTGAATGTGTCTTTTTTTTTTTAAAAAGAAAGAGCAGTTTCAGCAGCTCTGGATGCATTGAGTATCAGTTGCCACTGGCACACAGCAGGTTCCTGATTTAGCCATAGTCAGCCGTGGTGCTATCACAGATTATCAGCCAGGAAAGCCACATTCTCTTCAAGCACAGAAATGTAAAAAATACAGGAACAGCAGAGGTAGAAGTGCCAAACAGGATTTTGGACATTAGACATTGTAACACTTTATCAGGCCTCAGAAGCATGAGATCAGAAATGCCAGCTGGAACCCACAGGGCTTATCTAGGGACTCAGAAGTGTAGGAAGAACAAGAGCCAGAGGAGTTTTATTCTATATGAATCCCTGAATGCTGCTGCTGCAGATAAGGAGTGAAGTCCCAGGTTCCACTGGGTCAATGACAAATCCCAGTTTGACTTCATTTGGGCTGGGATTTCCTGCCCAGCATCCAAGGGTAAAAAAAACCACACTAAGCACAGGAAAAAGGCAGCAGGAACCACTGAAGTCATGCACAGCTCCTGGCTGCACTTGTTTTGAGGTCAGTGGGAATATACCTGTGTCAGATGGGAAAGGTGGCTGGGATTAGGGATTAGGGGTCTCTTTGATATACAAGAATGTTACCTTGTGCTCAAAGTCTCTAAATTTAACAGCTCAGCTACAGTCAGAGAAGAATCTCAGCTCCTGGGGTAGGAACTCCATGGGATGCAAGCTGGGGAAGTGTCAGATCCCAGCAAAATGCCAAGAGGAGAGGTATTGGACTGTGAACAAATAGGAAAATTTTTAAAAAAATCAAAACAAGAAGCAGTCAGCCAAAGCAACAGCCTGGCATTTTACAGGAGGTTTGCTAGAAAGATGACTGGGGCTTGGGGCAAACTGTGCCAGACTCAGCCTCCTGCAGCTGGAAGCTCAGAGCATCCCCTGGGAGCTGGGATTCTGCCCCTCTGCTCCCAGCCAGGGGCAATGATCTGTCCAGAGGGAAATGGAGGTGATGTGCACACAGAAATAAGAAAAAAACCTCCCTGTCCTTTGAGGGCATTCAGCCTGCTGCAGGTTACACTTGCCAGTGGTGAGATACAGACTTCAAAGACACCAGGAGGAACAAAATTGGTAGCACACCCTAAGTATTAAAAGTATTAAAGTATTAAATTAGAGTTAAAAAAACCCCAACACTTCTCATTCAACACTAATATGCCATCTGCTTGGGGGAACCTCACCTGCTGCCATATGAGACAAGACACAAAAAACTTCAACCTGCTGTTGGCTTTGGGGCTGCTTTTGAAAGAAGCCCAAACTTCAAGGGAAAGGAGAGCCAAGCACTTTCCCAGTTTTTTCTGCCTGTTTCTCAGGGAAAAGCTTCTCACTCCTCCTGTGGCTGTGACAGCAGAAGGAGCAGAGGAAGGAAGGATGCCACAAGGGTGCTGCCTGTGTTACCCACAAAGGGAACTTTCTGCTGTGCTTTCTGTGCCACAAAGGATCTGGGGAACATCTCCCACCTCTTTCTGTCCACCCCAGTGACCTCCCAACTCAACCTTCTCCAGCCACCTGACACCTCCTGGGAAAGCTCTCTCCCTCCATCACAGCCACCCAGCCTGTGGAGCATCCAAGTGCCAGCAGGCCAGATGGCCAAGGGTTTGGGGTTTGCCCTTCACTGGTGCCTGGGTTTGGGTTTTGCCCTTCACTGGTGCCCCTTCTCCTTCATCCTGGGTCCATGGGGTCTTTTAGGATGCCAAGGAAGTGCAGGCTGGGGCCAGGGCACAGGCAAGGACCCCGTCTCCCTGCCTCCATACTGTCACCTTCCATTAAGCAGCTGGCAGCTGGGAAAAGGGGAGGGAAAAGCCAGGAGCCTGTTTGGTTTGCTGGTTTTTTGTGGGTACTTTACAACTTCAAAGGCTTCCCTCTGGTTCACAGGGGGCAAGGGGCAGAGGTCAGTAGGCACGGTTTGACCTCCCTTTCACCTCCTCTCTGAAGGGGAGACACAGACACACACACAGAGAGGAAGAAGAAAAGGAAGAGAAGATCCTGGCAAACACTTTTATCCTTTAATCTTTCTTCGCCTTAGTGCTGCAGAGGCTTTGTCCAGCAGAAAAAGTGCCCTTTGGAGTCTGACACTTCTGGGGAGGGGGACTCTTCCTTCCCCACCTCCTCTTCAAGGAGGAACTAAAGCAAAACAGCAGTGTCAGAAACCAGAGAGAGAAAAATGAAAAAAAAAAAAAGAAAAAAAGAAAAAAAACCAACCAGCAGCAAAACAAAACTAAAAAAAGAAGCTGCTTTTAGGGGTTGGGTTTGATTTTGGGTTGGGTTTTCTTGGTTTTGAGTTTTTTTTTTTCCCCCCTGGCTAGATATCTTTCCATCTGTATCTAAACCCCCAAAACTTGGGAGAGGGAGAAAAGTGGCCTGACTGCTCAAGATCCAGCCTGGGATGTGAAAAAAAAAATAATAAAAAAGTGCATTTTCCTGTCTGTAAAGACAGCATTGTTGTATTTATTTCTTTGTAATGGTGAGGTCGCCAGCCCTGGAGCACTGAGGAATAAGTCTGAGTTTCAGAAAGCTCTCTGCAGCTGGTGATCCTATCTCTTGTAGTGGGTACAAAGACATTGAGAAAGCAGCAGAGAAAGTAAACAGTATCACTTGTGGGGATGGAGGGGGGAGAGGAGGAGGAGGAGGAGGAGAAGAGAGGCAGATGAAATTTAACCTGGCAGCCAGCCCAGCCACCAACTTAAAACAATACAGTGAGAGGAAGCCAAAAGGGAAAGAAAAACAGAGAAGGGTGTGTGTGGAGACACACTCTGTGTGTGAGAGCCTGAGAGAGCAAAGAAAAGAAGGGGATGAGGTTGGAAGCTGAGGTTTTGGGAGCCAGCTCGGGGGGTCCATCACGGAGCAGAAGAGCTTGCAGGGGGGTGATTTGGGGTTACATTTGTCATCTTCTGTGTAAATACATCTGTGGGCATTTCTTATCGAGCTGTTCACCTTCCTCAAGAACAAGAGGAGGAAAACCACAGGGTCTAGAAATGACAGTCCCAGCCTTGTTTAGGTTAGGTATTTAAGTTAGATATTAGGAAGAAGTTTTTTAATTTGAGGGTGCCCTGGGAAGTTGTGGTTGCCTCATTTTTGGAAGTGTCTCAGGTCAGGTTGGATGGGGCTTGGAGCAACCTGAGCTGGTGGGAGGGGTCCCTGCCCATGCAGGGGGGTTGGAACTGGATGAGCTTTAAGGTCCCTTCCAACCCAAACCATTCTATCACCTCCTGGCATCCTCAAAACCAAAAGGGACAAGCAAGTCCCAAGCAGGTCCAGACTGAGATCTACTGATGGTCTCTGGGTTGCCCCAGTGCAGGCTTGGGCTCTGCTTCTCTCCCAGTTGGCTCTGGGGATCATGTTCTTACCTGGCCCAAGGAAGTTCCATGTGAATCTAGTGCCTTTCTCAAGCATTTCTGTTTGACATTATGGGAGAGACAACAGAGTCCCGAGCAGGTGGTGCTCTGGAGCTCCAAAAGTTGTGTTCCCAGCACAGGGCACAAGCTGGAAGCTTTGGTCCAAGCCTGCACAGGCCCTCCTGATGCAGACTGGTCCTGGATGCTGGCTGAGACTCTGTCCTCACCTTACAGAATAGTTCTGGTTGGGTCAGGTCTTCTCTGGTCATGTTGACCATGATCTCAGTGGAATGAGCTTAGTGCAGGGAAAGGGAGAGGCAAGAGTTTTTGGAACATCTGTCCTGGGAAAGGTTACCAAACCCTCCTTTAGGGATGTCTAAATGTGGACCTCAGCAGAAATGTAGCTGGAAAGCCTGTGGAGAGAGTGTGTGCCTTAAAAGGTCTGAGCCAGCCTGTTCTCCAGGCTGCCCATCCATCCTTCTCCTACCTTCCACACCAGGAGGACTCAGGCACTCAGCAGGTGGATGTGTCCCCTAAAACATCCCAGCAAGAACCCATTCCTCCAAGAAACAACACAAATCTTAAAGCCACAGCTGCAAGCCTCAGCAAGCCCCATCTCTGACCTCAGATGGAGGGAAAAGCAGTGATGCAGCTCAGCTTCTGCACCCTTGGCTCTGCTTGCCAGGATGGGTTGGCCAAGTCCCATGAACTCCATAGATCATTGCTTCTCTGAATTCAAGGTCTCCCCCAGACAAGCTCTCCTGCTAACCTCAGTGGCCTCCTTCACATCAGGACTCTGTCACCAACTTGGGGACAGAAGATGCCTCATACCAGGGGCCCATTTCTGCTACAATTTGTATTCTTTACATCTGGCCTAGATCAGAACCAGATAAAGCAGACACCACTGATGAGCACAGCAAACAGCAATTCATTCTGCAAAGGATTCCTCACTGCCTCCCACCTCAAGATTAAGAAATGCCCCCCCTACATTAAGATTTCCTAGGGATTACACTGCCCTGGCATCCTCTCCAAGGTTTCCTTTTCTTGACTCAAGGTGCATTTGAAATCTGCTACCAGCAAAAGTTTCAGCTACTACAAATGACCTTTCAAGGCATAGGGTGATGGTAAATCAGATCCTTAACATCCCATTAGGGATGGCAGATAGTTTAACATTTCTTACAGGCCTAAGTGATGGTACTGAAATGAGATAGCACTTTATTTCCACCATATAATTTACACACTGGTTACTGGCAGAGAGCTCTGTGCCTGAAGGGTGCAGGTGGCAGCAGGGAAAAATAAAACAGCTAAATATTTGGGAAAAAGATTAATATTTAAGGTCAGCCAATCACTGGAACTGGTTGTTCAGAGATGGTGTGGAATCTCCATCCTCAGAATTGGACTGGGCAAGGCTCAGAGTGACCCAAACACATTTGGCCCTACTCTGAAAGGACTTGAAGCAGATAACTTCTAGAGGTTCTTCTCAACCTATGGCTGTGATCAGGAAGGTCACACCAGAACCTGCCCAAGATAGATGTATTACCTCTTGTCTAAGTACAAACAGCAGCATGGAGGCACCCCCGTTGGGGGGTTTCCAATACAAATATTGCCATAGTTACCTCTTGATTAAAACAATCTCAGTGCTGCTTGTCTGCTTCCCGAGAGTAACTCTGAGTAAAGCTGAACTAAGAGAACTGAAGGCATTAAACCTCCAAGTGTTTGGTCTTGGAGCCCTCAACCACTTTATTCATCACCAACTGCATCCAAAGAAGGAGTCCAGATGGCTCAACCTGGCAGACCAGCCCTAGGACACTTCAGGTGACTCTGGCATGCCACAGGGACAGAGCCTGATGTGCAGATGAAGGAGAGGAGCAGGTCACCAGTCTCCCCTCCATTCAAACCTTAACCAAAGGCAATCTCTGAATGACAACTCCATTCCTACACCAAGAGAAAATTGCTTTGCTTTGAACCAAGTGGGTCCCTGTTCACTTTCCCTACTGGAAGTGCACTGAGAGGTATTTTGGTGGGGAAAAAAACCTAAAAACAACACCAACAAAAAGCTTTGATAGGAAAAGTAGTGTTTTCACCTACCTGGGCACGTGGCTAACATATATAAAGATCACCATCTAGTGGCATACAGGGAAGATACCATCTGTTCTATGTCTGCAATGACCAAGAAAGTTGTTGTTATAACCTACTACAAACAATCCTTGCATTTAGCTCTTGAGCAAGCTGAGCACCTCCACAACCACAGATATGGATGGGTTTCTGAGCCACAGAAAACTGATGTTCTTTTCTTTCTTCCCCCATCAGCCTTTTCTCCATCTCTCCTACATAGGATTTGGACACTTCATAAAGGATTTGGGACTTTCAGACCCAGAAGTAGGTGTCTAGTGTAAACTGGTCCAACTCCTGTGGCATTCAACACAAGGAGTCAGATGCAACCAAAGGTTGATGCATCCCCTTCTTCTGTATGAGAGGAATGATAGGATGAATCCCATTTATGAGATCCCACAGCCTGGAAAACCAATTAGCTAGCAAACATGGAAGCCTTTGGAAAGCTTGTCCTGTGAGGAGCCTATGGGATAGGCTATGTCAATTTTTTTTCCATTGACCTCATTGCAAAAATCTGATTTCTGACAAAACCTTTGTTTCACTGGAATAGGAATGGTGAGCTCAACTCCTTGCTCCTTTAAGGTAGGGAGAGTCATCATTATAAGTACATTATTTGTATAATAATATGCATACAGGTACATTATTATACATATAGGTACATTATTTGGGGCTTGGAACTAGAAGGTCTTTAAGGTCCTTCCCAACCTTAGCCATTCCATGATTCTATGATCCTTCTCCAAAGCCCTTGGCTTGGCCCAGGGAATGTGACACTAAGCTGACCGTGATGTTCCCAGTACATGAGCAAGCCCAAATGTCTCTTGATGTCTATTGCTGGGCCACATAAACCATCCCTAAAACAGCATATGTGACCATTGACTTCAGAGACATGCAAAGGTGAGCCACTGACAGTCCCTGAGTCAAACATTCTAGTGGCACTGAATGACACCAGCCCAAGATGGACACAGGGGAGTTCTGGAGTGCATCCCCCAGGTGCTTCAGAGAAGCAGCCCACCAGATTTTTAGCAAGCCAATACAATGTCTTAGGACAGGCATCAAATTAGGTATATAAAGTGGAATTTTGGCACACCTTGATGTCACATTCCCAGTTTTCCAGGCTGTCCAAACACAGCCTGCTTTGCTCTGGGGAGAACAGAAATTCTCTATAGAATCTCAGGCACCTCCACAAACTTCTGTACCCAAACTCAGTGATATTTCACATTTCTAATGGCCTTCTTTAAAACTTTAAGCATATGGGAAGCCTTAATGCAAGTAGCTTGGACCATTACCCAAGATGAAAATCAACCCACCCATTACACAAATCTGTGGCTGTTTGGAGATAAAAAAAAAGAAAAACAGTTTCACAATTAATGATCCCCTGAATATACAAGATAAGGAGACCTGTGACCACTAAGACCCAAGGAAAACCACCTAAAGAAGCCACCAAATTTGTGTAATATTCTTCATACCTATCTCTAGCTCACCAAAATCCACATCCCTGCTAGTCAGCTGCTCTTCTGTTACAAGCCATGGAGAAATTAAGTCCTTCAAAAGGAAATTATGGACATTTCACGGGACAAACTAATCTCTGGGTTTCCCATCACCTTCTTAAAGAGTAGAGCCTAGATATCAACTTCAAAGGTTGAGGTTTGAGGGGAACTCCATGCTTGGAGGAGGAATATGGGAGCTCTTTGTGGTCTTGGAACAAGAGCATGAAGAAGAAGCCTGTTCCCCAGTGGATCAGCACTTCCAGTGGCCTCCAGGGGGCTTTGCATCCTGCAAGGAATGGGCAATTTTCCACAGTCTCAGCAATAGCTTTTGTGGGGCAAGTCCCCTGCAGCCCAGCAGTAAGACTTAGCTCAGTGGGCCAAGAAACCACTGCATGCTTTTAGTTAAATTTGGCTGCTGAAGGGCAGCTTTACTGGAGTGAGGCAAAGAAGTGCTATTTTCCCTGAGGAAAGTTAGCTTGATTTTCTAAAGGTTAATGAGAAAGAGAAGAAAATGAAGCTGGCCAAAAGAATGAAAATAAATGTGTTGTTTTTTGGGGTTTTTTTTTTCCTTCTTCTTCCTCCCCTGCCTTGTTCTTCAGAAAAATGCATGGCCCTGGTTTTTCTGCAGGCATTTGCTTCATGTCAGTGCACCATGTGGTGACCCAGACATTTTATGATAATCTCAGCCAAATTTGGAGATCCAGGTCTCCCCCCTGGCCTCTCCATACTGCACGTTTGTTTGCCCAGGTGAGGAGAAACACAGTCAAGATTTTGAGGACAGCTCATGGTGTCTCTTGGCAGGTGAGAAACTGAGAGCAAAGCTGAGAGAAACTCAGTTCTGGAGTCAGCATCAAGGCAAGGGCAGAATTTGTTTCTAAGTCCCATAAAGCAGGGGCAGCAGATAAACCTTCAGAGCTCCTAAGAAAAACCTAAAGAGGACTCTGAGGAAAGGGGCTTTGCTGAGAACTGAGCTCAACAGAGGTTCAGTTACTTTTGCTCAGCTGCCCAGCAAGAAAGAACTGAGATGCAGGAACTCCCATGCACCCAAACTGCACATCCAGAAAACCCAAGACCACCTGTAAATCATAGAATTGCTCAGGCTGGAAAAGAACTTCAAGATCATTGAGTCCAGCCTCATCCTAACCCTATTACCCCGTTCCTGATGACCCACCACCAAACCATGTCCCCAAGCACCACAAATCAGATCACTTCTCTAGATTCCCTCCTAGGAAAACCTTAAATGCAACTTGGTTAAATTCCTAGATAAGAACACCAAAACCTGGTTGGATATCCTGAGAACATTCCATGAAAAAGCTGCAAAAAAAGTCTCAACAACTTGAGTCCAATGGCCAAGAACTTGCCCCAGATCCAACCCTCCAATGTGAATCCCCAGTACTGATCCAAGGCAGGGGAAATCTCTGGCCTCTGGCTGACAAGTTTATTTCCCAGGTTGCCTTTTGAACTCCCAAACTTTTGAGCACTGTGAAGCCACCAGGCTCCAGAAGCACAGGAAATAAAAATAAATAGAAGAAGGATGGAGCTACACCTGGTGGAGCCAGTGGTTTCTGAAGAAATGTTTTGACTTCAGTGCTGCACAACCCAAAAAGGGTTAAAAAGTGCCCGTGCCTTATGTGCAGGTGGAATATGAGACCTTTGAAAGTTGAAAACAACCATCAGATCAGAGGACATATCTGATGGCTCCAAATTACAGAGACCCCTGAGTCAAGTTTTGAGAAGGATTTCCTAAGGGATTGCCATACAAACCATCTGATCTACCAAACGGTTGTGGGCCCCCCCCCATGCTTTATGTTCTTCCCTGAGATGATGTTTCTCTGGCACCAAGAACATCATCCTTCTCTGCTGCTCAGTCTGTTCTGTCAGCTCAGACAGAGGCAAAGAAAAATAAAGTCCCATTAAAATCGAATTCTCAGATTTAGGTGCCAGAGTTATTTGAGGAGGGAGAGGAGAATGAATTTGCAATGCATTTCAGGAGGGTTGGGCATCCCAGCACATAGCCACACAGACCAAAGATTTCAGAAAAAAAAGCAAAGTTTTGAATTATTCCAGAACTCCTTCCACTACCTCACTTCCAGACAGATATGAAGTGACAACACCCTGAAACAAAGCAATACAACCAATGGGAACATTATCAGATTATTCAGAACAATTCCCATTGTTAGTGACCCAGAATTCCTGCCTTCCAACAACCTAGAACTGGGATCTCAGCAAGTCCTCAAAGCCTCTTAACTCCTTCAGTGGTGTTCCCTGCACCACCAGCACAGGAGGGCTTTGCTAAGCAGGAAAAATAAAGGAAAACATCTCACATCACAACTGGAGGCAGCCTGAAAAGAAGGAGCAGATGAGTTTGACCAGACATAACACATTCTCCAAGCAACATCCCTAGAACCTGAGAGCAAGGTAAAGCCAGCAATCCCAGGCCTGCCAAATTATAGGGGATTGAATGGGATCCCATATCGTGACAATGAGTGATAAAACAGAGCTCAGACACAGAGAGAAATACTGTAATGTTTTAAGCAACTGGCAGGAGCAGATTCCCCATGTCAGGGTTTGGGCAGGAGAATACAGGCTTGCTCTGGGACTACGTTTTCAAACCACTCATTGATTTAAAGATGCAAAGGACTGATAATACAACCTCAACATGAGGAGGATGGTTAGCAAACCCATCAATAATGCCTTTTTCTTTTGTTTTGTTTTGTGTTGTTTTTTGCTGCCTTTTGCATATGCACACATACATTTTTTTTTTCAGCTGCTAACTTTCAGTTAAAACTCAATTAATGGTTAAAAATCCCCACTTTTTCTTTTAAAAGGGGAAAGCATTAATGTGACAACCTGGGAAGCAGTAAGGTGAAAGCTGGCAAAACTGCAGACTTGATGTTATTTGAAGCCAAAGGTGAAGAACAAAGAAGCAGCAAATGCAGCCAGGAGGAGACTGCATGAAATAACTGAGTCCTGGGCATCCCTGCCCTGTGCACTAAAGAGGGATCAGGAAGATGTTCCTGTGACCTGTGTGTTACTGACCTGCTGAGGAGCAGCAGATTTGGAATTTTAACATTACCAGCATGATGATACAGCCTGGCACAGACAGGGTACATCACCCCATCTCTTTGAAGACCAATGGCCAAAAAAAATCTGTGTTTCCTGGAAACTTCATGGCAGTGGATTTATTCATGACCTACTTGTAGGTAACCCAGCACTCAGAGCTGCTAGCTGAACAAGCTTTTCTTCTGTCTCATCTATTCAATTCCTTGGTACAGGACAACTTAGCACCCATTTGAAGCCAGGAGGGTTCTCTGATTTGCTGCTCAATGCAAATGCTCAAACCCCCTCCTGAAATCCTCAAGAGTTTTTACAGTTTTTTAGAAAAGTTTCCCACCAGCCATTCTCACCCCAGCAGTGGTCACCTCAGACACAGCTGGGGACTTGGAACACCCTCCCAGGAAACCTTCAAACCAGTTTCCAGCAGAAGAGAGGATGGACCAGGAAGCACCAAGCCCTTCCACCCAGATGAGTTAGTGTAGCTCTGTAACCATCCTACAAGACAACCACGAGACATGCCATCTGAGCTGATCTCAGGAAAACCCCCCAAAAAGATCGCAAGAAACACCTTCTCCTTCCCATAATTGTTTACAACATGTTAATAAGTGGGTTGACTCAAGTATGCAGAAGATATCCATCTTCCACACAATAGCCAGGGATGCACAAGGCAGAGAGAGGAACAAATACTTGATCTGAGCCATAGCAGAGGCCAAGAAAAGCAGCCCAGTCCCCTGTGGCAGAAATCTTTGCCACATTCCCATGCGAACAGCTCATGAGAAGTTAGGATCTTAATGGAGAGCAGCCAGTCACTCTATCTAGGACCAACTCATGCATTTTATTAAAGCAGTTCCTTGAAGAAGGAGCAGAAAAGAATGGCAACCTCTTCAGAAAGATGAGGGCAAGAAGTTCAAATGCAATGAAAGCACAAACACAGAGCAGATTTTGCTCCTTCATTGGCCCATGCTGCCCTCAGATGAGTTTAATGGTTTTTTTCACCCCAAATGAGCTGATATGGGACTAAACCATGACAGGGACCACAAGCCCTGTCAGTGAGTGGCTAATTACTCCCTCCCTCCTCACATTATGCATCACATTGCACTAAAGACCTTCCTCAAGAAAACCCAGATGCCACAACCGTGACTTTGCAATCATCTGTGCTGGGTTAGGAACTGGCTGGAGGGCCGGGCCCAGACAGTGGTGCTGAATGAGGCTGCATCAAAATGGCGGCCAGTCACTAGTGGTGTCCCCCAGGGATCAGTGTTGGGCCCAGTTCTGTTTAATATCTTTATAGATGATTTAGATGAGGGGATTGAGTCCATCATCAGCAAATTTGCAGATGACACTAAGCTGGGGGGAGTGTGGATCAGCTGGAAGGCAGGAGGGCTCTGCAGAGGGACCTGGACAGACTGGAGAGTTGGGATGAGGTTCAACATTCCAAGTGCCGGGTCCTGCACTTTGGCCACAACAACCCCATGGGGAGCTCCAGGCTGGGCACAGAGTGGCAGAAAGGGACCTGGGAGTCTGGATTGCCAGGAAGCTGAACATGAGCCAGCAGTGTGCCCAGGTGGCCAAGAAGGCCAATGGCATCCTGGGCTGGCTGAGGAACAGCGTGGCCAGCAGGTCCAGGGAAGGGATTCTGCCCCTGTGCTCAGCACTGGTGAGGCCACAGCTTGAGTCCTGTGTCCAGTTCTGGGCCCCTCAGCCCCTCAGGAAGGAGATTGAGGTGCTGGAGCAGGTCCAAAGGAGGCAACTGGGCTGGTGAAGGGACTCGAGCACAGATCCTATGAAGAGAGGCTGAGGGAGCTGGGGGTGTTCAGGCTGGAGAAGAGGAGGCTCAGGGGAGACCTCATCACTCTCTCCAACTCCCTGAAAGGAGGTTGGAGCCAGGGGGGGGTTGGGCTCTTTTCCCAGGCAACTCTCAGCAAGACAAGAGGGCAGGGTCTCAAGTTGTGCCAGGGGAGGTTTAGGTTGGAGATTAGAAAGCATTTCTTTACCAAGAGGGTGATCAGGCATTGGAATGGGCTGCCCAGGGAAGTAGTGGATTCTCCGTGTCTGGAGATATTTCAAAAGAGCCTGGATGTGGCACTGAGTGCCATGGGCTGGGAACTGCAGCAGTAGTGGATCAAGGGTTGGACTTGATGATCTCTGAGGTCCCTTCCAACCCAGACAATTCTATGATTCTATGGGGGACACCTCATCACCCCTCCCTCCTTTGTACAACCTGGTGTGAGCCCATCTGACTCCAACCAGCTGCATCTGGGGCACTCAGAGCCACTTCAGATACAGGGCACTGAGTCACAGAGCAACCCCATACAAGCAGGAGACTCCAACCAGCTTCAGAGTGCAGCTACCAGAAAGCTGAGGGCCCCAGATATTCATAAAATAAACTGCTAATAAAATAAACTCATAAATAAATTAATAAATAATTAACAATCGATTGCTACTTATACATTAATATAATAATAATATATAATGTTATATATTATATAAGCATATATAATATATAATATTTATGTATTAGAATATATTTTATATGTTAGTACTATATATTATAAATTATATATTTATATTATAATTAATAATATTAATAATAAATTAATAAATTCATAAAATAACTGCTAGCCACAGCCTTCTGAGCCTGCCTGGGGCTTGGGAATGATGGCAGCACCCAGTGTTCAGCCAGCCCCCACCCCTGGATTTTATTTAAGCATCTCTGCTTTCACCTCCCCCCCTCATCCACAGCAGCTTCAGCATCCCTAGCCATACAAACTGTGTATTTGCAAACATATTTGTCAGTCTGCTCTGGAGGAACATCTCAGTTCAGTTAATCCCACTATCATGCACTGCTGAAGGCAGAAAAAGGTTGAAGAGGTAGAAAAGAAGCAGGGAAAACACAGGTGAAGAAATGAAGGGAAAGGATACGTGACCTAAAAATGTCAAAGAGAGCCCAGCCTCTCAATGCATCACAATAAATAAATAATTTTTAGAAGGATGGCAGATCAGAACGAGTTGAAGAGCTAACAAAAGGAAGGCACTTTGTAGGGGGAAACTCACTAAATGTTCTGGGTGCACATAAGAAGGTGACATTCTCCACTGAGACTGCTTCATCGGCTCAAATAAAATACTGATTTGCACTGCTGGTGAGTTTGTACCTGGCCCTAGATGTAACTATTCCTTCTTCTGCTTTAAGATTTTCTGACCAAACTCTGCTGCTATGCATTTACACAAGGATCCAGGCCAAGTCTTTCCTTCTTTATCTGGAAAAACTAGAAAATGGGCCATTTTTGATGGCAAAGGGGGGATCTGAGGAAATTTCCTCTTTTCTGGCATGGTTGGGTTGTGCCTGTTCCCTACATCTGGGCAACTGCATTTCAGCTGCAGAGTTTCTGGCCAGCCAAAGGAGGCCCTGCAAAATGAGTTAGAGAAAACCACAAGCTTGGCATCAGGGCCAGCATCCTTCTCTGAATCCTCACGCCGAGCCTGGCTGTCTGAAAAGGAGTTGAAGATTTCTTCACATGCTTGTGGCAACAGCTGCAAATATTCCCCCCCCCATCCTCCAGGTCCCTAAGGTGCACACAAACACATGTTCCCTTGAACTCCCAGATGAAAATACACCCTGTGTTCCTAGGTACAATAAACCCCTGGGCCCTGAGGAAAGTCTGGGAGTCCACAGCACCTCCTTGTGAGGACATGGACCCATTTACAGATGGAGCTGTCAGCTCAGGTACATCTGGAAGTCCAAAGGAACACACACACAGAGCATCTCTGGACACCAGGCTGGACCATCACCTCTGTCCCAGCCCAACGTGCCTGCCAGGTGGAGCTTTCATCCTTCCCTCAGAAGGATGCGGTAGGAAAAGGATTTCAGATGAGGTAGGAAAAGGATTTCAGCTCTAACAATTGAGGTTTGTCCTTCCAGATGCAGAGATTGCAGGTTCAGTTCCCACCCCTGATTGACAGAATCACCCCAGCCTCAGAGGCAGGGACTTACTGGAAATGAGGTTGTTATTATTTGAGCTCCCTCAGGAGAATGGTCCAAAGCTGTGGATGTGTAACTCTCTCCAGAGCTGAGTCAAATGGTCTGAAATCCCACCTGGCCACCTATCTACACAAGAGTTTCTGCAGACCAGAGCCAGAACCAGAACCAGAACCAAATCCTCCCTGATGAAGCAAGAAAGTTTTCCCTGGCACCTTCTGCATCTTTCCTCCCCTGAGTTTCCTTCTAAGTGAATGCTGGGGGGGATGGAACCTTCCTGCCCTCCAGCACTGACATTTTGGGTTTCTGTACACCAAGGGGAGATGCCAAGCATGATCCTTTTCAACCAGTATCCAACCTGTTTGGAGAACCCTAGGACTTTCCAGCCACTCAGATACCACATGAATAATGGAATATGAGACATAAATAAACCATAATAAAAATCTGGGGTTAAAAATCACTTTTAAAACATGGAACTTGTAGTGCTAAGCATGCTGTGAATCTGTTTGTCGTGTATTTTAATCATGTAACTGATCAGTGCACTGTAACATGCACCACATGGCAAGATAGATGCAGCAGATATAAACTCCAGGCTGATTTCACACAGTAAAAATGTCTACATGCAACCAGAAATGTATCAAATTCATTTCATACACAGCATTTCTTCTTATAATTTTAAAATACACATCCTGATTGTTCTGCCCAGTTTGGAGCCCACTTAAAATTCTGGGACTGTCCCAAATCCCATTATGGGTCAAGTGCTCGCTGACTCCAGGGGGTGTTGGATCAGATCCTATGAGATCAAAATTCCTGTAAGGACTGTGTTTCAGTGTGGTTGGGTTTGTATTCCATCCAGAACACACTGTAGTTACACCATCCTTACAGTGTAGCTACAGTGTAACATAAGAGCTGAACAGCTAAACATAGACTGGGAACAAATTCAGCAGTCTGGATGATGAGCAAGCCCCAAATACAATATTTCTGTCGTCTACCTCTGCTGGGGCTCCTGTGGAGCATCACTCAGCTAACATGTTTTGGGCTCTGCTTCCCCCTTCCTGTCATTAATCATTCATCTTCATTATCTGGGTGGTTTTCTGTGCTCCTCCCCCCCCCAGGCTGCCTGGTTGTGGTGTCCATCTGTTGTTCCTGATCATGGAACTTGGACTGCACAAGCTCTGGAGGAAAGGGCCCTTGACTCATGATGTGTGGCAGAGGACTTCGTGCACTCCAACCTCAGCCACCAGCTGAGATCTCATCTTGTGGCTCATCACAAATCCCAGTGATTAGTGACAGCTGGCAGAGGTGTCACACATGCACAGACACACACACACATCCACGTGTGTACACACAACATTCACCAGTATAGGTTGGGGACTGAGCTGCTGGAGAGCAGCAGAGGTAAAAGGGAGCTGGGGATGCTGGTGGATGGAAGGATGCCCATGAGCCACCAATGTGACCCTGTGGCCAAAAAAGCCACAAAATGGAATCCCAGGGGCATTAGGAAGGGGTGGTCAGTAGGTTGAGAGTTTTTCCTCCTCTTCTCTGCCCTGGTGAGGTCACATCTGGAATAGTCTGTCCAGTTCTGGGCCCCTCAGTTCCTAAAGGACAGGGACCTGCTTGAAAGAGTCCAAGATGCTGAAGGGAGTGGAACATCTCCTGGTGAGAAAAGGCTGAGGATCTGGGGCTCTGCAGCTTGGAGAGGAGGATGAGGGTGACCCCATTAATGTTTATAAATGTGTAAGGGGTGAGTGCCAGGAGGATGGAGCAAAGCTTCTCAGGGGTGACCAACAAGAGGACAAGGGGCAGTGGTTATAAACTGGAGTAAGGGGTGAGTGCCAGGAGGATGGAGTAAAGCTTCTCAGGGGTGACCAACAAGAGGACAAGGGGCAGTGGTTATAAACTGGAGCATGGGTGGTTCCATATAAATATTAGGAAGAATTTTTCAGTGTGAGGGTGACAGAGCCCTGGCCCAGGCTGCCCAGGGAGGTTGTGGAGTCTCCTCTGGAGACATTCAGAACCCCCCTGGATGTGTCCTGCTGGAGGTGACCCTGCTCTGAGTCCTCTGGGACCTTTTGAGGTCCCTTCCAAGCCCTCACTTCCTATGATTCTGTGCATTCGAGCATCTGCACAGGCGAGTAGAAGTCTGCTGGAGACCAAGACGTGTGCCACTAAGGCAGGTGCCACTGGGATGAGAGAAGGACGAAAGAGAAGGGCAAGACGAGGAGTTTCAAGCCGCTGGAACCATCTTCTGCCTGCTCACCCCCTCTAGCTGCAGCCCACAGCCTTGCAGCACCGAACGGAACCGGGGCTACCCCAGAGTCACAGCGCAGCTTCCAGTACATGGAAATTCCTTTCGGAACGGACCCCACGGCTTGGGGCACGACGTAGAGGGACATCTAAAGTGTTCTGGGGTCTGCTGATGAATACACCAACACTTGCGTGGATTTCCACGAGAGGAAATCTGTGCTTTGGTAAAGCTCCCAGCGTGCACGGAGGCACTAAAGGGAGCAGCAGTGTCAGGGAGACTGAAAAAGGCTTCTCTGGCCTTATTTAAGCTGCTTGTCATTTCAAAAATTCCTTTTGGTTTGTTGGATATAGCAGTAAAAAAAAAAAAAAAAAAAAAAAAAAAAAGGGGTTGAGAAGTTATTGAAATGTATCTGTATGGGATCTGTACCTGAAATGAAACATAGCTGACCTGGAAAGGATGGTTAAAATTTTTACTTTTAATTTTCCAGAACTCGTTATCCCCACTGACACCATCTCCTTGCATAGTTTCCTCAGTGAACTGCATTCCTGCTTTACAGATACCAAGGCAGGCAAAGCCAAAGCAACCTCCTCTCTTAGTCCTACAGCAGCCCAAACCAAAGCTCCCCCAAACACCCTCTGCCAAGCAAGACTTAAGTCCTGTCTAAAAGCAAAGTCCAGGAGGCATGGAGCATCAGGAAAGTTAAAGCCCTCGTGTAAACCTGTGTGCACTGAAAAAGTGACATTCCCACAGCTATGGCTCGGTGTGCAGGTTCCCTCCAAAATCCTGTATTCTACATCAGCCCCATCTGGGATTTGCTCAGAGGCTGTGGGGCTGCATTTCAGCAGGGGCTGAGTGCCAAGCCAAGGCTTGCAGCCCAATCTGAGGGGTGTCCTCCCAGCAAAGGATGTTGAGGCTCTCTCCATCACTTCTGACACCATCTCCCATGATGGAAAAGGTGGCTGATGGATCTATTGGCATGGACGAAGAATTGATTTCTCTTTCATGAAGAAAATCTCTGCTTGTTTAGGGAACAAACAGAGGACTTCATTACCAAGAGCTGCCATTCCCCCTCCAACACTGAAGTCATTTCAACATACATGGACCCAGGGATTAAGTAAATAAAAAAATCATCAGGACAAGGCACACACAATGGGTCTGTCTGGTACACTGCTAATGACTATCAGCTGGGTGCAACGATAGGATGAGAAACTATTTCTTAATGTACACAGAGCAAAGGAAACCCCTTAAGCAAACATACCAGCAGAACAATTAGATGGTTAATCAAAACGTTGGCCATGAGAGGTTTCATCCAGTTTTCCACTTCAAAGGAGCAGTGATTAATAAACAGTGTTGCCTCTTCTGGAGAGATGAGTCAGGGCCCTGCCCACACTTGGGGTTATCCTCACACTGCTGCTGCTCCTCAGAGTGTGTGAGTGTTCCCTGGGGAGCAGAAATGCTTCCTTTAGCTTGCTCTGCTCCACAGGACATCACAGAGCATCGCCCTCTACCACCTCCCTCCCAGCACTCTCAGGAGGACATCATGGATGTGGGGGTGGGGAGGGATCTCCAGGAAGGATTCTCCTCCACAGCAAATATTCCCCAGCCCCAGGTGAGGCCACTGGAAGAGAAGATACTGGATAGATCAGTGAAGTTCTCTGTCCAGTTCAGAGATTTTACATCCTGTATCCAGCTTTGATCTAGGATGGTTGCAGATGGAAAGGCAGCAGCATTCACCATTAAGTCCATGAGCTGATCACATCCAATCCTGCTTTTTATCCAGGTCAGTTAAAGATGTTGTAGGTGACAACAACAAGGTCCCTTCCTTGCTTGTGCCCATTCCTGAAGGAACTTACCCAGACCCAGCAGGAGGGAAGCTCAAGCAGCTGGGCACTAAGGACACCTAACACTGCTCTCACCTAACACTTCCAAAGGAAAGATCCAACCATAGATCACAAAAGACAGGCAGGTCCCACTCTTCTTTCCACTGGGAGCAACAAGTGCCAGTCCATGGCCTGTAGCAATCTCCACCTTTGTCTCATGGGAAGACAAATCCATCTGTGGGGACAGTGACACCAGAAGCCCAGGCAGCAGCAGCAGATGAACACATGGTGTTGCTGTTGCCTGTCTTGGGAGACCCACCAAAGAGCTGGGAAGGGGAAGCATTCCTGTCTTGGGAGGACCTACAAGTCTGTGTGTGTGTTCATGGGAATTTAACAATGGACAGGGATCCCACAAAAGCAAACCCTCTTCCCTTCACACTTCCCTTATTGCCTTGAGCCCTTGCACAAGCAGTGATTTCAGAATCTCCTACCCAGGTTTGATGGTGTCACCTACATGAGCTCCCATGAGCCACTCAATAGGTGTTGCCTATTCCCTGCCCTGGTGAAACTGTTCCTACACATCACTCCCCATGCACTGTGCCTAAGGCAGGACCACCAAGGTGGCACAGCCTTCTCCAACCTCTCCCTGCACCTGCTCTAAGGTGCTCTACAGGGTGCTGCCAACAAACCAGCTCCTCATTCAGCCTCTCCCAACCATGGAGCTATATCATAGCCAGTGAAGAAAGAAAAATTCACACCTGCAAAATGACCCTGAATGTTTTAATGCACTTTGGTGCTATCAGTACCTGCAACAACTGTATGGTAGACATGAGGTTTGCTACAAATTCCAACCTCCAGCACCACCACTTCTGCTCCAAGGCCCCTCAGCTTCCCAGGGCATCACTGCCCAGGGTGCTCTTGCTTAGCAGCCTCCTGGCTCTCCATGGGACACTGCACTGCAGTGACACTTGTTCCCTTCCACATCCCCTTCTCTTAGCAGGGTTTTTCTTCCTCTGCTGGAGCTGGGAGTGGGAGGGAGCAGGCACAGAAGAGCTGTGAGCTCAGCAGGGCCTCTGCTCATTTCCTGAGCCCTTTTTTGATGCATTCAGTTTGTGACCGAGCTTGGGCTGGGATCCCAGCTGATATTTTAACTTCAGCCTCAATAGATTTCAAACCTCAGCCACTGTAAATAATGGCCTGACATGCACTCTGGCACATTTTCTTGTGTACAGTATATTTACATATATATATTTTTTTTTTAATTTTTTTTAACATTTCATCACTTTCTCTGTATCAGCTGCCCAGCATCTCTTGGTGAAGATGCCTGATCCTTGGTGAAGTCTGGAGATGCCAGATTGGTTTGACAACTCTGTGCATAATAATAATAATCATCATCATCACATTCTCTACTTAACGAGAGCCAGATGAAGCAGTGTGCCATGTTCTAGGAGATGTTTACAGGACAGAGAACATTGGAACAACCACATGGCTTCGAACCAGGGAGAGATCTCCAAGAGGAACCTGGTTTCAGCAGTCAGGACTAAGCAGTTTGGACATAAAAAGGATGCAAAAATTCCCTCTTGTTGGAGTCAATAAGAAATTTTATCCACTCAGGCTGCTAATTCCTAACTCTTTTCAGAGTTGGCTTCTGCCTTAGGACATCAGAATTCCTCACTCAGCCCAGAAAAGCCCTTACTAAGCATTTACTAAGCTTATGATTGATGTTGCACATGCCATGGATCACTGGCATGTTAAAAGTTTATCAATTCACTGCTTACAAATCACCCAAGCTGGGTTTTCCTCAACAGAAGTGAGAGCTCTTGAACTTTCTTGGTGTGTTTCGCCCTTCTGTCACCTCCCCTAGACACAGAGCAATCTTCTCCTATAACACACAGATGGGTGCAGACCACCTGGACCCAACCTTGAGGCTCTCCTGGGATGCAGGTAGCAACCATCACAGGGGAACCACAGCACTGAAGAGCTTAACAGAGATTCACCTTCCCCTTGTGACCTTCCCCAGCCATCTCCAGGAAGGTTTAACCCTCTGGCAACAAGGATTCTACAGCAAAAAGCCATCAAAAGTGCTGCACACACCTCTCTAGGTGTCACCCATCTCCCTCATTTTACTTTTCATCAGGATTCAGAGCATTTATGAGCTGCACAGACATCTGAAGCCTCCTTCCAGGCTGCCCCTTCTCCTGGAGCCTGACCTGAGGGCAAGGAGTAGAAACTCAAACCAAAACAAATGAAAACAACTTCTCCTAGATGTAAGCCACACATAGTTTTCATAGTTCCTTGGCCAATTTACTCCCTTTCTCCTGCACACTCTACTGTTTCTTTTTTTCTTCTTCTTCTTTACTCCCTGCCTGGATAACAATAAAATCAAGGGGTCAGGAGGGAGGGGGGTAAAAAAAAAATTTAAAACTTGGAAAAGAAAAAAAATTTATTCCATCAAGAATACTTTGCCCTGTGTCAGGGATCTCCACAGTACCAAGGGATGAGGCAAGGGTGGTCTTGTCTCCTACTAGATGCCCACCAGATCTGTGATGGGGAAGCCCTTCAAACCCTGCTGCTTGCTCTAGATTCAGGAGGTAGAACTGTTACTGGATGGCCCCAAACATCTGGAAAGTTTGGCTTTAAGTCAAGGTCTGAGCTGAGCTATCCTAGAAATTCCAGTTTTGCCTGGCCCAGAAATTGTTGGCCACCTGCAGAATGGAAATGGGAGTGGAAACTTCTCATTGCAGGACAGGGGGAGCTGGGAGTGAGTCCTAGGGAAGATGCTTGGAGCTCCTCAGGCTGCTTCCCAGCTGGCAGGAATCTGGCTCAGCTGCAGGGCAGTCAGTGGAACCACACAGATTCATAGCACCCAAGAATCAAGTCTTTTTCTGAAAAGTCCATGACACCTGACAGAAAACTTGACATTTATTAAAATGCAACAGCTCTATGGATTCAGAGTACAAAGTGGTTGGAGAACAGCCAGACAGAGAGGGACCTTCGTTTCTGGATTGCCAGGAAGCTGAACATGAGCCAGCAGTGTGCCCAGGTGGCCAAGAAGGCCAATGGCATCCTGGCCTGGATCAGGAACAGCGTGGCCAGCAGGTCCAGGGAAGGGATTCTGCCCCTGTGCTCAGCTCTGGTGAGGCCACAGCTTGAGTCCTGTGTCCAGTTCTGGGCCCCTCAGCCCCTCAGGAAGGAGATTGAGGTGCTGGAGCAGGTCCAGAGAAGAGCAAGGAGGCTGTGAAGGGATCCAGCACAAGTCCTGTGAGGAAGGGCTGAGGGAGCTGGGGGTGTTGAGGCTGGAGAAGAGGAGGCTCAGGGGAGACCTCATCACTCTCTCCAACTCCCTGAAAGGAGGTTGGAGCCAGGGGGGGGTTGGGCTCTTTTCCCAGGCAACTCTCAGCAAGACAAGAGGGCAGGGTCTCAAGTTGTGCCAGGGGAGGTTTAGGTTGGAGATTAGAAAGCATTTCTTTACCAAGAGGGTGATCAGGCATTGGAATGGGCTGCCCAGGGAAGTAGTGGATTCTCCGTGTCTGGAGCTATTTCCAAAGAGCCTGGATGTGGCACTCAGTGCCATGGGCTGGGAACTGCAGAGGGAGTGGATCAAGGGTTGGACTTGATGATCTCTGAGGTCCCTTCCAACCCAGCCAATTCTATGATTCTATGATTCAGCTTACAGTGGAAGGGCCTTCCCAACACTCATGAGAGCTCCCAAGAAGTCCTCCAGCAAGCTCAGGTCCTGCATAGCTGCCCAGGAGCATCACCTGGGGACCTGAGCCCTGCTGGGCTTGGCATGGCTCAAGCAGAGAGCAAAAACTCTCTCCTGCAGAGAGTTCCAAAACAAAGTTCCACTTTTCAGGATGTTTTTGGTACATTTTAAAGGAGCAAGGAAATACACAACCTCTGCTCTTGTCTGAGCTGGGTTACTTGAGGGTCTATCAGACAGCTTTTGCCCACCATATTAAACCACTCCAGAGGAATGTGGAGAGGAAAGGAAGGATTTGGAGGCAGAACAGTGCTCCATCACAGCGTGTTGTTTCTAGTTTCAATGAGAGGTCAAAGCATTTTGATGCCACCTTCTTGACATATCCCAAGCTTGTGCTGTCCCAGATGAGGCTGTCACAAGCTTCAAGCCTCCTAATGCACATCTGTCCATTACTTGAATGAGGATTCTCAGACACTAAAGAAAAATCTCTAAGGTTTGACTTCTTTTCAGAAAAAACCCCCAAACTAAACAACTACACAAAGTGAGCCTCCATTTATGTTATAGTGGTTTCCATAGGTTAAAACATCATTAAAGAACAGAGTCAGGAAAAAGAAAAGATGCCTGGCACTGAGCTGCCATTGAAATCAAAAGCACAGACTGAGCCAGTGTTGAGAAATGAAGAGTCTACAAGGATTTTTTCTGGGGTTAAAGGGTTGGCCAGCAATGCCAACCAAGGCTGAAGACCTTACCTCATCTTTCTGTGTCAACAGCTTCTTCCAAAGTCTGGTCACCAACAAAGAGCACAACTATTTGGTCTGCCTTAGCCTTAACACTCCTCATGGACTCTTCAGGAGAGTCCTGACTGAGATCCTTGAAGCATCTCAGCCTTGCAAACTTATCACAAGCTGTTTTCCATTAGCCCTTGGTCACCAGCAGGTAAACTGAGGCAGCAGGAGATGAGAAGAGAACCTCTCATGCCAGACTTGCAGCCATTTGCCTCTGCCTACCAGAAAACATTGGCTTCTAGGTAAATAATGGAGCCCAAATGTTATTTTTAAACTGCAGGTATTGAGTTTGGCACCAACCCCAGCAAAGCACACAAGTGCCCTGACCAGATGGGACTTTCTTTGGGGTAACCTTGTTCCTGTGCTACATTGCTCCAGTTTGCTGAATGGGAACCCAGACTTCAACTTCTCAGCTGCACAAGAGCACAGGGAGAGCTGGAAGGAGGAGGATGGGACAGGACAGTGGCACTGCGTCCAGCAGTCACCTCTTCCTCCTCCTCCCTGGTGCCCAGGTCCAAGCCACTCCAGTCAATTCCATAGGGGGGCAGCAAACCCTTTGCTGTCATGGGACTTTATTCCCCAAATGATCCTCTTCCAAATTCTATCCATGGGCAGCTGGAGACAGAGCCTCACACACAGACAGCACCCTTGGGAAGGTCATCATGGAGTCTGCAAGCTCAGGGGAGGGGACATAGGTCTGAAAGTCTCTTTGAACTGGCCATGGGTGGGCAGTTCAGTCCAGTTCAGCTCAGAACCCCAACCAGAGAAGGATATGGTGGGTGTGAGCCTATTTGTAGGGTTAGCAGGGCTCTGGGAAAGCAAATAAGTTGTGCAACACCCAGCTGGGTTCAGGTTTCCATGTGAAAATGCACACTTGATGTAGGGCTGCCAGAACCCTTTTGTGGTTTTGAGGATGCAGGTTCCCTTTGAGCACTTTGGGGCACTCAGCATCCCAGATGCTTGAGGCTTTTCCAACTGCACCAGTTTGCTTACCATGGAAGAAGAGCCACACCAACTCAGAGCCAAGGGCCATTACCTCCAGATCTAGCTGAGCAACAACTGAAATGGAAGAATGGTTCTAAGAGAAAAGGACTAAACTCCAACCCAGGATGCTCCTCTGCTTCCAGAGGTACACAGCATTTTAAGAAACATTTGAAAGGAAAATGAAAATTAGGAAACATTTTGTCATTAGGAAACTTTTTTTCACTGAGAGGGTTGTCAGACACTGGAATGGCCCAGGAACTGGTGGAGTCACCATCCCTGGAGGCATTTAAAAGGTGTTTGGACCTGGTCCTTAAGGACAGGGTTTAGTAGTTTGATTATGGTGTTGGTCAAAGGTTGGGCTGGATGAGCTTGGAGGTCTCTTCCAACCTAAACATTCTGTGATTCTCTAACTCCAGCCAACCTCATGGTACCCTGTGCTCACACACTTCCCTCCTACATCTTCAGCACAAAACAAACCTGCATTTGTGAAAGGAGCCAGAACCTGCATTTAATCTGCTTGTGACAGAGCTCAGATGCAGAAAGAAGGGAAACTGCACAGCAACAAACACAACCCCCTTGTCACTTATAATTAGAGGCTGAGTGACCCTCAATCTCAGGGCACAAACTTTGTTTCAATGCCCATGCTGTGTCCTCTCTCCCTTCCTGGAGGTCTCCAGTCCAGCATCTCTAGGAGTTTGCATCCATACACTGGACAGGAGAAGACATCACTGCTGCTGTTGTGATAAAGCCAAAAGCCCCAGTGCAGGCAAATGTGCTCTGTGCTGCCCCTGGGTGTGCTGTTAATCCCAATATCCCACTGAAATAAATAAGGAAAAAGCAAGATAGATAGCACTGTGGCAGCTGAATGGGAGCTCGCCTCCAATTCTATACAGAAGGCAGTTTTCTCCTCACCACCAAGAGTTCTGGGAGACCCTTTTGTACTTGATTCCCTCCCAGGAAAATAAATATAAAATAACAACAAAAAACCAACCCAACAATTAAATTCTTCCTTCTCCCTTTACCTTGCCGAAAAAGCCCCAGATCCCTTCCTCCTAACCCCTTGGACATGCTTCAGACAGGGGACTAACCCTAGGGACTGGTGGCCAGGAGACAAATAGACCCAATTTTCTTTATATTTTTCTCCTTCACGGGGAGAAAAAGAAAAAAGTTAAAAAATCAGTCCCACCCATTCCCTCAAGCTGCTCCATCTTAAACCAGATGTTTCCCCTTCCTCAGCCCCTGAGCACACTCTCCAGTTGCTGCTGGCCTCCACTACCAGCATCCCAGACTAAACAACTCCATCCCCCTTCCCACTTGCCCCTGGCTACTGCCTGCCTGAGCACAGGGAAGAGACACAGTGGCTATACCAAAGCTGGACTGGGCTCCCTGGGAGGGGAAAAAACAGCTTGGTAAGTGAAGAGAAGAGAAAAGAGAGAGGCTTTGGGAGCAGGTTAAAAAAGTCTGTAAGGAGAGGTCTTATAATAAGGCTAAAACTTAAGAGAGGGCTGCCTGCCATCCCCAGATTTATCTCAACCCAACCAGCCACATCTCCCATCTCCTTTTACCTTACAGAATCACAGAATATTTAGGTTGGAAGAGACCTCCAAGCTCATCCAGTCCAGCCTTTGACCAACACCATAATCAGCTGCTAAACCATGTCCTTAAGGACCAGGTCCAAATGCCTTTTAAATACCTCCAGGGATGGTGAGTCCACCACTCTCCTGGGCCACTCCAATGCCAACCAACCCCCTCAGGAGGCAGATCCTTCCCCAGTGATGTTTTAAAAACTGTGCAGGTGCCCAGGATGAATTTAGGAAGAGAGGAAAAGCTTCCTGACCCTGATACAAACGTGCCTCTCCCTCTCATCAGTGCTGCACCAGGTCAGACTGAATAATTTTCATGGATTAAGGATCTCAGGTGTGAGGGCAGTGATGGGAGTCCATGCCAAGCATGTTTGCAAAGACAGTTTGCAAAGCATTTGCCTGAAACACCTCACCTGCAATTCTCCAAAACTTCACAAACCAGAAAACTGCCCTCTGAAATATTAAAAAGTTCCCATAGCAAAGGTTGGATAAAATCTCATCCTCAGCATTGCTACCCATGGTGAGGAAGGGCAGCTACCTGGCAGATGCAGGAGAACACAGCTTCCAAAACTCAGCTGGGACAAAAGGAGGGGTTGGATCCAAGGGGAAAGCTGTACAGAGTCCTCTGGAGGAATGAAAGGTTTATCAAGGTCTTCATTGTCTATTCCAAAGATGGTTCTGATTAAAGGAGGAATTACCACCAGTTTCCTTCCCTTACCCCAGTAACACAGAACACACCATCCCCATTTCCTTTGCTGCCAGTTTGCTCTAATAAAAAGCAGAATTATGCCTGAAAAGCATCTTGCACAAAGATGGACCCACCAAGCACTCCAAGAGATGCAGTTGCCAGCAGCCAGCCAGACACTTGCATCCACAAATCCCTTGCTTGCCTGTAAACATGACAGATCCCTTTCTCAGCTGCTGGAGATGAATCTCAAGCTGCTGTAGGAGAAAATTCTCTCCTCCTGGGTTTCAGTGCTGGGTGTGAGGTGATTTGGGAGGGCAGATTTGCAGAACTCCCTGCCCTGGCATCTCCAGAGACCTCACACTTCCTTGTCTGCAAAAGCCAAGGTGGATGCCAGCAACTTTAATTTCAGAATATTTGAATGGTCTTTGCAGGAATGAGCAGCCAGGGCAGCCCAAAGCACAGGTGACCTCAGTGGCATCCCTGTGACACCTGGTGGAGTTATCTCAGAATATATTAGAACAGCACCCTAACTGGTACAGCAAGCCCCTGCCATCATTCAAAGCAGGCTTAGTTGAGTTAAGCACTTAAAAATGTCATGTTCCTCAGACACCAGCTATTTAACACATTTATTATACAAAGGATTACAAAAGGGTTGAAAGGAAAGTGAGGGATGGTTTCCTCCAGGGCTCTCCTGAGTAAAAACCAGCAGCAAAGCTTTGGCAGAGTCAGAGATAGAGTAAAAACCATTTCATTTCATTTTTACCATGCTGTAAGTTTACAGCTCAGGGTAGAACTTCTAAAAACCATTCAGCAGCATCTGCCAGGCAGAAGAGAGGATCCAGCCATGGTGCCACTGTAATGTATGGCAGTGAAGCAACGAGGCAGAGAGCAGCCTCAAAATTCTTCCCAGAAGCACAAGATGACACAGAATTGTCAGGGAGGGAAAAGACCTCTAAGATCACTGTGTCCAACCCTTAACCCAGGAGAAAAAAAATATTTAGAAAATCACCATCCCACAGCAGGTCCAAAGGAGGCAACTGGGCTGGTGAAGGGACTTGAGCACAGATCCTATGAGGAGAGGCTGAGGGAGCTGGGGGTGTTGAGGCTGGAGAAGAGGAGGCTCAGGGGAGACCTCATCACTCTCTACAACTCCCTGAAAGGAGGTTGGAGCCAGGGGGGGGTTGGGCTCTTTTCCCAGGCAACTCTCAGCAAGACAAGAGGGCAGGGTCTCAAGTTGTGCCAGGGGAGGTTTAGGTTGGAGATGAGAAAGAATTTCTTTCTGGAGAGGGTGATCAGGCATTGGAATGGGCTGCCCAGGGAAGTAGTGGATTCTCCGTGTCTGGAGATATTTCCAAAGAGCCTGGATGTGGCACTGAGTGCCATGGGCTGGGAACCATGGGGGGAGTGGATCAAGGGTTGGACTCGATGATCTCTGAGGTCCCTTCCAACCCAGCCAATTCTATGATTCTATGATTTCCACTAAAGCATGTCCTGAAGAGGCTCATCTACAGGGGTTTTTTAATACCTTCAGGGATGGCAACTCCACCTCCTCCCTGAGCATCCTGTTTCAGTAAAGAAATTCTTCCTAATATCCAGTCTAAACCCCCTGGGGAAACTTGAGGTTATTTCCTCCATCCCTGTTGTCATTGCTATCCTATCATTATTACTGAGAGAAGAATTCCACACCCACCCTCCTAGAGCCTCCTTTCAGGTAGCTGTAGAGAGTGATAAAGTCTCAGCATCTTCTTCTCCAAATTAAACATTCCCAATTCCCTCAGCCTCTCCCCACAGGACTTGTTCTCCAGACCTCTCACCAGCTTGGTTGCCTTTCCCTGAACTCATTCCAGCACCTCAAGGTCTTTGGTGCAGTGAGAGGCCAGAACTGAACTCAGAACTCAAGGAGCATCCTCACCAGTGCTGAGCCCAGGGGCACCATCTCTGCCCTTCTGCTCTGGCCACACTACCCCTGACACAAGCCAGGATGCTGTATCCAAACACTATGGCACAGGAACATGGAGCAAGACAGCCAAGAGGCACAAGTTCCCCCCCTTTGTGAGGAACAACACCCGTACAGGTAGGAGCAAGCAGAAGGAAAATTTGGCAGGACAAGGATTGCTCCTACCCCATCCAGGCAGAGGGAAAGGCAAGGGCTACAAGCTGTGTGCATCCCAACACTGCCAGCCTGGCTGGGTTTGTTCTCTCTGGTCACTAATGGGGCTAAAGCCACTTCAGAATACAGGAAACCTGCTCCAGGAGTGAACAGGAGCTGAACAGCACAGGGACAGACTCACAGGACCTCTGTCCTCTTGCTCAGGGCAGCCTGCAGCTCCTTGTCCCTGGAGTGCCACCAGTAAAGCATCACCTCCCAGATGGAGGTGGGGACAGTGGCTGAAAGGAGCAGGAGATTGCATGCAAGGTGATGGCAGTGCCAGGAACCCCCAAAAGCAGCACAAACCCAAGATGTTTTCTTGGGGGCATCCTCAGGACTCTACACTTATCGTGCAGTTGTTACACGATAATCTGACACTATGGACTTCAGACATGCAGGGTGATGGTGAAGAACAGAATAAAGAAGCACTGTAGGATGTGGGGGATGAAAACCAGTGAGGCACAAAAGGCCAACAAGAGAACCCATCCCCCCTGACCACCCTTCCCCACAAAAAACCTCAAGTGTCACTCTGAGAGCCACCAAATCTGACTTTTACATTGGATCTCAGAATTTAGGTTCCTGCCTGGTTGGGTTTCTTTATTTAACTTTTATTTAATTTTAATATTATTGTTTTATTTTATTTTTACCCAGTTTAAAAGTTCTCAGGATCTCAGCCCCATATTAGGCCCAGCCAAGCCATGGTCAGATGGAGGTTAAGGGAAGAAAGTTGGGACATCACAGCTGCAAAGGCTGTGGGGAGCCTGGGCACAACTCCCTGTTCCATCCCATCCTTTCCAGCTTCTTTTCTCCTATTCCTTTTCCCTCTGCACCAGCAAATACATCTCAGCACTCAGGAACTGAGCAGAGCATCCCCAAGCTGCCTCTTTCCCTGTGGGAAAAGCCCCAAGGGATTTTTTCTCTTCCAGCCCCAATTTTGTGCAAAGAGACAGAAAAAAAAAAAGAGAAAGAAAACAAGCCATACTGATGCTTGAATAGCTCCATGGCAAGATTCCCTCCTGGAATGATGGAACATAACAGGAAGAAGGTGTCTTCTGAGAGGTTCTTTAATCTAGTTGTGAAACATAGGTGAGCTTTATATCCTGGGTGTTATTATATTGCATATGACAAGGGGTGTTCTAGGGAGTGATGTGGGCATTTTCTAAGTGCCTGGTCAGTGCTGCCAGCTCCACACATCCAAATATCACGAGACACCTTCAAAACATCAAGCCTGGCTTTAAATAATCACAATCCCTTTATTATTTCAAACCCCAAAAGACAGACCTTTCTTTCTTTGCCATCTGTTTTTCTGAGGTTTTAAGATTTATGCTGTCAAGCTCTGCATCTATAAGGGCTGCGTTTGGGTTGGCTTTTATTTATTTTTTTTTTCCAAGCTCAAAATTACAGGTCTCATATATATCCCATGACTCCAGGAGCTTAGTCTTGGTGAATTCCAAACACCAAATAGAAGAAGACTGCTCCAGAACTGACAGCCCTCTTTGCTAGTTTCCTTCCCAATAAATTACTTTATATCTTTCTGAGAGCAAGTCACAGGTTGCTCTCATCATATGACCACAGCTACCCAGGATGCACAAGCATTTAGGAAAAGGTTCTGAAGAGGAACACTCAAATACACGTATCAGAATAACAAAATCAACATTTTCACCCCAAACGTTCTCTCTCCTTCCACTATTTCAAGCCACATCACACATGGTAAGATTATGAAAGCCACATCCATCCTTTTAGCACTTGAGTGTGCCTGATTTCCTTGTAATATTGCAATTGGACCACTGGTAACTGGAGAAATCAGGCTGAACCCTGCTCTCATTCCTGCTTCTGTCCCACCAGACAGCTCTAGAAATTGTCCAGCCTTGCACTGGTGCAATGAAGAGAGTCAGGAAAAAAAAGATGCCTGGCACTGAAATGAAAAGCACAGTCCCAGGAAGGACTTCTGGACTCTCTAGGCTACAAACAGGGTGCCAGTGCCTTAAAGAGGATTCAGAATTGCTTGAATTTTGCTGTCTATCTTCAAGGAACTGAGAGGCAGGGTGCTGGAATGAGAACCAGAGAGCACAAAGTTGGGAGATGCTGCCTTACTCCAGAGGTGATGGATCCTCCTTAAAACAAAGGACCCATCAGGGTACAGAGCTATTGCAGTGATGCCACCAAAACTTAGCATCAGCCACAGAAAAGGAAACAACCTGTGGGCTGCTTGTGTTCCCTTTGATCCCTCCCTGACTCCCCACTGGCAACCAGGGGTCATTTTTAATAAGCTTGAGGTTGCTCTGATTTATTCTGGGAGCTGAAGCCAGGTGCAAAGCAGGTAAATACCCACTATTTATTGGCTTTCATTAGGGGAGAAACACCCTAAACATTACAAATCCTTCACCTACAATGGGCAAAGAGAGCACAACTTTAATGTCCAGGCAGCATGTAAAAAGGAATCAGCCTTTTTGCAAGCAGGATGCACCAACTGCTCCAGGAAAATCCTTTTTCCAGCTCTAACCCTGGAACATCACTCAATTCCATTAGCAGCAGAGAAGTAAAAAGCACTGAAAAAAAAAATTAAGGATAACTTTGATGACTTTCAGAAAAGAAGAGTATTTTAAATGTCCTGAAATGACACGTGGAGAAATGGACAAGCCCAGCTTTGTTTCAGAAAGCAGAACTGCACCACATTATTCATTATCAGTAAGGACTGAGTGGACATGCAGCCACTGGCTCATTTTTTCTCTCCCACTTACAAATTGTTCACAAAATGATCCTAATTTTTCCCCAGTGAATCTACAACTTACAAAAGCATAACCCTGCGGGTGAGGAAGTCCACAAATGTAATGGGTCAGCACCACCTAACTCTCCCTTGGACTTCTTTGAATAATTCAGCCTTTCCCAGCCCATTGAACAAAACCAGCTGGTTTTCCACTTGGGTTTTCACTTTTTGCTCTTGCATGTTCATCTGCACTCCATGGTTGGATTCTACAGCTCAACTGGATGACCAAAGGCTTTTAAAATAACAAGCAAGACTGAATGATGAAGAAGTCACTCACAGTTCATGGGGTTTGGGACAAAACAAGCTTTTGTGCTGAAGTTTGTGAAGCCTTTAAGGTTCATAAACATTTTCCCCACTGCTCAAAGGTCATCCCCATAGTCATAAATAACCCATAATAGAATTCTTTGGAGAGTGGTGAAGCCAAGTCAAATGGAGAGGTTGCCAACATGTCCAAAATGCTGTTTATTCCATTAATGCACCAGACCCTGCACCAGAGCACTCGACTCTGCCCCTTCAAAATGAAAAGAAGGAAAAGATAAAAGAAAAAAAAAATCATCAAACAGAAATCAAACTCCATCAGAATGGGTCAGAACGCCACATGATGGCTGCTCTGCAGAATGAACTTCCACCAATCTGCATTGGAGATGTCAAATCACTCAGTCTATAAAGCCACCTCAGTAGAAATAATAGCATCCTGCCTCCAGTGGATTTGAGGATTTTTACTATATATATTTATTTAAGTTCTGATAAAAGCCTAGCTCCATCCAAACAATATTACAGTACTTCAGAAGAATTGGGTTTGATTCCAAGCATGCTAAAAGGCAGGGGGAGGGAGATAGTAAGGGGGAACAGCAAAATCTTTTTGCTTTCTCTCCTCAGCACCGTTGTGACAGCCTTCTCCAAAACACAAAATTCAAGTCAAGTTGCCATGTTTTAAACACCTTGTGGTGTGTTACTGTACTGTGCTTCTCAATCTGGGAACACAGGTCAAGAAATTTTGGACCTCACAGATTTGAAGGTATGCAAACTCTGGCAGGATTGCAATCCACACTTTTTCCTTTCTTTCCCCCTCTCTTCCTCCTTTTTTTCCTCTTCTCCTCCCTCTCCTTTTCTCTCAACTCTCCTTTTCCCCTTTCCCTTTCTCCTACCTTTCCCCTTTCCCTTTCTCCTACCTTTCCCCTTTCCCTTTCTCCTACCTTTCCCCTTTCCCTTTCTCCTACCTTTCCCCTTTCCCTTTCTCCTACCTTTCCCCTTCTCCTACCTTTTCCCCTTTCCCTTCTCCTACCTTTCCCCTTCTCCTACCTTTTCCCCTTTCCCTTCTCCTACCTTTCCCCTTTCCCTTCTCCTACCTTTCCCCTTTCCCCTTCTCCTACCTTTTCCCTTTCTTTCCCTCCCCCCTTGCCTCAAACTTCATTTCCCTTTCCCTTCCTTCCTCCCTTTTTCTCTCCCTCTCCTATTCCTAACCCTGGAAAGCAGCTGCAAACTCCAGCTTCAAAAAAAAAAAAAACATTCTCCATCCTCTTATAATGCCCACCAGGACACAAATAGTCACAAGCTGGATGTGTGTGCAGACCAAGATGCTAAACCCACCCGTGCAAGCACACAAGGAGCACGTTTGCTCACACGTGTTTACGCATGCAGATTTACGTGGTAGGGGTTTTTTTGGTTTGGTTTGTGGGGTTTTTTTTCTTCTTCTTTTGCAGCCCGAGGGAATTTGCAGGCTGGATGCCACAGGTTGGCTCTGCACATTACAAACTGTGTCAGGATGAATAATGGGGGGGGGGAAACCCTGCCAGGGAGCCAGGGAACAGCAAGTGCGTAAAAAGGGGGAATGGGCCAAGCAGCACACGCAGCATCAGACAGAGCCTGAAACAAAAACCCTTTGCCAGACACAGCCCAAGAGCAAGCTGTAGACCCTAAGGCCAGGAAAAGCACCCTGCCCCTTTCTGCTGACCCTTTGCAAGGCTGGGAAGGGAAGATTGCCACCCAGGAATGCCAGGAAACACTGAAGGAAGTGGTTTCAGTCAAGTGGTACCTTGGACCTTGGCAGTCCTCTTGGTCTCACTGAGCTGGAGGAGACATGATCCGCTGATGGATCTCCCTTAATTTTAATTGTTTGCTGGAATATCATCTAGATAAAGATCCAGGCAAAGTGTAGATACCCAATACAGGGGCTGACAGGCAGAAGGGAATGCTTGTGTCCTAATAAACAGATGGTAGGTCCTTCCCCAAGGGTATTTTTTCCTGGAAAACTATTTTCTTACGTATCTTTACTCCAGCTAGGGAAAGATGAACACACTTCACTCACTATTTCAAACCACTTGAGCACCATATGTCTGGGAGTTCAGCATAAACCTTCATGGGACCAAAGTTTGCACATGAAAGGCTGGAAAAAAGCAGTAGAGAAAAACACCAAGGAAAGGTTAGCACAAGAAATAGAGCAGAGAGAAAAATCCAGATGAAAAAATACATCCAGTCTATACAGTATTATAGCCACAAAGGAGGTTGTATGGAGCTGGAAGCCCTGTAAGTGCCAAAATCCAGGTTATTCACACAGAAGTAACTGGTTCTCCTGAACCAGTCATTGTGATACAGCCAGTTTTTTCCACAGGACATCCCAGATCATTCTTCCCTGGTCCCCATCCAACCCTGAAGTTTTCTGTCTCCTGCAGCCTGCCCATGTTCTGCCTTTTTGTGCTGAGCTTCTTGTCCTCTTGGTCTCCCTTGAATTGTAAACCTTTGACATTCCCCTCCAGCCCCAGCTGCTTTCCCTTCCTACGTGTGCTCTCCCCATCTCTCAGTCCCATTTTGTCTTCCCATCATTCCAGTTCCTTTCCTGATCATCACCCTCCTGGCTTCTTCTGGTTTAGGCCAGGATAGAGCTCATTTTCTGGTTTGTACTTTTGCTTTCAGCTAAGCTTCTTGTCAGTAACTTGCTGGAATTAACAGGGAGTTTCTCAGTCAGTGGCAGCTTCTAGGACTGATCAAACTTGATATTATAGTTACAGCTGGAGATTGCTCTGCAGAACCAAGGCCACTGCTGGGTTCTGAGGAACATCTTGTGCTCTGGAAAGAGAAAAAGAGTAAAGAGGTCCCAGCTGCAGCCCTCCTTTAGGGAGGAGTGGACAAAACAAGTGACCAAAATTGACCAAACAGAGTATTCCATCCCATACACCTCATACTCAGGATAAATTTGATGGATCACAAAGGCCAGACCCCTTCCTCTTCACCTGTCCCTGTTTGCTTTGGTATCCTGGGAGGATTCCATCTGTTCCTCTGCCTGTGATCCTGATCCATTCCAGCCTGAATCTGGGTATCCCTGCCTCTAGCTCCCAGCTCCAGGATTCCAGCTTGGATTTTCCCAGGGCTGCTCTGCAGCCTTGGTGGTGATGTGAGCATTGCTGGGGGGAAGAGGGAGGAACCTGGTATCATTTTCCTGTATATTTGTATATACATTTTCTCCTTTTTTATCATGACTGTTTCATTAAAGCTGTGTGGTTTAGTTTCCCACCTGTAGGTCCCTCTCTTTATCAGGGAGGGAAGGGGGATTAATAAAGATCATCTGGCATTGGGTTCATTGCCAGCCCAGCATTAAACCCTGACATGGCTGATCATGGCTTTCCTGCCATTTATCCTCAGTCCCAGACCTCCTGCCAGTCCTCATTTCTCCCTTTGTCTTTCAGTCCCAGATTTCTGCTGCTTATCTCCTCCCTTTGCTGCCTTCTCCACCTTTTTTGGCCCCCACCATTCCCTCTGCATTTCAGGCCTGGTCTCATAGCCCCTCCCTGCCTCCTGGATACAGCAGAGCTGAAGCCACCAAAATTATAGGAAAGTTTTTTTCACCTCCTGCCTAGGATCACAGAACCATGAGGGTAATTAGGATGAAATTCACCTTCTTTCTTCTGGGATAAATGCCACGACAAAGAATTATTTGAGTGGATCAAAGCATTTACCAGACTCAGCACCACGAGCAAACTGAGATAGCTTTTGGGGTTGTTTTTCTCCAAAACACCCAACCCAGCTGAAAACAGTCAGCTTTTCCCAGGAATAACAGTAGGCTCTTCCTCAACCTCAGAAGGATGAAGTAATGTGTCTAAAAATGAGGAATCTATTTAAAACATTTGTTCTAAACTCTGGCATTAACCTCCAGGGTGTAACTCATTTCACTCCTACCAGGTCCCTACTTTCAGATGGGCTGATTGAACACCCCCATCTCACTCCAGAGGGGATGGAGGAAGCTGATGGAATGATGGAAGTCATTCCAAAAGAATGCCCTGGAATGAAGGGCTAAGAAACAGGTAGCATGAAAAATGAGGTAAGCTCCAAGTCCCTGTGGTCCCTCAGCAGCTTCTTAGCCTCTTAATCAGGAGGATGAAATCAGAAGAGTTCCTCAGTGAAATGAAAAAAGCAATCTTGCTTTTTTGTCTTTTTTTCAAGCTTGGAAGGAAAAAAATATGGATTTTTTTTTCCCCTCCTCATTTTGCTTGTGGAACTACCTGAACCATTTCACTTTACACCACCCCAAGAATAATCCAGCTTGAGTCACCAAAATGCCAGTGAGAAGAGTTGGCAAAAATCACCAGAAACTGAATACAGGGCCTTATGGTTGGAAGTGTTGAACAACTTCCCAAGGGGTACTAATCCCATCTACTGCTCCTGTAGGATACAGAAAGGAAACTCTTGCAATTGTCATTTGCAATTGTTCTTCAAGGCACAGAATGTCACCTCCATTCCTCTTCAGGGACAAGAACACAGCACAAAGATGGTTACAGCTTCCTTGAAGCATTTGTCCCTTTTGGAGGAGGAGGGTTGGAAGAGAAAGAAGAGTCAGTAACAAACATGGAATTCAACTACAAGGAAAAAACACACCTGAAAAGAGACTTCCCAAAGCCAAGAGCTTTACAGGATTCAACAGTTCTTCCAGTGCTCTGGGATATATGGATACATCTCCCTGACAGTGACATTCTGCCACCTTTTTATTCTGCCAGGTAACAAGGGGGCTGCCAAGTGTTCAGAAGAGATGACAGTGACTCCTTCCAGCACAGCACATCTGGGTGCTTCACCAGGGGGAAAAGTGAACTTTGATTGTGTTCTGAAGCTAAATAATAAGACCAAGGAACAGCATTCCCCCAACCTCTTTTCCTTTGTTGAGTACAATAAGTCATGAAATGCAGCATTGCAGGCTCAGCCCTACCTACAGCTTCAGTGAGAGAGGAGTTAAAGCTTTAAGCTCAGGTGCTTCAGTGGTGATGGATTTACTTGGAATTGCTTTGCAGCAACCCAGGCATCAGCCATGGGACACCTAATCCTAGAATCAATGGGGAAAAAAAAAAGAAAAAGCACAAGAAAAAAGCCTACCTGGGTGCCATTCTGCACATGGAGATGGCACCAGGGACACCTGAGGTTGTAATAGCAAATGACAAGTGTACACACAAACATCTGAGGGTGTCCCTGCTCACTGCAGGGGAATTGGACTAGATCAGCTTTAGAGGTCCCTTCCAACCCAAATTATTCTATGACTCTATGTAAACATGGGGCTTGCCCTCCTCAGCTGGGAAGGACTTCCCAACCAGTACAGTCCCACACTGGACTGGGCAGCAGCTGGGGGTGCCCAAGCCCAGGGTCACAGAATCACAGAATCCTAGGGGTTGGAAGGGACCTCGAAAGATCATCTAGTCCAACCCCCCCTGCCAGAGCAGGGCCACCTAGAGTACATCGTGCAGGAACGTGTCCAGGCGGGTTTTGAATGTCTCCAGTGAAGGAGACTCCACGACCCCCCTGGGCAGCCTGTTCCAGGGCTCTGTCACCCTTACAGGAAAAAATTTTTTTCGAATATTCAACTTGAACCTCCTGTGCTCCAATTTACACCCATTACCCCTTGTCCTATCACTGGTCACCACTGAGAAGAGCCTAACTCCATCTCCCTGACACTCACCCCTTACATATTTGAAAACATTGATGAGGTCACCCCTCAGTCTCCTTTTCTCCAGACTAAAGAGACCCAGCTCCCTCAGCCTTTCCTCATAAGGGAGATGTTCCACTCCCTTAATCATCTTAGTAGCTCTGCGCTGGACTCTTTCAAGCACTTCCCTGTCCTTCTTGAACTGAGGGGCCCAGAACTGGACACAATACTCCAGGTGCGGCCTCACCAATGCAGAATAGAGGGGGAGGAGAACCTCTCTTGACCTACTAACCACACCCTTTCTAATGCACCCCAGGATGCCATTGGCCTTCTTGGCCACAAGGGCACATTGCTGGTTCATGGTCATCTTCTTGTCAACCAGGACCCCCAGGTCTCTTTCATCTACACTGCTCCCCAGCAGGTCAGCCCCCAACCTATACTGGGACATCGGGTTGTTCTTCCCTAAATGCAAGACTCTACACTTCCCCTTGTTCACAAAATCTTAGAGCAACCAAGCTGGTCCTACCTGGGAAGGCAGGAGGTGACCTCTCTTGAATGATGTTCTTCTCCAGTGAAGGAATGAGGAGCAGAAATCCTTACCCCAGCCAGAGAAACCCCCATTTGATTCTCTTGGGAGCCATTTTATACTGAGCACATGGGTTGGAGCACTGGGATTGCTCCATTTGGGTCACCTGGCCCATCCTCTCCTCCCATAGCTCAGCTGCTCCTCATCATCACTGCCACAGCCACAGCCTGGAAGCTTCTGGGGGGGTCCCAGTGAGGTTTTTTCCATCCTGGTCCTCTCAAACCAAGCCAATGCCCCAGTAAAACACCCAGCCAGGGTGGTGAGTCCCATCCATGTCTTCACAGGCTCTAAATCTCTTGTTACCAGTAGGAAATGGAAGAGAATAAGCTATATGCAAGCTGGGAAAGCCATAACATGGTGGATACTTCTGGATGTCATCAGACAACACCAGAAAGCTTTACACATGCCTCTCAAGCTGAGACAGCCCTGATCTTCAGGACCAGATGCCTATGAGATGTTCTGGCAGCCAAAACTCAGCCATCTTACCCCTAAAGCAATAACCATAATTAATAACCAAGGCACAGAATTAAAAATCAATAGCCATAATTGGTCTCATTCAATAGGAAACCCTCCTCTACAAGAAGGAACATACAACATCACGATGGGGGAAGCTGAAGATGCTGGGAAATCCTTAGATCCTGGCTCCTGGCAGGTTTGAAACCTTTTTGCTGCAGAGCAAGGGGAACAGGTGTGTGGCTGAAGGTGCTGAGAGCTCTGTTGGGTGAAAGGAGTAGGTGCCAGGAATTGGGAGACCCAGCCTGGCTCCCAACTAGTGAAAAAAAAAAACTTTGGATGAAGCCACTGCCAAGAAATCCCTTTTGGAGGACTAAACCTGTTCTGTTAGCAGCCTTCACCTAGCAACCTTGGCTCTAATCTCTGTGGCCACTCCAAAGCATTCAGCTTGGAAGATGTGGCCCTTGACAATCAAAATACCAGACACTTCAGGTTTTATTGCAAGCCCTCCTGCCCTGGAAAGAGCTGATGAAGGTCTCATTGTACTCCTGGGCCTGTCAGCTCCAAGACCTCATGCCTGTGGCTTGGTGGTACATAGGGCTGCCTGCAGCAGTCACACTCCTTCACCTCACCCCCACTGCCCACAAGCCCACAACCCCCCAGAGGAACCCTCTGACTCACAGCAAACACTTTTTTTCTTCCCCCCCCTTTCCCCCTCCCCTCCTTCTCTCTCTTTTCCCCTTCATAGCTTGCTTGATGACATCCAGAAAAAGGGGTTTTACCTCCTGGAAAAGAGACAGTGCAGCTCTCAAGGGCTGCAAGCACAGGATGTCCTTCCATCCCCAAGCTGGTCAGCTGGTTTTTTGGGGTTGTGGGGACAAGGTGAAAATCAGGCACCTGGTGGTGGGATCTGGGAGCTGACTGACACTGCTCAGTCATAGCAAGAGGGTTCCTTTGGATCATGGCCTTCATGGCACCCTCCAGGGCATCTCCCAGCCCTGCTGCTCAGTGTCCTCCCTGACTCAGGGATGGATGCCAAAGGGGGAGCTCATCCCTGCTCTGCTCAAAGACATTTTGCTCCCCTAAAGGCAACCCCAAATCTCCTTTCCCCAGGCTGTAGGAGCTGGAGCCACATGCTGTGTCTCTGTCCTACTATTTGCCATCTTCAGGGCTTCCAGTTCCAGCTCTGCTTGGGTGTTCTCCTCCTCCTACACTGCCCTGCAAGGAATTACCCTCACCTGAGACCAGGGAGCTGTGGGAGAACCCAACAGGTCCATTTGCAAGGATATTTTGTAGCATCTCATGGGACAGGGGCTGCCTACTTCCCATTGCTGAAGTCAAGGGACCCTCTTCACCTCCCAGAAGCTGTGCAACTGGGGAAACTGGTCCAGCTGGGGGGACAAAAGCTCAACAATGGCAGAAAGGGGGGGCACCCACTGAGTTTTGCTGCCAAGCTCCATCACCAGTGTCATGATGGCAAGGTCCTGAAGTCCTGAAGATCTTGGTGATCCTGTTCCACCAAGAGTATATGATGACCTGGATGCAGAAGGAGCTCTCCTCCCATTCTGATGAGGGTTTTACCCCAGTCCCTGCTCTTCCCTGCTGGAGAAGCCCTTGAGGGGCTGCCAGGAGAGGACTGACTCCCCAGCTCTGAAGCATGGGCATCCTTACCACAGGAAGGCAACAACAACTCCTCAACAACAACCAGCAAAAAAAAAGTCATTTTTTTTTCTTCTTCTTCTCCCCTGCATCTCCCCCTCTCCTTCCAGAAAGCCTTGGTTTCATCCCACCATGGAAGGAAAACAAATGCTTGAAACCACAACATTTTTCAGAAACCAGAATTTCTTGCAGTCTAGCCAGCCTTGGTGGATCAATACCAGGCATTTCTTTCCTCCTCTGCTCTGGCCTTTCCCTTCCAGCCTCCTCCTCCCTCCCTCCTCACCGAGGGGAATAAGGGAGCCGGAGGTGTCGAGCAGAGGAGCCGGGAACACTCCAGCTCAGTTTTAAAAAAGACTGAAAAAACAACAAAAAAAAAACCTGGCGTCAGCTGAAGCACCAGGGCAGGCACTGAGACCTTGTTTTGGATTTTGTAGAGACCATCCCTGGGGACAGAGCTGTCTTTTTTTTTTTTTTTTCTTTCTCTCTCTCTTTTTTCTTTTTTTTTTTTTTAATGCATGGTTTTGTTTGTAAGTTAAAAGTCTCAGGATCTGCAGTCTTTGAAGCAGAGTCAGCCTGCCAGATGGAATTAGTCAGTGCCTTTCAGTCGGAAATCCCAAGCAGACCCAGAAGGATGGAAGGACAGTGTTTTTCTCATTTCCCAGGAAACCCTCAGCCTCGACCCCCAGAAAGACCCCAAAAGCAAGCAGAGGGCAGGATGGCAAGGAGAGGGCCAAACCTCCCATGTGCATAAATCCATGTGGCAGTGCTGATGCCAATGGCCTCCAAGTAGATTTATGCTGCCCAAGTTCCAGCCCAGATGGCTTTGCTGGTACTGGACTGAAGCTGTGAGATGTCAGAGGAGTTTCCTCTGTTTAAAAGGCACTTGCCTCACCTTGCCCCTGATTCATACCATTTTTCTGTCTCTTCCTATCATGGCCTGTTTTGAACTTTCCTATTGGTGGACTCCTTGACGTGAGCACTCTCTCTTCCAGGTCATATTCTTCAGTGAATCTTTGCTTTACACATCTCACATCCAAGCCCAGGAACTCCCGTGCCATCCTCAAAGCTTTACCAATCTTTTTTCTCCTCTCTTTGTCTCTCTCTCTTCCCTCAGCCCACCCATCACCACTCTCCATCTCTCTACTAAAAGTTCCAGGTCATTCCTCAGGCAGCCCCCTGACAAAACTACACTTGGAGAACATTTATTTATTTCCACACCATCCAAACCACCACCCAAGAGGAGAATTAGCATGACTTGATCCAAGCATGGCTGAGAGCCCCTCAGAACAACCAGTGCCAGCAGGAGATGTGGGAAGAGCTCACGAGTTCACAAGAGCTGGGAGACACCTTGCAAGAAACCAGTGCTAATCAGACAGCACCTGAGACCTCAGCTTCATTTACCATGAGGGATGGAAGGGACAGAGAAGGTTATTGTGGAGATGGTATCAAAGCAATCCTGCAGACCCATGCACACAAAAAGGTCCATCTGAGTTTTGGACTCTACAAAGGAGCAGCAGAGTGGTTGCAGCAATGGGAGGTCCAAGCAGCAAACCACTGGAGTGACCATGGTGCTCAAATTCTTGAGGAAAAACTAGAGGAGGAGTGATGTATCTCTGAGTCAAGTTTTCTTTCTAACAAGGCAATAGGCAATATCTCAGGAGCAACAGCATCTGCAGTGAATGCTGTCACATTATTACTCACTGAGCAGGCAAAATCAAGGCCACTTTTTGAAGCCTTCTTCAAAAGGCTTGCAGGGTGCAAAGGCAAAGTTAGATGGACAAGCACTGAATCAGAGTGATTTGGGTGGAAAGGGACCTTTAAGATCACCCAGTTCCAGCCCCATGCTAGGGACAGGGACAGCTCCCATCAGACAAAGTTGCTCAAAGCCACCTCCAGCCTGGCCTTGAACTCTTCCAGGGAGTTGACAGGCACAGCATCTCTGGGCAACCTCTCCCAGCAGCCTCAGAGTAAACAGCTGCTTCCTGATCTCTTATCCAAATCTCTCCTCTTTCAGGTTGAAACCATTCCCCCTTGTCCTACCACTCCATGACCTAACAACAAGTCCCTCCCCAGCTTTCCTGCAGACTGTTCAGGTACTGGAAAGCTTCTTTAAGGTTTCCCTGGAGCCTTGTCTTCTCCAGGATGAATAATCCCAACTCCTTCAGTCTGTTTTCATAGGAGAGATGCTATAAACCAGAGTGAGGACATAATCACTGCAGGTGGGCTTTAGGACCAGGAGCCCAGGCTGCCCACAGCCACCCCAGGGAAGCAGCACACCCAAGGGGGCAACATCACAAGTTTGGGAGAGCATCCAAGGCCTGGCAAACCTGTGGGAATCACTGCTTCAGGTTTTTCAGCTGAGTCAATACAGCAGAAAATAAGCCCCACAGGGCTTAGTACTCCAGATTAATGGGAGCACAAGGAGAGAGAGCCAGGAAGGCAAAGCCTGTGAGAAATGCAGGGAGACCAGGGTGCACCCAGAGTGAGAAGTCCACCTGCTGTACCAGCTGCATCAGACTGCAGAGAGCTTTGGCAGCTGTAGCTGAAGTGGGATCTTCCTTTCTATTCATTCACAACCCACCAGTGAATTAAACATCCCCTTCCTGGAGAGCAACACCATTCTTCACAGAAGAGGCAGACCTCAGGTATGTCCTGCAACCCAACCCCCAGGTCCCTGAGCAGATGGGCAGAGAGGACATGGGCACATAACAGCCCAGAGATCCTGAAGCAGATCCCTCCCTCCCCTGCTGGCAGTCCCTGCAGAATGGTTGTACCTTGCTACCATCTGAACCAGAAGGTCAGAAAGAAGGTCTACAAAGCAGAAGATTTTGGCCACCTGAACTTTTTGCCTGAACTTCAGTGTCAGCCAATCCCTGACACACAGCTCTGCTATCATGCTAAAAGCAGCCCACCTGTGGCAGAAAATTCTGGCTATCTGCAGGGATTAACATCTTCCTTCCAGCTCCTATCACACCCCACACCAGATCCCCTGAAGCCCCCAGCACATCCACACAGTAACACCACCCTGTGATGAGCAAGGGAAGCTCCAGCCAGGTGAAACTCCACATCACAAAATCACCTGTACCCCTGAGAAGGTAAAAAACAATTCCAAGGAGCAAGAACCAAGCCACAACCATTGCCAGCACCATCCTTGCTCCTGGCAAAGATCATGAAAGCCATCAAGATCAGTCAGAGCAAACCAAGCTTATTTCCTCTGCTCAGAACACGTAACAATCCAACAGCTCCATCCACTTTATTCCAGCAGGTCCATCTATGAGCCCAAGCTGCTGCTGCTTCAATTCCCACCTCCTCTGGTCCCTTTTGTGCCATTGCTCAGGCCTGACAAGTTCTGGATCTCCAAACACTCTGAGGACAATAAACTGTCTTAAAAGGCCTCAGTCTTTAAAGAATCATAGAATTTTCAGGGTTGGAAGGGACCTTTAAGGCCATCCAAGTCCAACCCCCCTGCCATGGGCAGGGACACCTCCCACCAGCTCAGGTTGCTCAGAGCCCCATCCAGCCTGACCTTAAAAACTTCCAGGGATGGATGGGGCTGCCACCACCTCTCTGGGCAACCTGTGCCAGTGTCTCACCACCTTCATGGGGAAGAACTTCCTAACTTCCAATCTAAATCCTCTCTCCTCCTCCAGTTTGAATCCATCCCCCCATGTCCTATCACTCCCTGACATCCTAAAAAGTCCCTCTCCAGCTTTCTTGGAGCCCCTTCAGATACTGGAAGGTCACAATGAGGTCTCCTTGGAACCTTCTCCTCTGCAGACTGAATAACCCCAACTCCCTCAGTCTCTCTCCACAGCAGAGATGCTCCAGCCCTCTGATCATCCTCCTGGCCCTGCTCTGGACACCCTCCAGCACATCCAGATGTTTGCCTTGAGTAGCCAAATCGTCAGTGTTTGGGAAATTAGTGACCAATTTATTCCCATGGTGGGAAGAGTGGACAAAGAAGAGCAGAAGGAAGGTGGACACTCCACCATGTCCATGTCTTTCTTGTAACAGGGGCTCCAGAACTGGACCCAGTACTCCAGGTGGGGTCTCATAAAAGCAGAATAGAGGGGGTCAATCACCTCCCTCAACCTTCTGGCCACACTTCTCCTGATGCAGCCAAGGATCCTGTTGGCTTTCTGGGCTGCAAGTGTACACTGATGGCTCATGTTGAGCTTCTCATCCACCAGCACCCCCAAGTCCTTTTCCTCAGGGAAAGGAGCAAAAGCAGCTCTCCAAAAGAGGTGACAACCTGCAGCTGCCAGCTGGGTGGTTTGCTAATCCAGGAGCTATCAGTGAGGCTTGCTCAGGATGGGCAGGGCAGCAGCTGGACTCCCACCTTTTGGCTACATCCGTGATGCTCAGAAGGAGAAACCCACACAGAACTCAGGATTTGGCTTTCACCCCCCTCACAGCTCCTCCTCTCCACCCTGCAGCCTCCCAAGCATCCTGGTACCCACACAAGGACTTTGTGTGCACAGGCTGAGCAAAACTACAGCAGGGTGAGGGCTGCCCCCAGAAACCTGTGCAGGGTCCACATGGGTTGGGTGACGAATCACTGCAAACAGAAGGAGAGCAGGGGGAGCAATGATGATTTTTTTTACTGGAGATCTGGCCCCATTATTTATACTACTTGGGGCATATTTCAGGGATGCTGTGGAGCTGCCAGCAGGGCCCAGGGCTGGGCAGAATATGAGTAACCCTGGTTGAGAGGAAGAAGGCAACAAAAGAACCTAAGAGAACTCTGAAGCCAGGAAAGCAAGCTTGTTTATGAAGCCAGAAAGAGAGAGCAGCATATTCCAAGGCCAAGGGAATTTTTCTTGCAACGTTGCTTTGCCTTGGCTACCTGGCCACTCTCACATAAACAATGGAGCCACACCAAGAAAGCAAGGAGACTTCACAGAGGTTATAAAAATATCACTTGTGCAATTAGACTGAATCAAAGCTCATGGCATTCTGGTTGGAAGGAATGCTTGTGTTTCCCCCCTCTCATTTCTTTTTCTCCTCCTTTTTTCCCTCGTAAAAACTGAGATAAACAAAAGCCTTGAGATATTGGATGGTTCCTTGCACATTGTTTTGAAAGCAGAAATAAAAACAACAACAGCAACCACCGTGCTGAAGAGGTCTGTGATTGGTGCTGTGTAGCCCCTGCTTTTCCCCTGTTTTCTCATCCTTGCTCTGTCCCATGCAACCATTGTCAGAGAATCTTTCAGGTTGGAAAAAAACCCTTGGGATCATTGAGTCCAACCATCATCCCTGCTCTCCAAAGTTCTCCCCTAAACCATATCTCCCAACACCACACCTAAATAACCCTTAAACACATCCAGGAATGGTGACCCTACCACCTCCCTGGGCAGCCTATTCCAGTGTCTGACCACTCTTTCTTTGAAAATTTTTCATCCTAATGCCCAGTCTAAACCTACCCTGGTGCAGCTTGAGTCCATTCCCTCTTGTTCCATGTCTACCAGCACCAACCTCCCATCTCACCCCAGAACAACACCAAGCACCATCATCCTGTTAAGTGCATCCCCACTCCTTCCACAGCAAACTGAAAACAGGAGAGGGGCAAAGGATGCTTTGGACACCCTTGGCTACCACGATGGGTTCAGGATGGGTTCAAGGCACAGGGCTGGGTGCTGCTGTGCACAAGGAGGTCCCAGGTCTGTGAGGTCCCTCCTGCAGTGTCACACACCCCCCTTCAGGATAGCCACTAAGAGTCAGACACTTGGTAAAATCCTTGGGAGAGAAAGCAAGAGAGTTGCCAGCTTTCAGCCTTCAAAAATTTTGTGTGTGGCCCTAGAACAGAATGATATAGGCTTCAAAATAATAAGACTTAACCAACCCAAAAGTATTCAGAGTATTTTTCATCTGTTTTCTCACTGGGACCCTTGAGGCTTCATATTTTCAAATGAAGTTGTTTTCTTCCAGGATCAAGAGAGCTGGAAATGCTAGTTTAAAAAAAAAATAAAAATAAAAATAAATAGAAAGTTGAGAATCTCATTCAGCCTCTTGATTCCAGGAGCTCAAATAAAGACCACAAGTCTCAAATAACATCCACAAACATCACAAGCTTCACGATGATATTTAACAGGAGATGGCAATGTTCAGAGGCATGAAATGACAATTCCCACCTTGCTGGGTCTGGTTTTATTTCCTTTTCCTCACCTCATCTTCTGGGGTTATTTTTCTCTTCCTATAGAGTGTTTATTCCAGGGCCAACAAAACAATTCCTTAACATAGAGCAGAGGGTATAATCCTATCTGTCAAGTCAACATTCTTTATTCCTGGAAGTTTCATGCAAACCAGTGGCTCAAAAAAACCCAAGTGATGGTCTTAATGAGAAAACGTGCATCAAGAGTCCTACATTTATCCCTCCTGTCTGTTGCTGTTCAGTCAGCTCTTGGGTGCCCCTAGGTTTGTCCCTCCTAAGCCAATGCAAGACAGGGACAGGGGGCTGGGGACAGACTCTTGGGAAATTAAGGGACCCTGAGAGGGAGGAATGGGAGGCTCAGTACCACCTCTGGGGGCTCAAAACACAACAGTGCCTTTAGTGGGAGGTGTCAGGGCTCTCAAAATGCACAGGAGATCTTTTTACTTCTTGTTTTGTCTTTTTTTCATTATTATTATTATTTTATTGCCAGACCAGCAGAGAGAAGGAAGAGAAAAAAAATAAAATCAGAACAACCCCCATTTATAACAAAGCCCCTCCTTGGTTTCTGTCATCAGGGCAGCAAAAAATTCTTCTCTCTTAGAAAAGCACTTTGAAAAATGGGGATTCCTTCCTCCTTTGCCCTAAAGCCACTCTAAGATGCTGTGTTACTTCAGGGCACATTTGGTGGCACTCAGACCCCCACTGAGAGGGACTTCAAGTCACACATTTCAGTTGGGTGACTGCATATAGACACAGCATCACTGCCTTCTAGAGGTGAAACCAAGATACCAGGGTGACACACTGTCTCCAACTATTCAAATACAAGCAGCTTTAACTGCTCTCAAAAGGTGTTGATCCAACAAAAACACAGAATAGAAGTCAATTGATCCGAGTGGAAAATATTATAGCAGTCAAATAGGCTGCTCCAATAACACTACCTCTACCCACAGGTATGTTTGAAGGGGATGAGGAGAGTAGGGAAAAAGAGAGAAGGTTCTGTGCTGAATATCTGAGAAGTTTGGGCTTGTTTGGGGATGAAGTTGTTTTTTGTTGTTTTTTTTTTCTGCAGAAATCCCACCCACCACTGGGGAACTGTGTAAACCCAGAGTGCCAGAGCCTGATGGGTGGTGGAAATATCCATCATGAACTGCTGCAAGCAGCCACACAGCCTTCCCATAAATCACTGAAAACTCAAATTAGGGTCATGAACATACAATAAGGTCGTGGCCCAATCATTGCTGAATTATGGTGGCAGAAGTTTGATCAGTAAAGCAAAGCAGCACCATACCTTGCTGCAGATCATCTCCTCTCACCAACCTCCTGCCAGGGGGCAAAACTGGGTAAAAGAGTCAGGTGCAAAAATTTGTGTCGTTCCATAAACAAATCAGACTGAGGTTTAGGCCTAAGAACTTGGTTTACAGGTTCTCCCACTCCAAGCAGCACCAAAGTAAATTTTTGCAACCTGTAGACATCCCTTTCCTCTGTCTAACCCCCTCACACATGAACTTGAGCAGACATCCACATCCAGGGAGGTGACCCCCAGCACACCCCATGTGTTTGCATCAAGATGGCCAAAACAACCTCCTAGATCCTCTGCCAAGCAGAGATGGCCAAGCTTAACTTCACTTGATGAGAAGTTAAGCTCTGCTTGGGAAGCACAGAAACCTTGTGGAGTCTCCTTCTCTGAAGACCTTCAAGACCTGTCTGGATGCATTTCTGAGTGACCTGCCCTAATTTTGGGCCTTCTGGACAGGGTGATTGGACTCGATGATCTTCAGAGGTCCCTTGCAAGCCCTGACATTCAGTGCTGGGACAGCAGCATTTTAGCAAGTCTGAAAAACAACACCCTCAGCTTGCCTTCAGCCATCCTTCCCTAGAGGGTTTAGCAGCTCATGAGAGGCTTTTTAGTATGAAGCTGCAATCCCTGTGCTCCGTTATCCCAACCCATGGACAGCTCCCATCAACATGATCCATCCCTTTTTTTTTTCCATGCACCAAAATACACCAAATTCCTTCCTTCCCCTTTAGAAATCCAGTGCTGGCCTAGCTCCTCACCTCCCTGTTGGACAGCTCAGTCACTCCAAGTTCATCCTGCCAAGGCTGGTGAGAGATGAAACCAGATTCTGAGGCTCTAGGGCCAAAAGTTGGTCCCCTTCCAGGTCCCTGAGAAATCCTTTGTGGTCACAGAGACGTCACTGCTGAGGTGGGCTCTACCTCAGAGCAAGAAGGGCTCTGGTTGTTATTAGCTGTACTGAGGATTTGAAGGACAAGGAGGCATCAAGCCAGCATCTACTCCAAAATGCAGTGATCCTACATTTGCAGAACATGCATCTGGACTTCATTAATTCTTAAATGGTCCAACGTGGGGAGAGGAGTTGAAGGGGGGGGGACTGGAAGGGAGCAAACACACTGAACAGGGCAGTCACCGAGGACATCCCCACCATGGGCTGCTTTGTTTTGGAGGTGTTGCTGGTTCAGGGAGTGTCTTATCCAATGTATGGATGTCAGAGCATCAGTGGAAGTGTGCGTAGGCTTAGGGCAGTGTGTGTGTGTGACAGCCTCCAGCCTTGAAATTTCTCATGGTGGTCATCACAGACACAATGATGACAGCCCAGGGGAAGAGCACTGGGAATTCAAGCTAGGAAAGGACACTCAGACAGTCTCTCACCCCACCAAAAGGTGGCTTTTGTGTTAAGCATGTTGGCATCCTTCAAGAGCAGATCTCAGAGCATGTGTAGGCTGGAGAAACGAGGTGTCAGCATTCACCCTTTCCTTCCACGTGGCTGGAGACACCATCATCTTATTCAAATGGCCCTGACAGTAAATGGTTGGGTGAGCAAACACACTCCAAAAGTCTGTGTTTTCTCCAGGAGGAAAGAGCATCCCCTGTCATGAGGACAAGGGGGTGGCAGATGGAAAGAGAACTCAAGCCTGGCTCGTGAGGATGAGAGTCCATCTGTGAGCATGGCTGTGAGTGTTCATGGCAGGGTGATTCAGCATCTCTGGAGCTCCTGACGGGTGGGTCCCTGAGCTGAATGTGCTTGTGTGGGCAGGAAAGTGCATGGCAGAACAAGAGAGTGCAGGCAGCCCCTGGAGAAACATGGGGCAGAAGTGAAAGGGCACGGCAGAGCATGGGACCTGCTCAGAGACAAGGCAAGAGCTCTGCCAACTTCTTTCTCCCATTCACTCTGGGATGTCCCAACACTTTGCTGGGGCACGACAGCACAAAGCCAGTGGAGGGCAAAGTAGCCAAGAGCCCATAACTCCTGGGTGGCATCAGATGAAGATTCGGGCACTGATTTGGTGCTCAAAACCAGGGCAGACCTTGAGTTGACCTTGGCTCTAAGTGAGCAGAACAGGAGCTGCAGGAAATGATGGTGTAAACAGGAAGGCATGAGATAAATAAGAGATGAGGAGGAAAGAGATCTTTTTAAAGTGACAGTTGCTTTATAGCTCCATTTTGCCCCTTCTTGCTCAGCTAAAGATGAAGGCTCCTTTCCTGCTTGCTGGTCAGGACAGCACCCACCTGGCATTTACAATTCTCCCATAGCCAACACACAACCCTCTGCACATCCCTGTAACACCATAGCTGAGGATGTCCAGGAAATTGAGGAGAAGGTGTCTACATGCTCCAAAAACTTGGAGATGACTGAGCATGAGGTTTCCAGCTAGCTCCTGTCTAACAGAAGCCAAAGCTGTTCTAGGAACTGTGACACTGCCCAATGATGTCCCCATCACCTCCTCACGTGGAGGCTGGAACACAATCACACAATTTAAGGTGGTGCTTTTAGGGTGCTCAGGAGGAACAAGGCACATCAGGGAGAAGTGACCAACTCCAAGGGATGCAGTGAAGTGGAATAGAGGAGACAAGAGGGAACAAGTCCTCTTCTAGCTCCATCCAAGACTTGGTGTCTCAAGGAACTGAGCCTTCCTCAGCATCAGCCCAATCTCTTTCCTAACTTCTTTGCAAGGTGAACTAGAGCAGAATATTCCTAATCCAGAGCCAGACTCCTCACAGCTTTCTGGTTGGTGCCCAAATTCAGAGGCTGCAGCAGCTGAGCTCCATGACACTGCAGGACTCGTTGCCATTTTCTTTGCCATTTGATGGCAATTTTCAGCCATTTTCAGCCTTCCTCAAAAGGGACCACACTTCTGTAAACTCAGATGTGTCCTTTAGGAGTATTACTCTGCCCTAGTGGTCTCAGAAGAGAGATGAGCCCTTAACTGACTGAAGCATCTTTAATTTTGAGCCACTTTCAGCAAGGCAACATGACATTTAGATTCTGGATATCCAGAGTTCTGTGCTCTCATCCCCAGGTCACAAGCAAACACATCTCCTGTTCTGATGCACTAACAACAAGAATTGAAAAAAAAAAAAAAAAACGAAGGATGGGGAAAGAATCTTTTGGTCAGCATAAGCATTCCTGTTGCATTCTCAGAACTGGATGTTCCCTGCCTTGCATGAGATTTTAGCCCTGCAGTTTCTGATCAGTCCTGTTGGCAACTGCTTTTCCCTTTCCTTGGCTCTCCCCTGACCTCCTCAATTAGGGAAGTGGCAGAAGGCTGTGCCCTGTAATCCAGGGCAGAACAGAGAAATGTCCCAGGACAGTTTCTGTGTAGAAGGGATTGGCCCCATTTATCTGAAAGGAAAAAAAAAAAAAAAAAGTAAAAGGAAAAAAACCTCACCAACCAACCCAGTACTGTTACAGAAACCCAGTTAAGTAGACAAGGTAAACAAAATACAATTAGGTTTCCTTTGGCCAGCCTGGAACATATGGTATTTGTCAGCCAGTCGTGTTCCTCTCTTGATTCTGGCAGGAGATAGGTGACTTGTTCCAAGCACTAAGAAAGCTCCTGGAAAGTCAGCATGCTGAGCAAACGTTTGGAGGGGGTTTAGCTGGGAATATAATAGCTCCCACAGACAGGGATTTGACAAGATTTCTTCCACATTGTTCAGCATTGCTCTAGGTTACAATGCCTCTGGCTTTAGTACATTCCTCATCCTCGTTGTTCCCCCTGGGACTGCATCTGTAAATCCTCGTTTGCTCAGCACACACACAGAGTGCTGGGGTTAAGTAGGCAGGCAAAGGTGTGGAAGGAACAGAGGTTCTCGGGGTTTTGGGCTCTTAAAGAATTCCTAAAAAGGCAAATTACACCAAGGAGCAGCTCAGCAAGCCCTTGAGTGTGTTCCCTTTTGAGGAAGGCTGAAAATTGCCATCCCAGGGCAGCCCATGAGCACTTCCCAAGGAAGAAAATGGCAACGAGTCCTGCAGTGTCATGGAGCTCAGCTGCTGCAGCCTCTGAATTTGGGCACCAACCAGAAAACTGTGAGGAGTCTGGCTCTGGATTAGGAATATTCTGCTCTTGTTCAGATTACAAAGAAGTTAGCAAAGAGCTGATTCACTGAGAACTGAGTGCTTGAAGAGGGGGAACTGGAAATGGTGCTGCTGCAGAGTAACATCCGCGAAAGAACCGCCCCAGGAAAGTCAGCTCTGTCTGTGGGGAAAAGGAAGCTGATAAAGAACTCCTGCTTTATTCCAGTAAAAACAGAGGCTTCAGACTGGAAGTGAGCAGGGTGCTTCCCACCACACACTCCAGGCCTGTGAGAGCATTTCAGCTGCTTTTGGAGTCCACATAGTTCAGCCTCAGCATTGCCAGGGTTGGTCTGACAGCTCTTGCACAGCATTGCTTGGGCTGCTATAGGACTTTTTGCACCAGTGAAGCCAATGTATTCCCTCCAGTGAAGTTACAAAGCCAGCACTGCCTCCAAGTTCCTGCACTGCCTTTCATCTTCCCATATCCAGTTGCTCTTCTTGCAGATCTCTTCTTCTCCTGCCCTTGCTGACAGCCTGCCTGGCTCAGGCCATTGCAGCCTCAGCCTGGGGTCCCTTGGGCAGTGAAAAAGTGGGCAATGTGATTGTAAAGAAGAGCAAGAGGATTTCTCCTGACTGTCCTTGTGCTCTTTGGGCCTCCTGCTTGCTGCCACAGTCACCCTTCCTCCTTTACCTGCTAGGCACAGTTGCTCTTGTCCCTTCATTGCAGAAGACCAGGGTATTGCAGCCTCTGTAGCACATGGCTCTTCAGTCACAGTCTCACCACATCAGCAACCCTTGACCTTTTTTTAATCCCCTCCTTGTAATCCTTTACCCTGTGTAGCAGGAGGTTGCTCTCTCTCTTCCAACTTTTTGGCATCCAAGGCCTGGCTTAGACAAGAGGCTTTGGACCCACTGCACCCACCCCAGACCTGCCTTGGGTTTGCCAGCTTAAATGCCTTGGGAAAACATTTCCCACTCTTTTGGGTTGTTATTATGAATCAGCAAAACTTGCCATGATCACCAGCAACGTGGTGGAGCACATCAGGGACTGAAGTGCTTGCAAAAAATCCCTTTCCATCTGTTGCTGGTGCTTGATTACTGAAGCCCCATCCCATCCAGAACCTCAGCTGCAAAGCAGAGCTCTGGTGCAGCATTTCTTTGGGGTTACATCCGTGCACTTAGCTCATCTCCCCAGCATGCTGGCCCATCAGATGGCTTGCTCTTGTTTTTCCTTAGGATTAATGGGAGAGCTTCTCCATGGAGGTTGATGGGCAGAGCACACCTCTTGCCATCTTTTTAGGCAGGAGTTGGACTGATGCAGGCAGAGAAGCTGCTTGTCCTTCACAGGGAGGGACCAGCTGAGTTTTGCCTTCAGGAACTGAAGAATCAACCCCAGCTTCATCCTTTGGGAACACCATCCATCACCCACCCAGGAGCTCTGCAGCGTGGGTCACTATTCCCTCCCTGCAACGTGGAGCTGAGTGGGGTTGGTTTTTTGTTCTTACCCACACCACAGAGACTTCAGGGGAGCCTGGTCACTGAGGGCCATTCATCTCTTTTGTTCTCAGCTCCTGCTCAGCAATACCCTACTGGGCTTTCCTCATCCATCATTACTGGCAATTTAATCTCTGTCTCTTACTGGGCACTTCCTCCCCATGCCTTTGAATTGGAGGGACTTTTTTTTTTTCCCCCTCTCTCAAAGGAGTTTATAGCATTTACTGAATGGTATTGGAATCTCTGGACTGAACTGACTCATAGTTCAGCAAAATTAGACTGGTTTCATCTTCCTCACAGTAGGAAACTGAACATACTGCAGCTGTCTTTCTGCTTTCCTGTTTAAACCATCCCATCTCCCTGCAACCCTCTCCTCAGTGGCAGAGTAGCTGAGGCACATGGATTCCAAAACAGGAGATAAAATGGTGCCAAAGGTTGTTTGCAAAGCCACTCAGACCAAGAGGGGACTTCACAAAGTTTCCAATCATTCAGCAGTTCCAGCATTTGGCTCCTCCCAGTACCTCTCATTAACACTGCTGCTCTTTGGCGACTCAAGAGTGAAATTTCCACTGCCTTCCAGGATGAAAAATTGGAGTTTTCTAATGCAAACCCTGTGAAATGCCCATGCAAACCCTATTCTGGGCTATGGGACTTCCCCAGAGACCATGGCAGACCACAGCAACCCCTTGGTCTGCTGCTTTTAGCACTGTGGGGCCCAGGGCATTATTTAGGATCTTCCACAAGTTGGAAAAGTATCAGGCAGGATTTTAAAGACCTTCAGAACCGTGCAGCAGATAAGCAGCCAAACCAACCCATCCACAGAGATCTCCAAGGGCACAGTTCTGATCTCCCAGAAGTTTTCAACCTGCCGTGCATCCAGGATTCCTCCCCTTCCCTCTTAGTTCCTTGAAGCCATGTAATTTTTTTCCTGGAAGACCACAGTACCAGGTCTCCAGGGCTGCCCATCATGGGTTGCCTGCTGGCAAGATGCAGAAAATCAGCCTCTACAAAGCTTCTCTTTCATCCAGGGATCCACCTTGGTGTGCAGTGAGTGAGGTTGCAGCTTTCAAAGCCAGGCAAACATCTGGCCAGGTTTGTTTGTTTTCTTGTGCCAGCATCACTCAGGAGGATGAGCTGGAGGAAAAGTGCTTCCATTCTCTGTAAAAAACCTCAGCAAAAACATTGCCTTTCTGTAGGTGAACAGAAGAACCTGGGGGTGAGCCACTTGTAAAACCCCTGTGCTTGAAAACCCAGCCCAGCATGTGAGTAAATGTAAGCAGAATAAAAAAAATAATAGGAACCAGACAGGCAGCAGAATTAAGAGCAGCAGCCAGCTGGGATCTTCTAACCAGTGACATCAAGGGATTGCTGAGGTAATACACTGATGGGTTTTAAATTAACTGTAACCACTCAGGAAAAAAAGATCTAGGAGGCACTGTGGACAGCTCAATGAAAACATCTGCTCTGTGCACAGAGGCCATCAAAAAAAAAAAAAAAAAAGGTTGAATAGGATAAAGAACAATACCAAAAATTTTACAAATGCCACCACATAAATCAATGACACATTCACATGTTGAGAAGTTGGTTGAAGTCTCTCAGCCTGTTTTAGACTGAGGATACTAGGAACAGAGGCCAGAAAAGAATGTCAAAAAAATTGTTCAAGGTTTCAGAGGTCACCAGGAGGAGAGAATAAGGTCCAGACTTAAAATATATATATATATAAAAATTAAAAATCTTGCACTAATAAATATATAATATGATGAGTGGAAGAGTGAAGGTTTCTCCATGTGCCCTTTCTTATGCTGAAGAAAGAGTGGCCACATCAACCACTCCAAAAAATATCATTACAACAGGAAAAAGAAAGTTCATCCATGTTTTGCATCTTGCCCTGGTCACACCTGGAACTTGCAGCAGCAAAGTCCCAGGCTAAGAGTTAAGCTGATATCCAGAGGGCAATCTGGATATCATGATGCCCTCACCTGAGGATGAATGAAATTGATAGGATACAGATATACAGAGAAATGTATAGGATACAAATATATAGAAAAATGTATAGGATGCAGAGGTGGCTGCTGGCTCAGGTACCTGGGCAGGCACTGAATTCCTGGGGCTAGGAAGAGAGGGAGAAATCAAAGGCAATGAAGCAAGTCAGGGAAGAACCTGGGGCTGCAGGGAGAGGCTGAAAAAAAAAAAAAAAGGCACCCAGAAAACAGGAGACAAAACCCGTGTAACAATCTGGGGAAAAAGGAGGTGGTTTTGGGGGGGTTTCCTCCTTCACACTTCACGTGAGAGATGGGAAATTGAAAATGAAATGAAATTTCTGCTGGGCTGCATCAGAGAACCTCTGAAATGAACACCCTGAGGCCCAGGACATCTCAGGCAGCATTGCAGATTTGAGGCTTCATTTGGGCTTTAGTCTGGTATAGATAGAGCAGCTTTAGCACTTGGCCACCAAGAAGGGCTAAGCCAGCAGCAGGCACTTTGAGGGAGAAACCATTTACCCACAGAATAACCTGGTTTTAGGTGACTCCAGTTCCACCATCCAAGAGCCTCAAGGTCTTGGAGTGGATCTCACAGATTTGAAGTGTATTTGGGGAGAAGACTGAAAGGGGATCTAATTAAAGTGTAGAAATATACAAGGGCTGAGCTTCAAGAAGGAAGGGACAACCTCTTCTCACTTGTGAGAGGATGAGGGACAATGGATGAAAGAGAAAGCACAGGGGGTTCCATCTTGACACGAGGCAGAATTTCTTTACTGTGAGGGTAACAGAGCCCTGGAACAGGTTCCCCAGAGATGTTGTGGAGTCTCCTTCTCTGGAGACTTTCAAGACCCATCTGGATGCATTTCTGAGCCACCTGCCTGAGTTTTGGTCTTACTTTGGCAGGTGGTTTGGACTTGGTGGTCTTCAGAGGTGCCTTCCAAGGCCTGACATGCTGTGATTCTGTGACAGGTACAGAGTGGGGTGTTCCTCTACCACCACAGGGGACAACAACAGCACAGAAAAGCTGTAGGCACCTGCAACCCATCAGATACCACTGCTTGTACATCACTGTGTGGAGTCCCAGCTATTACCTACCTACAGGAGCCAAGAAACCTATTTAGAGAATGGGCTCTGTCTTTGCTGTAAGGGTCAGCCCAATCTTCCCAGAGCTCTGACCCCTCTTTTCAAGAATGAGTATGTGGGCAAGGTTGGCAGAAACACCCTTGTGGACACTGAAATAGAGCAATTTTGGCTTTGAGTTCAGGGATTTCCCCTAAGTTCTCCCCAGCTGCAGCAACAAGAGCAGGCAGGGCAGTCCTGGGAACACATGGAAAGCATTAAAGCCCCAGCCACATGGATTAGAGGGAAAAGGCTTCCTGCTCCTCTGTCCATCAACATTCCTATAGGATGCCCATGGCAGGGCTCTCCCCCACTTTTGCACTTTTGGCAGTGGGGTTTTTGGGTTCCCCATGCAAGCCTACTGGTGTGGGTGCCCACTCAGGAAGATCAGCACAGGCCTGAACTGGAAAGGTGTCACCGGGCAAGCAGTCTACAGAATAGATGCAAACAGGCTGGAGAGGGGCCAGAGATGGACCAAGAGGATAATCAGAGGACTGGAGCACCTCTCATACAAGGAGAGGCTGAGAAAACTGGGTTTGGGCATCCTTGAGAAGAGAAGGAATAGGGAAGACATTATGATGTTCCAGTACCCCCCCTGTGTACAAGGAGTCCCATGGAGAAGAAAAGGGGCAATGGGCACAAGTTGCTCCTGGGGAGGTTCTGACTGAACACAAGAGGAAAATTTTTCACTCTGAGGACAGTCAGACCTTGGAATGGTCTCCCAAGGGAAGTGGTGGATTCTCCCACTTTGGGAAGTTTGAAGTCTCAGCCCAGAGGGGTGCTGGGACATCTCACATGAAGATTATTAGAAGAGTTGGAGCAGATGATCCTTGAGGTCCCTTCCAACCAGACATTCCCTCATTCTCTGATCATACATATGGATGGCAGGGGATTTACAAGCACATGCCCACTGGGCTGTGGTCCTGGTTCTTGGCTGAAACCATCCCCCCCTTAAAGCAAAGAGCAATGGGTAAGAACTTGTCTTACAGTCCTGGGACCTTTTCTTCCTCCTTCCCATGGGTTCACCTCCACCTCTCCTTCTCCCAAGGAGCCTGGAGCATTGCAACCAGAAGAAAAAAAATACAACAACTATGCAAAAACCCCAAACAAGCCCACAACCTTCAGAACCAAGCCTGGGAAGCAGGAGCCCCCAGCTCAGGGACCCACAACATCTCTCCCACCTTGCCCAAACGTCTCTTCTCCACACCTCTCACTGCTCATCCCTCCAGGGGGAAAACTCATCCCCACCACACCATGCACACAACATCATAAAGCAACAGAGTCCAGTGTTAAGCGAGACTTTTATGTGCAGCCAGCATTTCCAAAGGCACAGTACATGCTGTATGCTCGGTGCTGTCAGGCTCCAAGGCTGAATTCTCCAGTGTTTTAGGAAAAAGGTAGGGAGGGAAGAAAGTGTGAGAGTGGGGAACAGACCAAGCTTTGTGGGATCCTTTTTAAGAGTGTATGCATGACTGTATAAAAGGACATATTTTTTTTCCTGACCTCAAAAAGACAATATTATTTCACACAGACCTATTTCCAAGAGTGGCCAAGCTATTTCTACATGAACTGGTGCCTGGCTGAGGCAAAGGCTGTGAAGGGGAAACCCTTTCTCCAAGTACGACATGGAAATTCCTTGACCTCAGCTGCGAAGTAAATCAACACACAGGGGATGAGCCAAGAAATTAAAATACCAGAGTGGCCAATGCTGATGAGGGCAGGTGTGTAAGGGAGAAGGCACAGCATGCTTTTTCCAGGCACAGGGCCTACCAGAAAAAAAAAAAAAAAAAGAAAAAAAAAATGTGCCAGATAGGGAAGAGGAGGAAAGAAGGGCAAAAGCAAAGGTATTGAGGTATTGGTCAGAAAAGCAAAGATTTAAAGGCCAGGCAAACAGGTTCTGATTCATACCCCATGGCCTGAAGGTAGAAAGGAAGGGTGAAGAGGCATGGAAGGCAGAAATAAATATTTATTTTAGGCCATGCTATCATTTGGTGTGCTTCATGGAAAAGCTTAGGTGTTCACTATGAGCCTAAACAGAGGCAAATAGGTTCATCACCAGTCTAGACCTGTTAACTCAGAGCAGGGACTACACCACAGAGCTGTGCCCTACTCTAAAGCTGTGTTTGCTTCCTTAGGAGGCCACCAGAGAAAACAGCTCCACAGTGAAACTCCTTTTCCTGACCAGCACTTAGGACCTGCCAACCTACTGTGTCCCAGGAGAGTCCCACATCCAAGCCACCACTGGATAAAAAGCTGCACAACAACTGACCAGTGTTAGTTTTCCAGGTCAAGGGAGACAGAGCCCTTCAGTTTCCTTCTTGGAGGACTGAATACTCAGAGTTAATGCATCTGAGCCCTAAAACCACTTCTGATAAGGGCTGAACCCTTGGGGTGAGGCAATTCCTCCCCATGGCATCAAAGTGGCAGGTGCCACAGCTGGGTCACAGGACCAAACATGGTACAGAATCCCAGATTTCAGTCAGGAGGGATCACCCACTGCCAGAATTGTCTTTTTGATGGCCCACTCCCAAGTTAACAGCAGGAATGAGGACTGTCAGGTCTGGGCCATGGACCTTCCAAAACTCCCAGCAACCTGCAAAAAGCAGGACAGCAAATGCAAGAAGCTCTGGTGGCATCCACAGTTCAGTTCAGGTACACAAAGGACAGGGATCTGAGGCTTTGCCAAGGATCTCAGTCTCTCCTAAGATCTGCTAGGGCTGCAAGTCACAGCTGGAAGCTTTATTACAACTGTGGTCATGTTTAGGAGAAGGAAGAGCAGTCCATGCACTCCCATCCTTTTCAGAGTCCCAAGAAATTCTACTTAACCAAAACCATCAGAGGAAGAGTGATGTGCACTGCAGGGAACATATTTGCTGGGGTTTAGATACTCTGCATTCAGAATAAAAGCAAACAGATCCAACAAAACTAGGCCTGGGCTCTGAGATCTAAAACCAGGTCCAAACCCAGCCTATTTTCAATGAGTTATCAGAAACCACCCCAGGCTGCTCTGCTGCTATAGTTTCAGTACCTTCTGGGTTTCTCCAGTACAAGACAAGCCCTTGAAAAATAAGAGTGACATCCAAGGAACTTGGTTCTTACTCCTATTTCCATGTCACACATGTTTGGGATATATAGCATCTCCTATTATGCATCTGGATGCATCATGGATAGCAATCCAGCCTCTCCTTGTCTCCCCTGATCACCTGCTCCTCTTCTGCTAACATTAAACTTTCCAAGGTCTCCCAGTGCTCCCAGTCTAGGACAGAAATGTATTTATGAGGGCAAAATGAACAGAGTGTGTATGAATTAGAAAATTAGTCCAGTCTGTTCAACTAGGGTTGGGCAAGCTTGTTTTGCCTAATTTAGAGGCCATTCAAACATTGTGGGTTTTGAACATTACTGCATTAGTGTTTCACTTAGGAAAAACTGTGAAAAGAAAAAAAAAAAAAAAAGAAAAAAAAAGGTGAAGAGAAGGGGGGAAAAAAATCTAATGGAAACATAAATAGTTTATAACGTATATGGGGCACCCACTTGTGCCAGCCCTAACACATCACAGAGACTTTCCTTCAGCTAAAGCTCCTTTTAAAGCTTTAAAAAAAAAAATAAAAATCCAGAATCACCATACAGAGGTGGAACAGGTTGAAGGAGATGATGAATATGCCAAGGACAGATGGCCCTGATCCCTGGGGGTTGATCTCTTTTCCCAGGCAACTCTCAGCAAGACAAGAGGGCAGGGTCTCAAGTTGTGCCAGGGGAGGTTTAGGTTGGAGATTAGAAAGAATTTCTTTCTGGAGAGGGTGATCAGCCATTGGAATGGGCTGCCCAGGGAAGTAGTGGATTCTCCGTGTCTGGAGATATTTCCAAAGAGCCTGGATGTGGCACTGAGTGCCATGGGCTGGGAACCACGGGGGGAGTGGACCAAGGGTTGGACTTGATGATCTCTGAGGTCCCTTCCAACCCAGCCTATCCTATTCTATTCTATTCTATTCTATTCTATTCTATTCTATTCTATTCTATTCTATTCTATTCTATTCTATTCTGCTACACTTTGAAATCAAGGTCCTAGGGATGAACAAAAAGTGAACCTGCAGAGCTCCAAGCCCCTCAGGCTGCCTTGGCTGAATGGCAGCAGCCAAGAGGATGTGCTGCAAACTTTCCCCAGCTCAGGCACTCAGCTCTTTAGCTTTATCCCCTCCTCAGCTCCAGGTTGGACTTCCAAGAGCCCAGTTTTCTGGGGATAATGAGCATTCCTCATTTTATCTGTCTCTTTTTCCTCGGTTGCAATAATTTGCATTTGGGTGAAAACAAACTGGGGGGGTCCCAGTCTCAGGCAGGGTAAAGAATTCATTTTGGTGATGCTCTACCTACTATCTATCCACTGGATAAAGACTTAAGTCCTTCAGGTTCAAAAACTAACCCTGAGGAGGCAGCTGGTCTCCTTCAAAACTGCACCTCAAAAGCAGCAGCAGGGCACCCCATAAAGAGAGCAAAGGGAGTGTCTGGGAAGAAATTAAGGCACTAAATCCTAATGGTTGCTTTGGGGAAAAAACAGAGGCAAAGAGATAAGTTGGAGGGGGAGGGAGGGAGTGGTGTGAATGCTGATTCAAGGGCACAGAGCAGCAGAGCCATCACCAGCAATGTGCTGCCCTCACCTGCCAACCCAAGAGAGACCTTGCTCAGGTGAACTGACTCCAGCTAAAACATCACTCCTGTCTCCTCCTTCTCCCCCAGATCCTTTAAAACTCTGTAACATTGGTGGGTTTATTCCCTGCTCCCATTTACAGTTAGGTTACACCCCTCCCATCACAGCTTGAGACAGTGAGAGATGCTCTCTGCTAATCCCCAGCACCTTCCCAGGGGAAGATGAAGAAGGGAGAGAGACTTTAAGGTTGGAAGAAAAAACTTGGGCAGGTTTAATGAGGTAGCAATAGCCAATTATAAATGTGTAAACAAATATGTAAACATGGAGCTTGCCCTCCTCAGCTGGGAAGGACTTCCCAGCCAGACCAGTCCCACACTGGACTGGGCAGCAGCTGGGGGTGCCCAGTACAGTCCCATACTGGACTGGGCAGCAGCTGGGGGTGCCCAAGCCCAGGGTCTCAGTGACAGCTCACAAAATCTTAGAGCAACCAAGCTGGTCCTACCTGGGAAGGCAGGAGGTGACCTCTCTTGAATGATGTTCTTCTCCAGTGAAGGAATGAGGAGCAGCAAACAGAGGCCTTACCCCAGGGAGAGAAACCACCAGTGTGTTCCCTTGGGAGCCATTTTATACCGAGCACCATGGGTTGGAGCACTGGGACTGATCCATTTGGGTCACCTGGCCCATCCTCTCCTCCCATCTCAGCTGCTCCTCATCATCACTGCCACAGCCACAGCCTGGAGGATCCCAGGCAGGTTTTTCTGTCCTGGTCCTCTCAAACCAGGATACCTCCTCACCAGCAGGCCCCATAAGCTGCACCACATGGAAGAGCTGGGTTGTTTTCACCAAGAAACCAAGCTCAGACACAACCACTGTGTTACACCACCCTTTCCCCCAGGCCCCTCACCCTTCAAGGCTGAAGAGTGGTCACACAGATGTCACCGGGGCTGTGATGACCTCGCACAGAGGAATCCCTTTTCTCCATACCATGTCTTGGCTTCTTTCCCCCCCCTCCCCTCTCCACCTAAAGCATATTTTTTTTTCTGGCCTCGTGTATACTTTCCAGCTCGTTTCCTCTTGCGGTTCTCATTTCCCGCTCCTAGGAGGTGAGCTCATGCCTTTCTCAATTACCAGCCAAAGAAAGGGAGAGGGAGAAAGCAATCTTATGGAAACAGATGAAGTCATGCCTCTATAATGCTATATTCCAGCTCGTGCTCACAGAGCCATCATCCAGACCTCACTGCCCCCCAACCCTGGTGGCTCCCCGGCCAGAGTCCTTCTCTTCGCACCGATGGAAGATGCTCCGCCGGAACGCGTTTGTCTCGATGGCTTTTCCTTCTCATCCCACCCCCCCTTCCACCCCTGCTTTCGATCCTCCCACCCTTTTGTCCACCCCCAGCAATCCCCACGGATCTTTGACTCATTCACAGCATGCCACTGAGTCAATAGAGAGCCCACAGACCACGTGCGAGGCTCCCGGCGCTGCGCACTCTGCCTACGGCTCCGCGGACGCCGGCGAAGTTACACAAGGGAAATCTCAAGGCAATTAAAAGCATAATGCAAGTGGTTGTTTAGAAAAGGTGGTGGGGAGGAGAGAATAAAATTAAAATAAATAAAGGAATGTTTTAACGAGTGAGGCAGTGAAAGCAGGGATTGAGGTGCCTGAATGGCATCTCTATATTTCCCCCTATGGAAGGGAGGGGCTGCCCGGCGCAACCAGAGCTGACAAAAAAATTAGCTGGGCCTCAGGCTCAGAGAAACATTTGACTAGAAAGGAAAGAAGGTAATTGCTGCAAATGAAGACTAATTTAGTTAGCCAGCCCTACATAGGGTCAGTTCTCATGCTGTTAGACAGCTACAGATGGAGCTACCTTCGGATAAAACAAAGCAAGGCAGAGCGACGACAAATCTCTCCTTCCCGTGGTTCACACATCCTTTAGCAGCTTTTTTCCCTTCTTCCTTGCTCAACAAGGACACTTAGGACCTGCTGAGGGTCCCACTCAGCCTTGGCTTCATCAGTCTATCCGATGGCCAAGGAGGGAGGAAGCTCAGTGGCTCCCAGAGCACAGAAGATTTCCCTCGCTTCCCCTGCCTCGGGAGAGGAGAGGGCTGGAAGGTGAGGTGCAGGGCATGGAGAATGTGTTTACTCTCATAACACCCCTGTGAGGTGGGGAAGTCATAGCCTCATCTGACAGATGAGGAACAGAGGCAAAGTGAGATTAAAGGATTAGCCCAAGGTCAGGCAGGAAAAGTTTGGAGCAGAAGTGGAAATTAAGCCCAGGTCTCTCCGTCGAAAAAAATCAGTGCCTTAAGCACAAGAACAGACTTTCCTAGAGTTGGTCAACCTTTTATATTTGATAGTTTGTTTTATTTTCAAACAGAAAACCAGTTTATTTTCTAAACACACATTTTCATAGAAAAGGGAGATGGACGAGTTCATTTCCTGAAGGGAGGAGCTGCTTAAGATCTTATTTATTTCTTTTTTAACTTAATTTCTTTTAGGTTTTAGCAGTTCTGATGGGGGAAAAAAATGCTGCAGAAATTTCAAAGCACAGGAATATGTTTCTTTGCCTTCATAATTCATCATGGGAAATACTTTCCACATTCCAAGTGGCTCTGCCCTCCTTCTCTTTGCTTTGCAAGGTTTTTAATACCTTTTCATGATTATTTTTTCATCGCCTCTACCAGCTTAGAAAACCTGCATCTTCTAAACAGAGACCTTTGCTGGACAATGCTGCCATCACTAAAACCCCACTGATCAGGAAGGGACTTTACAAATGAGTTTTACAGGCAATGAAGAGGTCCATGCCCTGACATATATAAACTGCAGGGCCAAGTCTGAGTTGGACCTCAGCAGACTTCAGTCCCTGCCCAGTCCTCCCTCTGCCACAGGCTCTCAAACTCCCTTTCTTCTCTTTATTGTGCCACCAAGCCCCATCCTTCCCCAAAATTCTCTCCAAATACCCCTTGGCAAAGGAAGACAATCCCACTCCCCTTCATCCATAGGTCCACAGGGCACCTATGATCCACGATCACTCAGGACACCACCAGCAGGGCCAGAGAAAGAAGATGGGTTTCATTACTACATAACCTCTCTCCATTTGGACATAAGAAATTCAGCCCTCAGAGAGGCCCCTAGGAATTCACCATCACTATCCAAAGTGGGAGGATTTTGGTTTTTTTTTTTTTTACTTGGAGACACGAAGCAGCAAGAAAGCCACATGAAGCAAATGTGATGTGAAGCTGGCATATTCCAAGGTGACTTAAGGATCCAGATACTCAATTCCCACTAAACCAAATGGGAATCAGCGGGCAGAAAAGGGCTGGGTTTATATTCATGCCAAGCAAATGGTTAAAATTAGCCACGATCAGGGTAAAGCGTTTTGAAGAAAATGTGGAACACTTATATAAAAGCTGAGTGTTGCTCAGAAACAAAGATCTCTCTTCTTGTAATTGTGTTTAATGGTCTTTGAAGGACAATCCACAAGGATGACTACCACCATCACACATGTTCCTGTGACAATGAGGGAATTAGACTGAAACAAAGACCAGTGGCTATCCTTACCAGGCAGTTTTCACTCCCAGTGTGCTCCCCCCCTTTACTTAAGGACTTACTTGCACATAGATATTAATGAAGTAATCCACCAGCAAAAAAAGAAAGCACATTACAAACTTCTAATTGGTACCAATCCACCTTATTCCATGTCCTGGAGATCCCTACATACCCACCACCCACATACAAAAGGGTTTCAGTCCCCTCCGTGGCTCCCAGCACAGTAAATACTCACTTGCTCTCCTTTGAGCTGAGGAACTTAAGAGCAGAGCTCCAGCAGCACTGAAAAGGCAGATCTAAGATCCCTTAACTCACCTTCAGGCACTGAAAACTGTGCTACAAGCTCCAAGAAAACCCCTTTTTTGATGCAGTCCCAAGGTTGAACCTTCTGGCACAAGCTCCATGGTGCTGGTTGACTTGGTTGGCCCTGCACTGCCAAGCCAAGAGCCCACTTACAAATTTTGCCTTATCTGAGCCTGTGCAGCTTAATTAATAGTTGATGAGAAATCAGTAGTGGATGAGAAACCAATAGTGGATGAGAAACCAGATACTACCTGTGCTCACATGAAGGTAGTATTAGGGCAGGGTCCTTTATCAGCTCGGTTGATTTGCTGTGGTCTGTCCCCCATGGTCAATGTTTTTTTTTTGCTTCCTGAGGATAATTCCACAGGGAAAAGGTGCTGTGGGACCTTGAGAACACTTGCAGGGCTGCCTGGGAAAGGTTTGGGAGCAGCTGGGCTGGGGAGACAGAGGGCTGCTGTTTTGCAGGCCAGGTCTTGATCTAGGAGAGAAATACCTGGAGTGAAATAACAGCAATCCTGGAGCAAGCACTAGAAAGGCTCAGTGTGGTTTGCACCTCATTGTCACAAGTTCTGGGGAAGATGAAGTAAATTCCTGGAAATTGAAGGGTTTGGACACTAGAATTGTAGACTTGGAAAAATACTACTTCTGGCTACAATGATTTATTTATAGTTGCAATTAAGGACAAAAAGGCTCTTCAGAGAGGGAAGATGAAGTGGAAACAAGGCCAGGCCTAGAAACATAAGACTATGGGGATTCCCAAAGCAAAATTAATCAGGAGATCAAGTTGTTTTCTAAATTTTTTTTTTTCCTAAATGGTTTATCTCTTTCTTTGGCTTATTTAGCCCAGAGTTTTGCAACAAGTACATTTCTGGTCCCTCCTCATGGGCTTTGGAGCCAGGCCAAAAACAGGAATTGAGATTGGGGATGGGTCTTAAGCTCCCAAGAAGGGTTTTTTGTGAGCCCTTTGCCAGAAAGGCTTCTCTTACCTTAGCACTGGAGCTTTTCTCTGCTTGGCTGCAGCACAGGTAGTGAGAGTTTTAGGACATGGCAGTGGAGGGAAAGAGCAGAGCCAGAAGTCACCAACTATCCAGAAGAGTAAGAAAGTGCCAGAAGGCAACAAGGAAGCCAAAAGCCCTCGAATCCACAAAAAAGAATTAGAGCCCAGTGGGATTCTCTCTGTGCAGGACTTTGATTTACAGCCAGCCAGGTTATGTATTATTCCAGCTCCTAAAAGAGTAGGTGGGATGGAAACCCCTAAACAACCTTTTGAGCTGGAGCTTTGTAGAAGTTCCTGCATCTCTTTTAGATCCACTTTTGGACCCTGCAGATATCCCCTGCTGAATACAAGATCTGCTTCCAGCCAGCATGACCTGGATTAAATAAAAAGGAGATGGGGAACTGCAGACCAATTCAGACATCAAGACAAATCACAGGAGGTGTTGGCCCAGTGTTTAATAACCCCTTCTGACCAAGAGGTCCAATAAAGACCTCCAGGCTGGACAGGACCTGCAGCAATCAAAAAAGTGCCAAAGTGGACCCAAACTAAGGACAATCTTTCCCCCAGGGAAGGTTTCAGAAAAGCCAGGACAGCTTTGCTCCACTGAGTCACCTCTGTTTGTCCATCCCCCAGTCTGGACTCTCAGATCTGGAGCAAGAGCCCTGGACAGCTTCATGGGTTACTACCACGTGTAAATGCCTTCAGCTACAAGGTGATTGCAGGTTCTCCTTCCAACCTGCATCTTCCCAGTTTACTTACTGGGTTACCAGCCTGGAGGGAGAGACCTGCAACTTGCTCCTCATCTTGCATCTGAGAAACATGAAACCTGCCCAGCCCCTTAGCAGCAGTGATTGCTAAACAGAGGCATGAAGTACAACTCAAACCAGAGCCTGAAGTGCAGGACCTCAGCCTAAAACAGGGAAAGAGCAGGACCTGATGATGAGCTTCAGCTCACAGGACTTAGGGAACTGGCTAAAGCAATGAGCAGTTCCCAATTCCTCTTTCCTTGACCATGGCTGAGGTGCAGAGCAGAGAAAACAAAGTGAACCTCATGCCCTAAATGAAGTAAGAAAGCTTGGTGGATTGCAGAAGGTGGAAAAGTCAGGTTAGGTATGATTCCCAGAGGGAAAGCCTGAAACATAAATAAGTTATGAGTAAATACCACAAACTATTCGTAAGCAGAGAAGATAATAAAGCAAAGTCTTAGGCTAATATGGATTTAATCAGAAACAAATTGCATCTAACTAAGCTAATTTCACTCTCTGACAGGCTGTGAGGATTGCAGAGAGGCTGCTGACGTTACAGGTCTTGACTTGTAAAGCTTCAGATGCATAACATCCTCAGAAGACATCAAATAAATGGTCTCAAATAAACTTTCACATAACAGATGCAAAACCTGACTGGAAATATGATCCTTGGAAGCAAATTGTCCATGGGTCACTGTCAAAACAGAGGGATTAACCCAGTGGAGTTTTATTGTGTTTGTTGTGAGTCCAGCTTTCTTCAAAGTTTTCTCTAAGAACCTGGGCCACGAGATGGATTGCATGCTTGTAAAAAGTGCAGCTGCTTTGGAGCTGGGAAGGGCTGCCTGAAGACAGGTTTGAATTCTGCTCTTGGCAATATGGGGAAAAAAAAAATAATTTGGATCCCATTCAGTAGAGATAAGGATGGAGAAAATCTGCCCACAGCTCCTCAGCAAACTGTGGAGTTGAGGTGGACTGCAATCTGAACATTAGTAAGGTAGATCTCATTGCTACAAAAAAAATAAAAAAATTAAAAAAAAGGACAGAGGTTGCCCTGAGTTGTCCAAATACAAGTCCATATATGTGGAGTGACCTTTCTGCTCTGGTCAGCATGGCCAGGCCTTAGCCAGAGCATCCCATCCACTCTCAGGACAGTAAAATAGGAAAAATATAAACCAGCTGGAAACAGGGAAGCACCAGGAATAATCAAAGGTTTAAGAAGACCTCACCTGTAAAGAAAGATGTGGAACAAACTGGGGTTGTCCATCATAAAAAAGAAACTCCTCACAGGAGACAGGACTCAAGAAGAGTCTTGAGAATCCTGAAAGCCTGGGTTCTGGATAACCTCTACCTTGGAAGCACTCAGCAGGTCATGATTTAGGGAAGTGTGCTGAGAAAAGGAAAGTCTCACGTGCCTGAGAGTGGTCTGTCCAGTGGAGACCACAGAGTAAGGAAGGATTTTTGGCTAACGGCTTGCAAAAAGCAGGAGCTACTGATGCCCTTGGCCTCCCAAATCCATTGCAATGGGAGGCAGCCTGCATCCTGCAAGAGCAGCCAGGCCAGGGTGCGTGTGAGCCCTTGATTGGAAACAGGATGCTCTGCCCATTTCAGCTCCACTTCTGGCGATGTCTGAGGACTTCCTCATTCCTAGAGGGTCTCCTCATCCCACATGAGGGAGCTGGTGTCTGGGGAAGACCTTTAGTATTCATTACAAAAATGTTTCCACCCCCTGACTGGTCCCTCCTCACTTCACCAAAGCATGCAGACAATCTTGTCTCACAGAGGGACCCACCAGCTATTCCTTGGCTGGCTCTGGCACTGCTATTAAATGTCTGACTCAATTCCTATCACCATCAAAAAGCTTCCACTGATGGAAAGCACTCCACAGGTTTCAGTGGGACCTGAGAAGGACCCCCCAAAAAATAAGCAACAATAGTGCTAAACTCATATCTTCCACAAGTGACTTTGGGAGTAGGGGGAAAAAATCCTGAAACACAAGTGGAAGAACAACACCAAGTTGCATTGGTCTGTGGGTTTGGGAATGATGTCCCCTCCCCAGAGGTCCCAAAGAGTGAAGGCAACCTGGCTGCTCTCCTGAGGAAAGGACAAATGTTGGTCCCTGGTGGTGCTGTGGGCTCCAAGCCCCAGACTCAGTGGATGGAGAATGCCATGCTCCCAGCTGGAGGGAGAGAAGTGGCTCCAAACCTAGTGGGAGGGGTGGCTCTGGAGCTTACAGAGCCTAGAGGAAGGTCCAGAGGAGGAGAACAACAAACAGCAACTAAAACCCTGTGGAATATGAAAGGGAGAAATAAGTAAAAGCAGATGGAGTTGTGCCACAGAGGGCTCTTCCCTTGCATTCCTGGCATACCAAGAACGGTCACCTCCCCTGCCCAGATTGTTTCTGTCCTCACTGAACTGGGCAACTCTGCTCCCAGCTCCTTCTGGCAGCCCTCATCCCCAGGGAATACTAAACCCCACAGCCCTGACACACATTCTGCAGACAAACTTTGAGCCTTGCTCCCAAAGCAAAGCCCCAGCTCCACTGGAATCCCAGCACAAGGAAAGCACAACACAAGTTCAAAAACAAATGGGTCAAAAATCCATCAAAATTTGATAGGGCACTTTGTCATCTTGTTCATTTTTCCCAGCAGGGTCAAACCTGCTCACACATATTCTGATGGAAGCATCAATTTAAGTATCACTTCATGCAGAATTTTACATTGATTTGGTTACATCAGGGCAAAGATCTGTCTGATCCAGGTCAGTCTGGTTGCACCACTTCCTGACTCACCTGCAAAGTACCAAAAAAAAGAATTTCACAGACTTCTTTAACCATAACTTTCATTCTAACAAATGTAAATTTGTGGATAGGTCAATCATAACCAGTGCTTGGACTGGGAAGATCTGTGTGTTGCATTCCCTGGCAGATGTGTTGCTTGCAAAGATGGCATCTTGGGAAGGCACAGACCATATCCATCCCATCAGGAGGAGACTGCTGTTCCTTCACCAGGATGGGAAATCATTGCTTTAAAAGCAGCAGCCTGAATAAAATGGTGTAACTCTTTTTCACAGACCATCAGACCTTTCCCTGGAAGCAGGCACCAGAAGTTTCCTCTGAACTGAGACAACCATGCAACAGCCACTGGATGGTTTGGCCCTTTTTTTGTCTTCTGAAAAATGCTACATTCAAGCCAGGCCAATAAAAGTGATCCAAAGGCACTTTTGTCAAAGCTTCTTTCCAGCTAGTTTACTAGAATCAAACCCAGTACATGTTAATTGCTGGCTAATTAACAAGTGAGGGATAAACACAGAGGCTCAGCACAAAACACTGAACACTCACTGCATGTTCAGCATCTCTCATGGATATCATGGAGAAAGAAAGAGACAGGATTATTTTTAGGAGATTTGAGATGACAGGAGCTATGCTGCTTCCAATCACAACCTGACACATCCATTTTCCAAATGTCTGGCAGGGATCAGGTGTTGGTGTTCCAGCATCTTTGGTGGTGGTCTCCACCAACCATCATTACAGACCAGTGTTTTTATGTAGCTGTCTGTATCCCATGCAAGCATCTGGCCTAGGATTTGACCAAAACTTTCAAAGTAGGCATACAGAGAAAGTTCAGGTCTGACTTCTGGTTATGTGAGGGCAAATGGAATTGACACTCACTTCTGGAGTTGCTTTGCTATGCAGATATGGCAAAGATAAGCCCAGGTGCAGAGATGTTCCACAAGTGATGCCCATTTGGGGTTTTTTTCATAATATAAAATAGGAGTGGGGTTTTTTGGAACTGAAGTTCATTGCCAGCTCTATCACTGCCCATCTTTGAAGCAAAGAGCCTCGTTCTCCAGCCTCCTGTGGGGTGTTCCTAATAACTGCTCACACAGCAGGTTCAAGCTAAACTGAAGACAGAAGCTGAACTTCATCTGGGAGATGAGAGCAGTTCCTTCCCCATCAACACTTCTCATTGCTTTCAGCAAAGGAAAGCTGAATGAGAAAAGCAAAAAAATTCCTTACCCAAATGAGTGAAGTGATTAGGAACCTTCCTTCCCACCATGGTCACTAAACTTTAAATTAAATCCAGGAAGAGCACAGATACCTCAGTGAGAAGAGGTTTAAAAGATGCATTTTCTTAGTAGCTTTAGGCAAACCATTTTTAAAAGCTGTCCCTGTATCGTGTAGCAGATCCCTTTTTACTTGCAAAACCAACAAACCTCTCAGAAGCATCATTTGGTACTCCAGGAATGCTTGGCCTAAATTGGGGAGGACATGGTATAACTTTGCATGAGTAATGTTTAAGTCATGCTTGGAGTGCAAAATTTAATTTAATTTGAGAGGCATCACTAAAGCTCTTACTATGATTTTACAGAGGAGATCAGATAGAATTCTCAGGTTACACTGAAAGGGGCAGAAAAGGTGAAGCACAGATCCCAGGGCTGATGATGCAGCTGAGCAGCACTGCCAAGGTGTTTCCATCCCTGCTCTGGAAGGGTCCCTGGTACAGTGGCTCAAGGCCACTGCACAGAGGGGCTTCAAAAGCCCTTGTTGTCTGGATTACACTGTGCTCTGGAGTGTCCCAGGGTCACAAAATGTCTTTGGTTGGAAGAGCCCTTCAAGATCAACCTCTGACCAACACTGTAAGCTCACCACTAAACCATGTCCCTAAGGATCAGGTCCACACACCATTTAAATACCTCCAGGGATGGTGACTCCAGCACTGCCCTGGGCAGACTGTTCCAATGTCTGACAACCCTTTTTTGTCAAAGAAAACAATATTTCCTAATATCCAGCCTAAACCTCCCCTGGCATAGCTTGTATCCATGTCCTCTGGTCTCGTCAGACCACCAAGGAGCAGAGGCTCCCTCCTTCCTCCCTCCAACCTCCTTTGAGGTGATGCTTGAAAAGAGCAATGAGGTCTCCCCTCAGCCTCCTCTTCTCCAGACTAAGCAACCTCAGATCTCAGAGCAAATCTTTGAGAGGAGCTGGGGCATGGTGTACAAACCTTGGCTAGCAGAGCAAGTGGGACCAGACACCTCTTCCAGCTGCAGCAGCATCACCTTTGCTGCAGTCTAAGGCTTTAAAACCTTTCAAAAAGGTTCATGTGGCTTTTTTCTCTCTCTCCACAAAATAATAAAGAATCATCTGCATCAGCATAAGCACACAAACATACCTACAGTGCCTTCCAGCATGATGAGCCAGCCCTTGGTGGCAATGCAGCAGATCAAGGGGAGTGGAAAACAATTGCAGTGGTCCTCCAGCCCCCAAAGCCAGAAGAACTCCAGCAACTGCAGAGACTGTAATTATGCCACAATGCACTCTCTGGGTTATTTTCCTGAGATGAACAAATAATCTTTCTGCTTCAAAATCACAAGCTGGGCCCCCAGGGCCACAGCAGCAGATCTGACATCACTCCTGACCCCCCGACCATGTGCGTTAGAGGCAGAAAAAGGTTCCACCATTTGTCATTTCTTCTGCCACTTCAGGCAGTAATTCAGCTCTTAACTCTGGCTGAAGACACAGGATTTTATGGGAACCACAAATCAAGGCCCTGCACATTTGAAAGGGTGACAGGATTGCTGCTTTTCTTTTTTTTTTTTTTTCTTTTCCAGGGAGATTTCTTCTTTGATTAAATAGGTTTATTTTGCAAAAGCAAGGGAAGAGAACGTTTGCAGCCAAACAGATAGGTAGCCACAGAAAGGCCTGCAATAATATTTGACAGTTGTGCACTTTGCAGGAGTAGATGGAGAAAAAAAGAAAGAGAAAGCAGAGAAGTGTACAGTAAGCCATAGAAAACAGGACAAAAAATTAATGTTACAGAACATACAAGTCAGAGGAAATATTTGGACAGCCAGAGAAATGTCATCACACAATACTGGCATCAGTCTGCAAGTGTTTGCAGCACTGTTCTAGCAGTAGGTGTAATAGTGACCCAGTTAGGCCAGATGAGGATAGGAAACCATACCTTGGACAGGCCCCATTAAAAATAAAGAGGTTTAGGTAGCACAGGCCTATTCTGGAGCTCTTGAAAAGTCAAGCAGTAAAATAGGCTCTCTCTGGTTCCTTGGCACCAAGAAACACAAAACAACATGCAATAGGAGAGCTGAAACAAGGCTAAGATATAAAAAAAAACAAAAAAAGGCTTTTGGAAAAACAGAGGTTTAAACAAGGCTTTCCTGAGGATCTGCCCATTTGTACAAATAAAGAGGAAGTCAGGGCCTTAAACTCCTCAAGAGTGAAGCTTAAGACTCTAAGAAGGGTCAGGACTATGACTGGCACCTGGACCACTCAGAGAAAAGAAAAAATCCCTCTGGTGAAGTGGGTAGCAGTCAGGCAGCCCAACACCAACTTTGTGGCAGATGGCCAATGCTCAGACACTGCTGACATGATAGAAAATCCAAAATAATCCCTAGAGAAAGGCAGAAAAGCATTGGGAACACTAAGCCAGAGGCCACTAAAACACCCGGAGTAGGTAGGAGGTGGGAGAGATCAGAGCAGCGTGGGGCTTGGGAAAGTGGCTGCAGAGTTTGGACCATTGGACCAGGAGGTCCACAGAAAGCTGAGCTGAAGCAGCAGCCAAATGCCAGCCTGAAACCCGGGATATCAGTCTCTGCTCTTTGCTGTTGATGTAGAAAGGTTCCCAAAGCCAGGGAGGCCCCAAGAACCCTGGTGGTATTCGGATACAGCAGGCAAGAGGCAAAAGGAGATGGAAAAAAAGATGAGGATGAAAATCTCTGAGAGTGCTCACCAAAGACAGACACGAGATGTGTTGGAGGAAGAGCAAGTTGGAGAGGGCTGGAAAGAAGCACTTTGCTATCAGTGTCTCACAAGATACCACACTAAGAGGTGGAATTATCCAGGTAAAATCCTGGAATGCCAGAGAACATCTTTCCCTTCAAGGCAAGTAAGGGCAGACTCCTGGTATCAGCAGTACTACTGACCCATGGTTATCTGTAACATACAGAACCTGGACAGAAGGGGGTGGGAGGGGATACAGATAATTTATTTTGCATAAAGCTCCAACTTTCAGAGTTCCATCCACTGCTTTCACTTTGATGAAACAAACCACAAGAAGAAGACACTGCAGAGCATTACCTGAGCAGGAAGGACAAAACCCATTGGATATTTCCTTTTTGTTATTCCTTCTTTCCCATCACGTTTTGCTCAGTTACAGAACACCTAGCAAGTGCTTGGCAGCCATCTAGGCTTTATTCCCACAAAGATTTATTTTGGAAGAAGCTTGTGCCCATGCTGGAGTTGCCTTGTCCCCTTCCACACACAGGAATTCTCTCTGCTCAGCACATTTCCTTGTCAAACTCAAATCTGCAAAATTTCCCACCAAAAAAAAAAAAAAAAAAAAAAGGTATTAAGGCACCTGATGTTATCATGCACCAGCCAGGAGGAGAACTCAGTGCTTGGATCCATCTCACCCATCTAGATCCCATTGCAACCTACTATTTTGTGATGCCTTCCTCCCCCCACCACAAATCCCATTTTCTGCTTGGTTCCTTGGCTCCTACATCCTCTCTCTGCTTGCTTAGATGAGGAACCAATTAGTTAAAGCAAAGCATGGAAATAATTAGGCAACTTGTTCACCTAACCCAAGAGACCTGAGGAGTGCAGGAGAACAAGCTGAAAACTCTGAAGACAGATACACATGTAAGAGAGATCACAGCATTTCTTACCCAACCTTTCTCCTGGGATCAGAAAGTAAGGTTGTGAAACATATCAGAGTTCTGTTTTCTTCTTTCCTTTCCTAAGTTTCTGTCCGGGGGCTTAATTTTTATTGGGATGGTGTTGCAAACAAGCCAGCCAGGGGCTTCAGGAAATGTCTCTATCCCTGATCCTTCACAAGCGAGTCCAGACATTCTCCAGTTGGTCTTTGGAAATTATCTCACTCCAAGGGGCTCTAACTCTGATGCAGTCATGGTTAAAAGCTGTAAGAAGCTCCCTGGGCTGGAGTGGCACCTACAGGCTTCATGTATTTACATTAATCAAGCTTCAATCAAAGGCTTCTTGGCACTCTCAGTCTGGGTGCCTGCATTATAAATGGCAAGAGAGCTTTCTGGGAAGGTTTCGTCAAGTCCTGAGCAGAACTTGCAGCTAGAGAAGAAAAAATACATAAACCATATAAGGTTACATCCTTCATTAAATGTTAGCAATACCCTTCAAACTCAAACTATGGCATGCACTTTATATACAATTTTGATTGTCTGTAATCCATGTCAACACAGCTGTGCTACAGACCTCCTAAGTCACCGCTAGCAGCTCCATCTGCTTCACTGAATTGGGTCGAGTTTTCAAATAATGGCAACTCCTTTAACATTTTATGATTCCTGACTGTGAAAACTGCCTCTTGCGTGAGCCAGTGTCAAAATCTGACTAATGTTGCAAACTGTGTGGTGCAATGTGATTTTGTTGGCAGTTGGAGAAACATAAAAATGTTAAGACCGTTCGCAAGAGCTGCAAAGAGGAGTCACTGAGTAAAGCTCTTAATCTCAAGTAGCACGTACTTCATTACATCAGCATTTTTCAAGGAATGTTCCTATTGTCAATGAAAATTAGCTCCAAGAATCTGAAAGCATGAAAAATTAACAAGGGGACCAAAAATCCCAGAATTAAAAAAAAAAAAAAAAAAAACAAACCCAACCCAACTTCTGAAAAGCTGTCTCTTTAACTTTACAAGCACAAGCCAATAAGGCCAAGGCAGATAATGTTGATTAATTAATTATTAATAGATTTTTGATAGTTCTGAGCTAGAGAAATGTCATCAGGCCCATTTATTTTGCCCTGTATTATATCCACAGAAAATTCAGTTGCTAAAGAGAGGACAGGACTAGGTTTGGGACCTTAACTCCCAGGCTTGACTCCCTACACTCTCTACAACACTAAGTGTTTAGCATGGTGCTCAGTGGTTTTGCATTTTCCTCAAAAAACAGCTGCTGTCCAAGTTATTAAGGAGATTTAACTGTATAAAAAAATTGAAGAGCTGCTGGTAAGTTATTGCTGAGTGGAAGGAACACAAATGTCAAATTTTCAAATCAAAAACATGTTTCATAACTTAGTGACTGACAAGCACGCTGGCCATTTTTTTTTTTCCCTGATTTCATTCAAACATCATCAGTTGCTTTCAGATTAGTCTAGCAAGTCTCAAATCAAACCTGGTTTTCCCAAGGATAGAAAAAAAGCTGTCACAGAGCATTGCATAGAAGCAGGCTGCAACTTGCCTTATAGAAAAGTCAGCATTTCTCCAGAACAACAAGAACTTTAAATCACAGTCATATAAAAAGCCACTTCTTCAAAGTACCCCAAATATTACTAACTAAACAACAAATCTCACCTATTTGCAGCCTTGGCTGTGGACATTTCTCCTGCCTGATAGAGGCTTTATTAGCCAGTGGTGCTCTGATGTTGCACAGGCTTTTTTGGATTTCGCTCTGGTTCTTACAGAAATTAGACATTTATACTCGGAGTAGACATCTCAGTTATTATTTCAAGTCAAATGAATAATATCTGGCCAGCTCACTGCTCAACTAAGTGAAGCAAGAGAAGTGCTGTGAGTGAGTCAGCAGCCAGGGCTATTGCTCATGAGTGGGTCTGAAGTTTTTAGCTGAGAGCAGTGGAAGGAAGGTGTGGAGGTTGCCTTTCCTAGGACATGTGGGCTGATCATTGGTAAAAAGGTCTTTCCCCTTGCCAAGGAATAACCTTTAGGGTGACCTTCTCCTCTTCCTTAGAAGGCCAAGACAATGCTACAAGGACTTCACAGCTTGGGAGGCAGGGAAAAATGGGAGCATCACCCAAAGAGCACCTCTGAGAGAAGGGTGGTTCAGTTACCTCTCTGCTCTCTTCCTATTTCCTGCTCTCCTTCATCCCTTGCTTCATCCTTTCATGCATCACAAGTCCTCCCACCATGGTCCTCCACTTTTCTCCATGGAGAAAGAAGGGGCAGAGGAGCCAGAGCAGAGGTCTCCTTCTCTCCTCCACCCACCTGGCTCACTGCAGGGAAATATCCAAAAACCTCCAAGCTGAGCTTCTGCTCAGAGCAGGAAAGGAGAAGTACCTCCTCAGGTTGGCTTCCTGGATAACTTCCAGCCATGCCAGCACAACCCTTCACTACATCTGCTTCCTGCCACCCAGACTGCTTTGCTGAATGCACACAGAGCCAAGGCAGACCATTAAAAAAAGGGATAATCCTGGGAAGAAATAATTTGAAAGGTGCTCACCTCCCTTCTGCTCTTCTCCCTTGTCCACTCTTCCCACCATGGGAATAAATTGGTCACTAATTTCCCAAACACTGACGATTTGGCTACTCAAGGCAAACATCTGGATGTGCTGGAGGGTGTCCAGAGCAGGGCCAGGAGGATGATCAGAGGGCTGGAGCATCTCTGCTGTGGAGAGAGACTGAGGGAGTTGGGGTTATTCAGTCTGCAGAGGAGAAGGTTCCAAGGAGACCTCATTGTGGCCTTCCAGTGTCTGAAGGGGCTACAGGAAAGCTGGGGAGGGACTTTTCAGGATATCAGGGAGTGATAGGACACGGGGGGATGGATTCAAACTGGAGGAGGGGGGATTTAGATTGGAAGTTAGGAAGAAGTTCCTCCCCATGAGGGTCGTGAGACACTGGCACAGGTTGCCCAGAGAGGTGGTGGCAGCCCCATCCATCCCTGGAAGTTTTTAAGGCCAGACTGGATGGGGCTCTGAGCAACCTGAGCTGGTGGGAGGTGTCCCTGCCCATGGCAGGGGGGTGGAACTGGATGACCTTAAAGGTCCCTTCCAACCCTGAAAATTCTATGATTCTTTAAAGACTGAGGCCTTTTAAGACAGTTTATTGCCCTCAGAGTGTTTGGAGATCCAGAACTTGTCAGGCCTGAGCAATGGCACAAAAGGGACCAGAGGAGGTGGGAATTGAAGCAGCATCAGCTTGGGCTCATAGATGGACCTGCTGGAATAAAGTGGATGGAGCTGTTGGATTGTTACGTGTTCTGAGCAGAGGAAATAAGCTTGGTTTGCTCTGACTGATCTTGATGGCTTTCATGATCTTTGCCAGGAGCAAGGATGGTGCTGGCAATGGCTGTGGCTTGGTTCTTGCTCTGAGCAACCTGAGCTGGTGGGAGGTGTCCCTTCCAACCCTGAACATTCTATGATTCTATGATCTCCTCATTATCTGTGGAGATGCCCCTGTCTGCTGCTGTGCATGGGGAAAACACCAAGCACCCAAATCCATTGCAAGCCATGAAGCCACCTTATCAAAAGGCTTTTGCAGTTCTCAGAAGATGATGTACTTGGAATGACTGGAAGGACTTTGACCTGGATGCAATGGCCCAGTGGTACTGCTCAGGCTGGGATCAGAGAAAGGCAGAGGCAACATTCCAAGAGGACTGTGCTCTGAGCCAAGATACACACTGAGACTTGGGACCTGTTTTAATTATTGTTTCATTTCTTTCACTGCTCAGGAACATGTAACAAGCTGAAATGTTCGCTGTGCCTGTAAACATTTACTTTCTTTTGGTCTTGTGCAATATGATGTCTCATTCTCTTGGATGGTGCCTGGAATGCAAGAAGAGCCATAGCACATCAGCAGAGGGACTCTGGACTCAACCATTCTTCTCTGACAGTGACCAGCACAAGCTGCTTCCAAGGAAGTTGCTAGAAACCCCACGTTGGGAAACTGGGGATTAGGCTGCCTCAGAGGGAAGCGTCCTCTCTCCACTCTGCCATCCATGTTGGAATCATGCCCTAAAAATCAGGACAGGCTGCCCATCCACCCATCCACCCATCCATCCAGTAATGACTTGTTTTCCCCCCCATGCCAACTCATGCACTCTGGGTGCTTTCCCCTCGGGCATCTTCCAGGTTTTTTGGTGCTGTGCTCTGCAGCTCCCTGATGCTCCCTGCTCCTTTGGACCCAGGGACTCTGAGCAGAAGGCACTGGGGAGCCAGAGCCTCTCTCACCCAAGAAAAGTTGGTATGGAACCACACAAGGGAAGGGGCACCCACACCAGCAGCAACTTCTGCTCTGCTCCAGGCTCCTGGCAGGGAAATTCTCTCCCAGTTTGTCAAAGCTCAGCAGATGCACAAGAGACAACAGCAAAGAACTGGCTGGGCTGGGAGCACATCAGCCTCCCTGACCCCTCCTGCAAGGCTGTGCTGCAAAGGAAAGGAACCTTTGCCCCTTCTTCTCAGTCCAAAAGAGCATCTGCAGGACTGAAACCAATCAAAGCCAGCTGTGAAAAACGAAGAGGGAGGGGAAGGCAGGGAAATACTGATTATTATGACTAGGAAAAACACTATTAAAAAGAAAATAAAGGGGAAAAAATGATCCCATATGGGAAGCAAATGAAATTCAAATGCAAACCAGGCCATTCTGCAGCGTGTCGTCGGGCTGCTGCATTTGGGGCTGTGTTGCTGTGTCAGGATGCACTCAGTGCCCCTGGGACCTCTGAAGATGCCTCTCTGCTCTGCAGCAGGGTCAGTGTAACCTTGGAGCACCCCAGGCTGTGTCCAGCACTGGGGCTATTGATCGGCCAACCTCTGCAGGCTGACCAAGAGGTTAACTCACCCCCAGACACACACACAAAGAATGACCTCAGGTCTGCTAAACTTCACCATTCCACCAGCTCTTTTCTGCCTCAGCTGCTCATTCTGAGCAATTTTGCAGCTGGGCCCCTCACTCCTTTTGAGAGAAGTTATTGCCCTCCTTCACTCCCACAGGGTCACCCACATGGCTGCCCCTTTTATCATTCCCCTTCTCACTCCAGATTTCCCCCTTCTCCAGCAGAGCATCTCCATCTGCCTACCCACCATGTGCCCTTCAAGCTGTTCCTGAGCTGCAGTAGAGCCCCTGCAGCAAACCTCTCTGGGGCAATACATCCTCAGCAAAAGAGGTTTTGGGGCAGTGAGCACAGCCCAAGCTTTTGCAGTCCCAGGACAGAGGGAAATGCCCACCCTGCTCCAGCCATCCTCTAAGGCTTACTCCTGATGGGACTGGACCAACAATCTGTTCTCCTTCTCAGCTCTTCTGCTGCTGCTCTCAAAGCACAGGGAGAGTCAGTACAATGGGGGCTTCTTTTAGTTGGTGGTGGTGATGATCATTCATCTCATGAAGGAAAAACTGGAGGACAGCAACATGACTTCTCATGTCTGTGGGCTGTGCTCCCCAGAGAGAAAAGTCTCTCCAGATCTCAAGGGACAGATGGTTAAAGGGTGGGTGGCTCATTCTGCCCTGCTCTTGTGATTCTGTTGAAGACTCATAGTATTTGGTTCTTTCTTTTTTAAGAGGCTCCTGCCCATATGTGAAGCTCAGTGTCTATTTAAATAAAAACCAAGTAATTTCTTGCGTAGTAGTAGAGAGAAAACATACCCAAAATCTCGACTTCAGAGTTCAAACCACAGAAAAAGAAACCCCTTGAGAAAAATCTATAGGAAACCCTCCCAGTATGAGCCAGTCTCACTTTTTTTGGAGTCCAGTTCAGCTGTAGGAAAATCCTTGTAAATGCTAGAGTGAGGTCAGGAGGCATTTCAGGCAGAGACATCCATCTATGGATAAATCCAAGCCTGGCTTCTTCACCCAATCTGGGTCAGGGCCCGAGCAACTCGGAGCTGTTTGTTGAGAACCATCTCTCTGGTGTTGGGATGTGGGGAAGAAGCAGGAAGAGAAAGGGCCCTAAAGACACTACTTTGCAGTACGAGCATGTTCCACAACATACCCAGGGCCACAGCCAAATGCATTAGACCACACCACTCCCAGCCTACTCAAGAGTCTTCATAAATCCTCTTCTGAAGCCAAGAAAAACAGAGCAAGGAGAAAACAAATAACAGCGGGCAAGCAGGAGTATTTGTCCCCTACTACAATGGCCTTAAGAAATTAGAGAGGTAGGGCTGATGAACCTTTAATTACTTGTGCAATAATGACCTCTGTTTCCAGAATTCCTTGGCAGGCAGGAAGAGGCTGGAGCAGTCAGGGACCTGTTATGCTCTCCTCTCCACAGGCTTGAAATCAATACCAAGGCCCCTCACCCAGCTGGTCACCAGTTCCAAGACACGCTCCACACAGAGGTTGTTTATAGCTATTAAAAGCAGTGAAAGGAAAATAGAATAAAAATAAATGTCTCTTACTGATGACTTGTTACTGAACTCCACAGCTAAGGTGTTCAAAACTCCTATGCTCGTTTTTTTTTTTTTTTTCTAGAGAGCCAAGAGTGATTAAATAAAAGCAAATGATGAGACCAGCCTTCAAATTCAGCAGTTTGGTATTTTGTGTAGTGTGTCCCAGTCAACCACAGAGGGAACAGAGGGGGCACTTCTCACGAAGCACCCCTAGATGTTAGCCAGAAAGACAAGTGGGGGAGCAGAGGAGAGTGATCATCCCTAGGTAGTTTCCATAACACAAAACCAGGGCAGAAAGAGAGCTTTAGGGATTGACCCATCCCCAGATGAATGCAGTTTGGAAGTTAAAATTCACACAGGCCACAGAAATGGCCCTTCTTTTGGGGAGGAAAACAAGACTTTCCCAACTCACAGATGGAAGAAGGCAGAAGGTGCTTTACCTTCCCACAAGGTCCAGCACACATCTAAATATTCTGTACCTGTGAGTCGCCCAAGTTCCCATCTTCCCCAAGCTCCATCCCAGCTGGGATTCTGCAACACAGACTGATCCAGAGGTCTGAAAAAGAAACCCTGCAACAGACAGCTTGCAGGCTATTTTTTTCTTTGCTTCCCAAGGAAATAAGTCTCTTCCTATCCCCACCTCCATCTGCTGGAGTCAGCTTGTGCCTTGACGCATGTGGCACCGAAGACTTCCCAAAACTCTTGTTCTTTTAATGTTACCATTAGCTCTTTGATATCTTGGTTATCCACAGAAACAGCCAGAGTGTGTCTGCATCCAGCAAAGTTCTTGGCCCGGATATTTTGTGGCAAAGAATTGCACAACATTAATCTAACCCAACGTCAAGTGAAAATATTTCTGAGGCGGTTTCTATCTTGCCATCTTTTTTGTCTCACTGACAGTCCCCTCGTCACATGTATGGCAAAGGGAGGTCCTTCTGGAGAGCCCATCTCTAAAAGTGTTGCCTCACACTCCCTTCTCCTCTAGAACAACTATTTGCAGGCTTTTTCATCTCTTTGCACAAGAGTTCCTATTTTGTTTCCTTCAGTACAATCACAGCTGGTTCCTGAGCACCCTCTGCTCTTAAAGACAAAGTGGCTAAAACAAAGTGGAGTCTCCCAGTATTTAAGGGATCCCTTACAAAGCCCCAGGATTGCTGAGCACCTTCCCTGCTGGTCAAAACAAGAAACATGGAGATAAAAGATATCAAATCACTCTGCCAACTGAAATTTCTCTGCTCTGCTCTGCATTAGGGCATTATAGAGAACTGACTTGGGTGAGAAATCTGTTGTTTCAAAGCCCAGACTGAGGCTCTAGGCAGAGCCATCAATTCCTGCCCTTTCACAAGTCAAAAAGGGTAAGAAAACTCCAAATGGCAGAACACCACAGAACTCCAGAGTCTGCTCCAGCTGAATTACCCATTGCTTTCATCCATTCCCTCCATCTCCCTCACACTGCAGTAAGCCCAGAACCTAGAAGACTGCACATCCAAGAAGTATCCCCAGGGATGTGTCCATCTGTTAATCCAGAGACATTCACCCCCTTGGTGCAGCATCCTTAAGTTTTTTCCCCACTCTCCTTTTTTAATCTTTACAACACTGGATCTGGTTGGACAAAGCTTCCCCAATTCACTGAGATGCCAACAAGCAAGAGCCATGCAAATCCCTTCCTCTCCTTCTCCTGGATCTCCAGCCAGGTGACAATCACTATCCAAGCCCAGCTGGAGAAACCAAAGCATTCAGAAGTTGCCTGACTCACCTAAAGCTACAAAGATCAGCAGCATCAGGCTGCCACACAGCTCTGGAGAAGTCCCCTTTAAAACACTTAAATCCCTGGGATGAAAGCCTTGCATTGGCTCATCCATGAGAGTATCTTATGGAAGGGATTAACTCACCCCTAACCTCAGGGCCACTTCATTCTGAAGGCTCAAGAAGGAGGTGGGAGAGGGGAGCAGCACCAGCTCTGGTTTGAAAGCAACCTCCCAGGAGATATTCCACTGGCAGAGTGGGGAGCACTGTGGTGTGAGCTACTCACAGCCTCAAGATCAAGTTTTAGAGCTTCTCAGGCCTCCTCACCTTCACCTTTCTTGCCTCATCAGCCTTTAAGAGCAGGACCCATCTTTGGAGTCCATCGCCCACCATTCACCGGGTAAAGAAACAGCCCAGAAACTCTTCCAGTTCTGTTTCAAAGGCTTGGAAGTTCCTCCCCTCCTCTTCCCCTAGCCCCTTCCATAAAAGCTTTGCATGCAGAGCAGTGTCTCTTGGGTCCCTCATTCTCTAGAGCAAAGTAAACAGACCTCCCGTGCAGCGACAAATGAACAACAAACAGAGGAGGAAGAAAAAAAAATATCTCACTGCCAACTTGGAGATTTTTTTTTTTTTCCTTTTTCTGGCATGTTTGATTTTTCTTAAAAAATTAAAATGTGCAAGCTATGCCCTAAGGGTGACCCTGCAAAAAGCTTTCTGGCAGCTCCAACGTCCTCCATTCCCCCCCCTCCCAACACCACAGACACCCCATCTTCCCCCATGTTCTTCCTCTGCTGCACACATGGAGCCCCAAGAATCCTGGCATCCAGAGGGCTTTTTCTTTTTCAAGCATGCCAAAACAAGCTAAGCTCCTAAATCCCTTTTAGAATCTAGCCTTGTGTGGAAATCTGTTTGCCTCCATCCTATGTTTATTTTCTTTTGTTTTCAGGTTTGTTAGCCCAAGGGCAAATGTTGTTCCTAGCACTAGTTTTGGGGTTGGATGTTTTTTTGGGTTGGCTTTTTTTTTTTTATTTTGGTATTTATCTTTCAATCAAGTGTTCCTCCTTGCAAGGATAAACAGGATGTTTAGAGACTCTGGGTATGATGACCACTCTTTGACAGCTGTTGTGACACACCACACACTGGGTTTGCCATGTGTGCAAGCACTGGCACAGCTCAATCTGCAGCAGCTCCTTTTCCTTTGAGGACTGTATGACCTGAGAGGAGTTTGCCAGTTCTGTGCTCAGCACAGGCTCCTGGGAAAAGCACTGCACAATCCAGAACAACTCCCTGGCCTCTCTCTCTCCACTTATAATAGGATTACCTGCCATTCCCTTTCTAGTTGGCTCATAGCACTTGCTTAACTATAGTAAACTCTGCCCTGCCTCTGGGAATTTTTTCTTTTCCAGGTAGAGAGAAAGACAGCAGTCAAAATAGTTTCAGGCCATGCTGATTCAACAGAGGGAGTTTCCCAAGGTTTTTTTTTAAAGAAAGGAAGCCTTCCAAGCCTTGAATCACTGACTCCTAAACCAAGAACTTTGGAAAATGCAAGGTAGGTAGGACTAAGAGAGGGCCAGATCCCAGGCAAGAGCTGCCTACCTAGAGCCCTGTGTGTGGCCTCAAGAGGCTCTCTAAAGGCTCACTCACCACAGCAGAAAATGCAGGGAATGATTCTGCATGGTGCAATTTCCCCCAAGTTTTAATCACTTTTCCTTTGCAACATTTACTCATGGCTGAAGGCAGGAAAGGTTATGAGACTTGATAATTCTGGCTTGTAATTAAAAACAATCAGTTTTGCACCAGGCTCTACTCACTGTGTCCTCAGGCCACCAAGGAAGTGACTGTGGGATATCTCTGGAATTCTGCAAAGTGTCCACAGCAGCAGTGCTGGATAAGCTGGACTGGACACAAAGAGCTAAATTCTGCCTCAACAGCCATAAATCACTCTAATAAAAAAGGCTCAGTCAGGATGTCACCCTAGCTTGTCTAAAACCTTTTGCATTTAAAGAAAACAGGACTTACAAAAATCACCTCACTTCTCTACAACAACGTGTTGCTGAGTTCCATGCTGTTTGGGCACAACTTATCCAAGGAAAGTTGTCAAGTTCAGGTCTTGAAATCCATCCCAGGTAACATTCAACCACAAGTTTCTGGACTACACACAGAAACTACAGCATGAAATTTTATGGTCTGTGTTATTCAGGAGGTCAAAAGGGATTATCACAACATTCCTTTTGAGCCGTGGTACCTCTGAGCCTTGGCACCCAACCCACCCTGGAAAGCCAATCTCAGACAACTGTTTCAAATTGGACCCTGAGAAGTTCTTGAACTCTACAGGAGAAAGCAGCATTGTCAGGATAACAGTTATACAGCTTTCAGTTCCCCTAACAAAAATAGTGCTCGCTTTGTGTACCTTGCCCTGCTTCACACACCAAGCAGACATCCTCCACTGAACCTTTAGCACTCTCCACAAACATGCCAGAGCTGAAGAAGCAACAGCCTGTCCTACAACCTAGAAATTCAGGTAAGTAAAATTATTTTCCTGAAAAAAACCCAAACCAACACAAAAAAAACTCAACTTTGATAGAATTTGGATAACTTGGAATGACTGGGCAGTCCCCAGCCATGAAGACATTTTCCACAGCAAGATGGCCTTGGGTAAAATAAACATAATTTTCCTGCTAGCTTTTCTTTGCACAGAGCAGGAACATCAGATGAATGAATTAGAAGATGCCTTCTTCCAGAATCTCCCCACAAGGTTGTACTTCCTTCCTATCATTTTTTTATTTTTTTAATTCTCTTCTTCATCAGTAGACTGACAAAGAAAGAATGATGCACAGGACCATAAAACTGGTCACTGATCTACAGGCAATGTTTAAATCTTTGACACAGTTTTGTGCCTAACCTCTTCCCACCTGAGCTGCCCACCTACTTCAAGGTAGCTGTGAAGACAAACATTTGCACTCTTTGAGGTATAGCAAGGCTCAGGTGACAAGTGGTTACAACACACAGTAATTTTGTCACCTGCAGACACCCACACATCCTCCTGGGATTCACTTCAGCCAAGCAGGAACCTGTTCCTAACAGCCAGGTGAGCAGAACTGACAGCACAAAACTCCTACACAGGGTCACTTCACTGCTTCTGCAGTTCCATTCTGGCTTGTCTGAAAGAAATAATAAATACAAGCAAACAAAAAAGCAACTGGGTGTTCCCTCTGGTGGTTCTGGGACACAAAGCTCATGGTAGGTGCATGCCCCATCCCTGGAAGTTTTTAAGGTCAGGCTGGAGAGGGCTCTGAGCAACCTGATCTGGTGGGAGGTGTCCCTGCCCATGGCAGGGGGGTTGGAACTGGATGAGCTTAAAGGTCCCTTCCAACCCTGAAAATTCTGTGATTCTTTGCCCACCTGATTGGCTGACACAGGCAACTGCACATCCCTGGAACTATCACATCCCTGACTGCTTGCTCAAGGGTAGCCAACCCATCAGGAAGATATATGGCATCACTAGATTAATTCATTTTATCTTCACCATGGTGAAGAAAATGGAATTTCCTACACTGGGAGGTGACCACAAAGGAAAGTGAAGAGAAAAAAAAATATCAGACTGTAGGAACAAAGCCCTAACCTCAAAATGGATCAGCTCCACATTGAGCTGGGAGTTTGAGGAACAGTCACTTTAAGAAAATACCTTGTATAAAGGAGGGGGCAGGGGAGAGGCTGTGAACTGAAGAAGGACCTGTGCAGTTAGACAAATTCAGTCATCTTACGGTAAGACTGCAGGCCAGCTCCTGATTTAACCTGGAGTTTCACATGTCACTACAAAACTCCAGAATGTTGGCTTTGCAGATATGCCAAACGTAAGAACTGTTTTCCAGTGAACTCAGTATTTTTCCACATCTACTATTGTCACTCTGCTGGCAAGCTGGGAGTAGCAAATCCTCACTTATCTCCCTCCTCTCACAGAGCATCTCTCAGCTGAAGCACCAGCTAACTTAGATCATCGTGCAGAATCCCCCTTGGAAAATGGACAAAGAAGGGGGTGGGAGAGTCACCAGGGTTGGAAGCAACAAATCACAGAGGGAGATGGACTGTCATGCAGCAAGGAAGTAGCAAGGGAAAAGAGGTGACTAATGAACAGAAGGGGGTTCGTAAAATCCTCCTTGGATTGCCTCTCTGGGGAACAGCTGTTTCCTTGTAAACATCTTGCTAGCTGTCCAAACAAGAAGTTCAGACACAGAACAATAAAGGAGAGCACCAGGGCAGAAGCATGCAAGCCATGGGCTCATTCACTACCCTGCCAGTTGCTCCAAGTGGCAGGATTTAAAAGCTGGGGAAACCTTTACCCTACGTTTAACCCTGCACGTGCTGGTGGTACCACCAATGCTCTGCAGAAACACAGCTTTTTCTGCCTGTGTGAAGTCCTTCCTGGTCCTCCTTTTCCTCTGCCTGTCTCTGACACACCAGAAATAACACCAGGAAATAACCTCATCAAACCAAGGAGAAACAGCTGCATTGCCAAGAAATTAAAAACCTGAACGTCACAGCCCTGAAAGCCTGAAGAGGTTCTACCACTGCCCTGGCATCAGCAGCTTGGAAGTAGAGGGAGCTGCACCAGAAGAAGTAAAAAAAGGGTCTGTTTATTAGTCCTGAGCACAAAGCAGCCTACACTGAGAGAAACATTTCCATGTCAGTACAACTGTGTCCACACAAGACTCGTGCAGCTCAGGGGAAGGAGCATTCCTAGGGCAGAAAGGCCCCAGAAGGCAGGTACCTGCACTGCACAAGAGCAAGGAGAGGCTGTGCCCCACATCTGTCTGTTCTGTGGTGTTTCTGGGGATCAAAAACACAAACGTGCCTGGTCACAGGAGCATCCCTTCCCAAACCCCCTTCCCAAAATGCCACACAAGTATTTACAAAGCAGGGCAATCAGATCACACCTAGGAAAGGGGGATTCCAGTTTGCAACAAAGGCTTTTTACAAGACAGTAGGACAGCAGAAGTGACAATAAGACCCCATGGTCCAGTTATCTACACCTTCATGTCCACCTCCAACTGCCTTACCTTGGTTTTTACACATTCTGGTCAATGCACACTACAGCTACCCTGGGAAATCAAATGCCTCCTCCTTCTACTCAAAACAACAAATAGAGGTAGGAAGAAGCTATGCACAGAAACAACAAGGAGCAATTCCATATTTTAGTCCACAAGTTCAGAGGAAAGATCTGATGCAGACATTCATTTTACCTTTTTATTTCTTTAGGGCCATTTTGTTGTAGTGGTGCACAAACAGCCAGGAAAAAGGACAGCCTAGCAAGGGCTGCTCAAGAATAAACATTGGGTCATTACAAGAAGGGAAGACTGCAAGTTCTGCTGATAAAATCCCTCTGAGCCTAAAGAAAGGCAGCTGGCTTGTTGCATCAAAGTCCAAACCAATCAGGGACTCCACCTCGTCTGGGGTCACCTTCCTGCCTCTGCTTCTCTCTCTTCATATATTCATTCCTGAAGTCATCAAAAGACTGAGTTTCTGTGTCTTTTTCTTTCTCTGGAAATAGGTTGGGGAACTGAAACGTTTGTCCTTGGCCCTAAAGAGAAAACAAATGGTCAGAGAGACATTCCAGCCTTTCTGCAGTAGCTGTGATGCATACACTTACAATGAAAGACCACCCTGAAGTTCCTCCTCGTGCAAAATGGTCCCTCTTGCCTCCCCAGATCTCTTTCCACCCCTCTCCCCAAGATTCATATATCCCACCCACTCCCAAACATCCCCCTCCCCCCCCCAAAAAAAAGCTAACTTTCAGTTTGTTCTTTTGGGTGCTAATTAAGATACTGACTTTTTTTTTTCCTAACAGATGAATGGTCAGGAGATGTAGACCTCTTCAAAGAGTCTGAAGCAGCTCAGAGATATTACATGAATCATCCAGTAAAAGCAAGATGAGCAAAATAAGAGATTTTGCTCAAGTAACACCATCAGGGAAATCCATGGTGGAGCAGGCATTCATTATGTTAACACTCAGGATATGGGCAGTGGTTACAGTTGTTTAGATCCCAGCTAAGGATAAGAAAGAACACTCCTGGCAGCTGTTACTGAAGGGTGCAATGTGGGAATATGGAGTAACAGATCTTAGAGGTCTCTTATCAACAGGAATAAAGGCTATGGTGTAAAACAATTACAGTGGGAACAATCTGTGTACTACATCACTGATGAGATTAAAGTGATTACATCTGCATCAGTCATTCTGCCTAACAGAGAAGTCATTTTAGTGAAACATCATCACCAGATCTATGTCTCCCACTTGGAAAATAAATATTTGCTTGGTCTCTGGTTTTTATCTAACAGCAGGAAACCATTATTCTGTGGAAATGTTCTACCCCATTAACATTATCTTCTAACTTTTTAGTGGTGTGTGCACTGAGCACAACTTCATTAAACTCAACAATATCAGCCCTTCCATTCCATATGGGACTTTGCATAATAAAACTCTGAAGATTACTCTCCAAAATAGTGACAAACCTTACCATACATTAACTTCTTTGGCAGCACACCACATCCAGAAATCTCAACAAAACCACTGAATTGCTTCAGATGAAACCAGAGGGGTTTTTTTCAGATTAGCCATTCTTTACATTTGTGCAATAAATATAATCAAAAAAGAGGCCCAGTTATGGAATGGTCCCACAAAAGACATGAAAGGAGCCTTCCACAACATAGCTGCCTACACTACATTTTGGGATCAGCAACATGACATAACTAAACCCAAAAAAAACATTACCCTACCCCTGACCCAGCTGAATGTGTGCTATGTTTCATTTAGCCATATACACTCAACGTGGTCATTTACAGGTGTGAAAGAATTTCAACCTCAAGCATACACTCTGGAAGGAAAAAAACATGACTTATCCCAGTTGATCTTATCCAGACTAGAATTTAGGAAATATCAACTCATGCCCAGCAATGCCTCAGTTGTTTTTGCAGTGCATACTTCTTAGGGGTTTCCTAAGAGCCTGACCATACTACAAAAACAAGAAGCAAACTGCTGTGTACACTGCTCTGTCCTCAATTCTAGTCTGGGTAAGATCAACTGGAACAAACCAAGGTTTTCCTTTCCACTGTGTACACTCTGGGGTTTCAGCTCTTTTGTACCTTTAAATTACCAACAGGTATGCTTATAATAGCTGTCCTGTGACAATCAGAGCACAGTTCCACTTCAAGGCACAGAAGCTGCCCTTATCAATGTCCTTGAGCAATCCCAAACTCTTCCTGAAACTCTTCCTGCTGTAGGAACAGCAGCAAGCACCCTGGAGGCCAAGAACTGCCCAAGATTTTGACACACTGAAGCATCTGGGAAAGAATTTGCTTAGATTTAAAAAAAAAGAAAATTTACTATCCTTTCAACTGCACTTCTGGGCAGATCATTCAGCCCTGTGGAACCTATAGAACAGACAGGGCCAATTCTAAGGACCCATCTGCCCAGGAGAGGAAAATATTTTAGTTCCAGTCCAAAACCAAGTCAAACTAACATGGCAGGCACACAACCTACACAGAAAATTTCAGAGCTATTTATATTGGTAACAGTGTAGTAAGGGACTGTTCTTGTTATGCAGCACTTCCATTCTGGTATCCTTCCAGCACAAATGTACTTCCCTGACTGAAGAAAGAAGGAAAGCTGTCCCTAAAGCATACTAACAACATCCATGGTAATTCATTAAGCATTGCAAAACAGTTATTATTTTAAAAAGAGGGAGAGAAAAAAAAAAAAAAAAAAAAGACCAACAGAAAAAAAAGATAGGCACAGAGGCTGTAGTGAAACCAGACAAACCTTCTAGCTGTTTATCAAAGTGCTCACAGCTCCCATTTCAAGGCTGGTGAAAAGTCAAGTATTGAGCTGAAAATGTCAATCTGTATCTGGAGTCTTTTAATAAGTCAAAATCAGCAGAGACAAGTTGGCTCTTTCCAGCTCTTGTTTTGTAAAGAAATTCTGATTTTGGCTGGCAGCCAGACACGATTGGAAACAGCCAAGACATTACACCCTGAGAACTGAAGGTTGATAAATCTTAAGTAACAATACTTTGCAGTAATACTGCACTGTAAGACTCTGAAGTGATGAAAGCTGTATGAAAAATAGCTGTTGTGCATGCTTGCTCAGTAGCTGGTTTTCAGAAGAAGCCTGTATCTTGGGTATTTCAAAATTTCAAAAATACTAAAAGGCATCAGCTTACATAAAGGACTCTGAGCCTGTCCAGGCATGTTTACATTCAGTGCATCTTCCACACAATTCCAGAGGCTCCCGAGTTTCAAGTTCATATGCCACCTTCTCAAAAAAAAGAATGCAAACCAAAGAAATGGAGGGGTTGTTCCTCCTTTATCCAGTGCTACTTTTTTCTCACACTTTTACTTTGTAAGAGTTTTCCCTGCCATGCAGCAACCATTTGGCAATCATGTGACAAATGCAACCTCAGAGTGAAATCCTAACCAAAATAAACTGCTAAATATCTACCAAGTTCAACAGGGTTTTTATCTGGTTTGTAAAGTGCTGGGACATGAAAGGCTGGAATATCCAACCAGAAAACAAAACTCTGGCTTATTCCTATACCTTGCATTTGTTCATCCTTTTTTGTTTGTTTGTTTGTTTTACCCTTTGTGAGCCACTTAACCTTAAAAGGTCATCCTTTTAACAACTTATTAAATTCACCCAATCTGAAACAGGCTCTAAGAAGGGCTTGGTTCTCCTTTAGAGTTTCTGCCAGCCTAATTATCTCACTTAGAAGCACAGAGAAAGAGAAAAAAAGAACCTCTTCCCACCTGACAGAGCTGTGCTAGAAGAAAATCCTGTAAAAAAGACAGACACTGGCAAAAAAAAAAAAAAAATAATTTTGCTTGGCTAATTAAGTCAATCTTGGAACTGGATGATGCACCACCAGCAAAAAAAAACCACCTTTTTCACCAGTGTGAGGTGATACACTGATACTCCAGAGTTTGTCAGGATAAGCTCTACCATAGCATGAGTTTGTGAGCTCTTTAAATACAAAAACCACAAAACTGAGAAAGCAAGTGAGAGAGGAGTTATTAGAAGACATAAAAAAAGAAAGGCAACGTGATGATTTTATGCATTGCTATTCTCTATTTAGAGTCTTCTCAGAGACCTCCCTTTTTCCTACAAATCCTAAGATTATGTACAAGTGAGATGTGTGGCCCAGTGTTTAGATTACAGAAATGGGAGCCACTGAATTTCTACTCCTCCACAACTCTAATCCGTGCTTCTCTACCCAAATTTAATGCTGATTTATATAAAAGCTCTTAGGAGGATTCATTTGTTCAATGCTAACATCCTTCAAGACATAAAGTGACCTAAGAATTAAAATCTTAAGATTTCAAGCCTTTTTTGTTTGTTTGTTAGAAAGGCTGAAAACACACCTTGTCCTTTGAGTCCTTAGAAGGCATCATCACCCCGAGTGCTACTAATTGCCTCCACTCCTTTTAATGAGAGGTTAAGTGACCATTATTAGCTCGATGAAGTCAAGTGTTGGCCTTTCAGCTGCTGAGCCTCAGGTCAGAAAATTGCTGGAAGGATTATCCAGCAACAAACTCACTTAAGACTTCTCTGACCTTTTTGTCCCTTGAAAAGTTTAGGAATGGGAGGTCAGCAGAGCTGTCCCGATGTGGGAATGACGCAGCAAACACTGATCATGTAAACAACTGTGAGATGTTCTGATTACTGAGATAATTGAAGCACTTCCTACTGTCCTTCAGAATTAGGAGAAAAGTGATGTTTATAGTATTGTTAAGTAAAAAAAAATGTTGGACTCCCAGCAGCACGGGATTCAGTCCAGCAGTAGCAGCAAATGCAAGAAAGTTGAATAATCCAGGGCATCTGAACTATTCTGCTAGCACTGCAGTGGTAACATCTGATGTTAAAATGTATGGCAAAAACAGCACAGAAAGCAACACAGAGACCCACACAGGAGTGAGAGCTTATGGAACATCCAATTTTCCTCTGAATTCACCCCATGTCACAAGAAAACTGCTCCAGCAGCTGATGTGTCAACGGGTTAATGACTGTGAATGCACTGGACGCTCCAAACAGGGTCTGAAGAGAAACATTTTGCAAAAATGTTCCCTCCAGTGCCATCATTCATGAAGCTAAATAGGTGTTAGTCCTCCTGTTGACAAGGTCAGACTCCTTTTTACAGCCATCTCCATTAGATTTCTCAAAACAGGTTTAATTAAAAATAGGTCTGGATTCCAGAAGCTCAGCTGCAATTGTGCTCCCACGGGTGCCAACACCTGTTGAGCTAAACCAGTGAGAACACTGCAGGAGGAGGAGGGGATGTTGTTGGGTTTTTTTTTTTTTAATTTCCCTGCTGTTGATGCAACTGTAATGTTTCCCACTGGCTTTCTTTTCATCTATTTTTTTTCCTCTCAATATTATCAAGATACTTATAACTGTACTGTAGTAAGGAGAAAGGTTGCTGTGTTCCACTCCTTTTATCTACTGCTCAAAGATCTACAGCTTCATTTTTAATTTAAAAAATAAAACCCTGTACAAAACTAGCATTTGATACCCAAAGCCATAAGTCTTTAACTTAAACCTTTCTCACCACATTCCAAAAGAGGAAAAAAAAAGCAGGCAGGTTCTGGAATGGCAAGATATTGTTGATCCACAGCCTTCTGTGATTTGAGGTATTTTTTTAGTGTGAAAATATTATGCTTGGATAGATCATGTATTTGTCCAGTTACAGCCTGAGAATAAAGTAAACAGCTCTGAATCTCCAAGAAATAGTATTTGGAAAAGAAAGGACAACAATTCTTACATGTGGAACAGCTGGGGCACTGATCTGACACCTAAGGCTATGTTGACTATGACTTCATCCACCTTCCAGCTTTGTGACACATGCAAGAAGTAAATGGATTTGTGTGCTGTTCAGGGACACATAAGGTGATCTTTCATGAAGCTGAGAAGCATAACTGCTCATGATATTATTTATAGTCAATTTCATTCAGGTAAACCACACCACAGTCCCTACCGAGTCAGGATGGAAAGAGCAATACTCCCACCTAGTGGGAAATAGGAGATTTAACCCAGAACTCCAAAAACACAGCCTTATTTTTCCAGTCATAAGCAGTTTGAACTTGAAACTGGATTAATGAGAAAAAACACAGCTGGTAAAAAAGGTGGGGAAGCACAGCAACCATGATTTATGGCAGATACAAAGTAATTCTCATGAAAATAAAGTTTTTATAGTGGTTGCCCAAGACTTTCCTAAGTTAGGCAGCTACTACCAATGGGGTGATCTGAATCACATCATGTATCAGAAGAGAGGAAAACCCTTCAGTTTCAGAAATGACACTGGGTTGCTGTTTAAAGCTGGTGTGAACACTGAACTGGAAGCTCTGTCTGAGACACCAGAGCTAGTGATGAAAAGTAAAGACCAAAAGGCAAAAAAAAAAAAAGAAGAAAAAAAGGATAGAAAAACCTGAATGTTAAAGGCATTAACAGACACCAACTATGACAGAAAAAATAAAAAAAAGCAAAGAGACTAGGAATGAGATGAGGGAAAAATGCACAGACCAAGCTTCACTGAAAAGAGTTGAGTGTATGGTCAGGATTCCCTCACTCAGGAAGAAGCACATCACCAAAAGGTGGTCCCCTGACCCTCCTTTTATGGATAAGATGGAAAACATGTCATTCTTACAAAACTTAGATCCCATAGTCCAAGGCAGTGCAGCAAAGGACAATATACTGCTTCACTTTGGGGTAAAAAGTCCCTAAAAGCAAAGAAGTCCCCAGCAAAAGGTGGTGACAATGGGAAGTGCTTACTAAAGAACAACTCCAGAGACAGCATCTTGTGGGACTCAACATCACTGCTGGGATTCAATTCCTCAGCTCTGTTCTTAATGAATCATTCCTACCTGATCTCTCAAAAACAAAAACTTGGCCCAGACAATCCAGGAGAGAGAATTTGCCCACCAGAGGCTCTTCCTTGAAAGAGGAATGTGGTTTTTTTAGCCATTTATAATGCAAAATCCTCACAGAGATAAGGCTGCCTAGAACTTCAGCACAGTACATAGGTTAGTGATCAACTAAATACAACCCTGTTGCTTTCTATTAACACTGTACTTCATCCTCTTCTTTTAAAGGTAAGGGCTGTCTAGAATAAAACCCACTCTCCTCACTTTTCTTTCCACCCTCCTTCCCAAAAGAGGCTTGAAGAAAAACCTGTAAGCACATTGAAATTGAAAAATAAAATAAAAAACCCTCCCTTTTTCCCACTGTCTGGGTCTCTTTAGTTTGACCCCAACTACACAGGAATTCTTTTGCAGTCTTTAAGATCACACAGTGTTCCCCTCACACTGAACCCTTGTCCCAGGATGGAGTAACACTGAGGCTGTGCTGCCAAAAGCAATTTTGAGCTTATGAATTTACAACTATAAATAGCATCCCTTTAATGTCATTTTGGCATGCAAAGGGCTTCTCTGTCACTGGCTGCACTTCTTCTTTACAAAGAGGCAGGTAAGCCCAAGAGAAGTCTAGATTATAATATGCTCCTGTTAATGACAGAAATTCATAAGAACATGAAGCTCCTTTTCCACTGGGCAACCAACACACGTTTCAGAACCCAGTTTAGCCACAAAGTATGCTTGGTAGACATGACTAAAAGCTCTCCAAGGAATATGCCTTAAGTCTTCTCTGAAATCCAAAAAGCTTTAATAAGAACTTCTCTACCCTTACAATATATTCTTTCACTTACTGGACATTGAAGTAATCAACCACAAAAGTCATGAACCTTCCAGCACACAGAGTCCAGGGTCAGCATGAAACTCCCTGGCACAGCAGCACCTGATGTCATCAGGCCAGAACTTACACACAGTCCTCAACTTTGAAAACTAACCACTTATTTTAATTTTAATTTTAGACTAGGTCATTTAAGTCTCTCTATACATTCCAGAATGTATTAATGGAATATTCAGCCAGCCAGGTAACTCACTGAGCATTGCTTGCCTGGTTAATGGTCCCCTCCTCTTTCTCCACAAGTATCCATATTAACTCACCAGTTGTACATAGGCAACCTTGTAATCTGGTTTCTTCACTCTTTGATTCTTGTGATTCCTCTTGTTGTTTGCACCTGCAGAAATGAAGAGAGTTCCCAGTTTTTACATCCCAGGACATCCAAGCACCCTAAAGCAAGGCCAAGCTGACAGAAGGACTTTACTAGTTCTCACTGACTCTTAAGAGGAATTTTCTTTCTTCACCACCACCACAGAATCAGGATTTCTAATATCTACCAAAACTGGCAGACACTCCTCTCCTCCTCTACAACTGAGGCACCACCAGGCTCAAGCTCCTGACAGCTGCTGTGCCTTCACACCCCACACAAAGTCTGCAAAGAAGCACAGAGAGAAATCCCCTGAGGGCCAGGAGTGATCAGCTCTCCTTCCAACATCAACAGCCTCAAGAAGACAAGGAGGAAATGACCACGAAGGACCACAAGCATCAATATTTTTTAGAGCTGTTAGGAACTGCATGTGCTTGGTATTTAAGACTTTATTTATTTCTGTTTTCCACATGAGCATATTACAGATGTTTTCTTAATTCTTCTTTTGTATGTTCTGAGTTTTACAACCTTATTTTGAAGCTTTTTTGTTCAGAGCCCATTTTTCACTATCTTAGCTCTTTTTTTCCTCTTCCTTTTTTAAAGTCATCCCTGCTCTTACCACTATGAGCAGATCAATCAATTCCTTTGCTAGTCACTGCCTGAAAAAAAGAAGAATCCAGCTATCACAGACATCCTGAACAACAACAAGCCACTTTTTATTTGATTAATGCACTGTCTGATGATCAAAACAGTAAATAACATGAGAATTATATTCTTGCCTTTGCACTGCATCCAAACTGCAGTAGGAGGAGCTCTGGGGAAGGAAGTATCCATACATAAAGGTGACCTTATATAAATTTAGCTTATTCCAGTTAGAGGTGAGTCCTCCTGCTCCAAGTCAGAGTTCATCATAACTTAAACTAGCAAAGTTTTTTCTTTTTTGGTTGGTTTTATGGTGTTTCTCTGGGTTGCTTTCTGTTGTTTGGAAATTTTTTTGTAGGGTTGGCACAGGGGGGAAACACCATGAGGAGAAGCATCCAAGTCTGGGGCAGAAATGTGATAACAACAGGTAAAGAAAATGTGAAAGCTTGCCAAGATGTTTCAAGATGCTCTTCTGACATTATTTACTGGCTTAATGGAATATTTTCCTTTGTTCTACAAACTCTGCCATAGACTATAGAGTCCACAGCCATAACACCTCCTCCACGTGCATGCCAGGTAATCTCAGTGCATATATTTTTATTTTTTAAAAGGCTACTGGTGAATTAAGTTTAACTCCTCATTCTATTACAACACCTGAAGCAGCTCCTGCTGAAATGAGACACCCACTGGCCTTCAAGGAGAAGTGGTAGCAACTACAAGCTCAGTAACTGTCAATATAAGCCTTATAAAATTCAGATTTTTCTTTTTAAAACTGAACTTACATCATCATCTAATCAGAGCACTCAAACATTAAGTGGTGCATAAACATTTGAAGGGGAATATAAACAACCAAGCTGGCAGATGTCACCAGCTAAGCCCCTGGAACCAAAGGTTGTTGAAAGCCAATGGATCTTTTGAGAGGAAAAGTGTATTCTGGCTGTGCAGAAATGGATTCATCCCTCTGGGTGACTCAGCTGCACTTACCATACTGTATCCTGGTCCTCACAGCAGCTACTGGTACATTGTATATTTTTTCAAGGTAGTTCTTGATATCCACTTTTGTCATTCTAGACAATGAAAAATAATTTTGGGGAAAGCATGAAGGAAAAAAAGGAACAAATATATTTATATTTCACCTATTTATAGAAAATAAAACTGAGCCAGAGCATTTACAGACTGATATGCTGGAATAAATACATCTTTTTAACCAAGGTACTGCACAAAAGTATAAATGCAACATTAATCACACCCTGCTACAGCAATTCATTGCCCATAAACTGTAACAATGACAAAAATTTTATATTCTGGAGCCAGAACAGTCAAAACCTCAGACAGAGTCTGGACAGTGGGCAGGCCAAGAATCATTTCTAACATTCTAAGGAGCATTTTCTAAACCTGTCAAGCCCTGCCAAAGGCTTTAGTCTGAGCAACCAGGAGGCAGGAGTCCTCACAAATACCAGTTACACCTCCTCTTCTCTGGGTTGTTTCCACAAACCCCGCCTTCCCAAGCCTTCCCAAGCCATCCCACGCCTTCCCAAGCCATCCCAAGCCATCCCAAGCCTTCCCAAGCCATCCCAAGCCCTCCCAAGCCCTCCCAAGCCATCCCACGCCTTCCCAAGCCTTTCCCAAGCCCCAGAGCCTCACTCACACACAGGAAGAAGTCTCAAGCACAGCTCGTCCTTCACCCCGTGTCCTCGCAGCCCTCTCCCAAGTCTCCCTGCCTTAGAACCCGCTTTCCCCACCCCACAAGGGTCCCCTCCCCACCCCTCACCCTGACCCCGGGAGGAGACCCCAAGGCAGGGCCGGGCCCGGTGGCATTGAGGGGGGGGTGGAGGGGGGTGTCAGGGAGGTCCCCTCGGTACCCCCCGAGAGCTCTGGCAGCGGGGGCTGTGCCGTCCCCAGCCCCGCTCCCCCCGCACTCACTCCATGGAGACGCGGAACTGGACGGTGTCCTCGGGCTGCGGCACCCCGGGCCGGACCGCCAGCATGAAGAAATTGGGCCGGAAGATCCGCAGCTGCGGACCCCCCAGCTGGAACAGCGGGTACCTGAGGGGAGATGACAGTGCTGACTGACTGACCGACCCACAGGTACACCCCCTATCCCCCCGTAAACCCCACCGACCCGACCCAACCCGAACCCGCCCGGCCCGCTCACACGGCTCTCTTGGCTCCCGTCGCCATGGCCGAGCTGCGGCCCGGAAGCGACGCGGGCCCAGAGCGGGACCCCGAGGGGCGGTGGGGCGAGATCTCCCCCTGCTGGAGCGGAGGAGTGAGGAGGGCAGGGTGGGAGCCTCGGGGGGATTGAGGGGCACAGACGGCTGCACCGCATAGACACTGCCCCAGACCCACGGCTGCACCCCACAAATACTGCCCCGGGCACACAGCTGCGTCCCACAGACACTGCCCCAGACACTGCCCGACCCCACGGCTGCACCCCACAGCCACAGACACTGCCACAGACACTGCCACAGACCAACAGCTGCACCCCACAGACACTCTAATACCCGCAGATACTGCCATAGCCACAGCCCCAGCGCCATCTTGATGGCCGCCTCTCACACCCCCAACCCCATCTTCATGGCTGATTCCCTCAGTCCCATCCTCACAGCCACCTCCCGCAGCCACAGCTCACCCCGGCACCCCGACCCCAGTGGGCCCACTTGAGGGGGACAGAGCCCAGAGATAGGGGACACACAGCCCTGGGATAGGGGGGACACAGCCCCAGGATAGGGGAACTTCCCGCAGGGTGAAGGGGTGAGGGAAGCACTCTGGAAATGACGCCTCTTGGAGAATTTGCAGCTGTTCGGCGGGGTCTTTCCCTCCTGGTGGCAGGAGGAGAGCAGTTCTTGAGTTCTTGGCCTTGAGTTCTTCCAGGGAGTTCCATCCACAACCTCCCTGGGCAAGCGGTGGCAGTGGGACCCCAGCAAGGGTGCTGCATCCAGCTCAGGATTCCTCAGCACATGACGGACATGAAGGTGTTAGAATGGGGCACAAAAAGTGGGACCCTCCCTGTGAGGAAAGGCGAAGAGAGTTGGTGGTGTTCAGGCTGGAGAAGAGGGCTCCAGGGAGGTCTTCTCATGGCCTTGCAATGTATAAAGTGGGCTTAGGAAAAGAGATTTCTTACAAGTCTTTTACAAGGTGTGACAGGACAAGGCACAACAGCTTTAAGCTGAGGAAAGGGTAGGTTTAGATCAGACTTAAGAAACCTTTAATAACAGGGACGCTGGGTCAGGTTCCCAGAGAAGCTGAGGATGCCCCATCCCACTGGAAGGGTTGAAGGTCTGTCTGGATGGGACTTTGAGCAGCCTGACCTAGGGACATTTATCCCCCACCACAGCAGGGAGGTTGGACAAGATGATTTTTTATGGTCTTCTCCCACCTAAACCTCTTATAGGAATCTGTGACACTGCAGTATGTGCTAACAGAGAGCCAGAGTGGGAATGTAGGCACCTGAAGTTTGGAAATTTGGGAAAGAACCTGGTGGGCTTCTCTCCAACTGGGCATTTCAAGAGCTGGCAAAAAGAAAAAGCCCTGCAGAATAGCTCACATCCCAAATTCAGCAAAAAACATTTTGTGTTTTGACATCTATACTGAATTAACCAAGTAATTCACACTTCAGTATTGAATTTTAATATTACATGTACATTAAGTGTGTCAATAAACATTTTAATGAAATATTTGAAGGAATCATTCTCTATATAATTTCTCATTTAAGAAATGCCATGTGCTGAAAAATATTACTTCTATGGATTTGTACCTTTATTCCCAATTCTTTGATTTCTCCCATCACTCAGACTAAATTTCAGCTAAATGTGGCACCAGGATTATTGGCTTCCCCAGAAGAGGGTTGGCTGTTACCTGTCTGTATGGTGGCTGTAAAACCCTCCTCTGATCCTTCATCTTTGATGATGACCCTGAGCCTTATTCCCAGGTGTAGAGCTGGATCCAATGATAACATAAGGATTTGGACCAACTCCCAAATCCTTAGAAAATGGGATGCCATTAAATCAAGTATGAAACACCATTCCAGAGAGCTGTCATTGGAGAAGGCACTGGTTGAGCTTTATTTACAAAATCCAGAGATTTGTACACAGCAATCTACAGGACAGCATAGGGCTGGAATTGGGAGGATGAAGGATAAGCTCAGCAGGAACTGAAGATGGCTCAGGGAGCCTGGGTTCCTTTTGCCTGATGAAGCCACCAGACCCCTCCATGAAGAAAAAGAAGAAAAGCAGCAGCAATAGCCAACCCAGGCTGATGTTGCAATTTTTGTTATGGTGGAGGCATGGGAACACAAGTGATGGGTGAAGAAGGAAAGGAGACCAGCAGGGTTTTGGCATGCCACTAAGAGCCATCCTGCCTGGTTCTTTACTTCCAGCGCCCGCCAACCTTGCCTTTGGCTCCTGCCTTCTTGCTGCTACAATAAAAAAAGGAAAGAAAACCACATCAGCATAGCTGCAGGAGTGGAGCTCCATGACCACTGCAAGGTTTCTGACTCTCAGCTGAAGATTGAGCTGGTTTCACCTCTCAAATATTGGGCACGCCTGCCCTAGAGCACATCCTGAGAAAAAGATTGTGATATAGTGGAAAGAGATTCCTCCTCAGATTCTTAGTGAAAGGTCAGGATGTGCATGCTTGAAATAGGGAGGTGGATCCTTCCAGATTCTTGCATCTTCAGGACACAAGTCCAGGTGGTCTGAAAATGGCAAGGCTGTCCAGCCACAGACTGGATGCTTCCTGAATTCATAGAATCATAGAATTTTCAGGGTTGGAAGGGACCTTTAAAATCGTCCAGTTCCAACCCCCCTGCCATGGGCAGGGACACCTCCCACCAGATCAGGTTCTTCATTCAAATCTGCTGTTAGCTGGATTTTAGGACTTTGGTCTCTTTCTAGAGAAAATTTCCTCCATCAACAGGGAGCTCAGGTCAAATTCTCCAGCTGCTCTGGTCATATAGTAGTGAAGGCAAAAAGTTGAGCAAGAATTTAAATACATACAACTAAGAATTGCTTTGTTCCAGCCAAGGCAGAGTGCCTTCTGCCTAATATCATGAGAGCAAGAGCCTCCAAACCAGCTGTAACAACTTTTTAGGACTCCCCTCATATCAATATCTCCTCTCAACATCAATATCCCCATCTTGCTCGTGGGGTGTCTGAGGGCAGCCCAGCTCCACCCCCTGCAAAGCAGTTGAGGACACTCTCTCCAAATAGGATTTTCTTGCACACAGAAGGACAATCCTCCATGCAAGCCACTTACCTTCTGGCTGAGCATGCCTGGAGTCAGAGAGGGACCAGGCACATAGTTAGTGAGGTTAGGTTAGATTCTGCACTGGCTCCTGCAGGCAGCACCTTGGCTTTTGGGGCTCAGCACACCACCAAACCTTTCCATTTCACACATGAGATGATGCTCCTCGAACCAAAGCACATGCAAATTGGAAGCAGCTCTTTGACATGGGAAAGCCTGGGCTTGGGGGCTTTCTATCAGCAAAGAGGCTTACTGCAGAACCACTGGTTCCTCCAGGGGGCAGGAAAAAACTGGGGATGACAACAACACATCTGGGGAGATTGCTGTTCTCCTGCCCCACAGATTGGTCCAAGAGCATTATCTATATTTATGGAAAGTGACACAGTGACACAAACATACACATAGTGGATACTTTACCTTTTGACTAAAGCAGACATGAAAAACTGACCTTTTACATGAAAGAGAGCAGAGAGTTTTCTGCTTATCTTAAATCTATCTCAGTGTCCCTTTTGCCAGCCTTTCCACAGGTTCAAAACCCAGTATGGGAACTGCACAGCTCCTCAAATGAAGGCAGAATCCTTTTATCTCCATAAGCACCAGTGAGGTTTGATGTTGTGCCTAACCTTTAGAGTGTTCTTAAGGAGACTAATAAAGTCAGAAGCAAAAAGATCACTCGATCCTGGTATAACACATCAGCAGACTTTGCTTTGGAATGGTCTAGTCTAGTGTGGCTAGAAATTTAAATACAGAGAAATCTCACAGGTTTCTCAGTGCAATCTTTTCAGATTCTGTCCTGAGAGTATCACATATTTGGGGGTACCAAGCATGCAGTATTCTGCTGCTTCTTGTAGGTGGTGTGATCATGCCCCTGAGAAGAGCAGCAACACCCAGCCATACCGTAGCATCCTCCTGTACATTCTGCTGAGGTTTATCAGCCTACAGCTCTGGACAGAAAATCCCACAAGAAGGTCAAGCCTTATGTTTGGCATTTACAGACAAATGAACCCCATTCATCTGATAAGGGAGGGTGGCTTGAGGAAGTGGGAGGGCAGTGTCTGGTCACTGCCAGCATTCAAAGATGTCACCAGAGACCTCCACTTCACTCCTGACATGAGTTTGTTGAGGAGATAAAGAAGCAAAGTGAAAAGCAAATCCCACCACTGCAGAGCTCTCCTTCCCTGCACTTCATTTTCTGCCTCTGTTAAGTTTTCTACATGCCCCAACCATCAGGCTTTGTCTGGCTCTTCACTCTCATAAGTTCACTCCAAACACCCAGAACAGTTAAAGATTTAAGACTCAGAAAATCTACTGGAATAAAAGTCATGTGGGGAAGGAAGAAAGGAAAGAAAGATAAGGAGAGAGAAGAACTCACAACAGTAATCCCATGGTGTTAGTCTTGTTACACACCATTACTTAAAATCTTAGCAACCACTTGTTTGTCCTTTGTAAACAAGGGTTGTGTTCTCTTAAGTATTCAGAGCACCTCTGTCAAGTGTTTGAAAACCCTGACAATAAGCAGATGGAAATTTTGCAGCCATGGTGTGGGGAAAAAAAAAAAAAAAAAACCCAAACAGGTTTTTTTCTTGTGAGCTGTTAAATTCACTTCAGTTTTCCTTTCATTTTCTCAATCTGAGGCAGGATGGGAGCTGCCCTTCCATCTCCAGCCTCATTTCATTGCAACAAGAAAATGTCAGAGTTAAGGCTGAAGTGATTACTTTGAACACTGAGGAGATATCCCCAAGCCAGGAGTTGGGAAGGGGATATAAAGGTACTTACTGCTTCTGAGCCTGATCGATCCGGTTCCTGAGGGTGACAATCTGCAAATAACATATATGACCAGGGTTTTTAGAGATAAAGAAACCTTGTTCCCTCACAGAGAGGGGAGTTTTACCTGCTGAAGTGATGGAAAGAGTTTGTGGTAGGGAGTAAGACTTCCTTTGAATGCCTCTCCTTCCAACCTTGCTTGAAGGAGAGAAATGTTGCTCCTTGGCAAGAAATCTGCAAGCCAATTTTGTATGCCAAGGAAAAGAAGAGAGAGAATTTTAAAACCCATATTAGAAGAGTTCCTCTGTGTGGAAATTAATCTCCTGTGAACTCCCAGGTCAAACTGCAGGCAAGTGAACTGGAATGAACATCACCTTGGCCAGTTGGGAAGATCTTGCATAACCCCATCTGCCTCCATGTGTCAGCCTCACCTTTTTACTCTTTCCTTACTCCTACACGTTCTGAAGTGTGTAAGTTTGGTGGACTTTGGATGGGGACCTGAAGAATGGAAGGTGGATGCCACCTTCTGCTGGAAGACCTTTGTTGCTTGGGAGAGGAGTTGGTGAAGAGCTTGTGGCAGTCACCACCTTCTCAGCCACCCATCTTCTAAGAGAAGAGAACTTTTAAAGGGTCTCAAGAAGAAAATATTCAAGAGAGCTTGAGTAACCACAAGAGGAAAAGGTTGGAGCTGGGGCTCTAAACACCTTCCCAAGCTCTGTTGTTGACTGCAAGCCACCAGTCAGTCCTACACAACAGTGTCTCTTTGTTTAACCATAGCTAAACTCCATGTTTCAACCTGATGCATGGGAGAGCAAACACCTACCTTGCACAGGATGAGCACCTTATGGCCTATCTTAGGCCTTCAGTCCTGGCCCATAGCCCTGGACTCACTACTGAAATCCTGGGACTCTTCCAACTCAGGTACTGGGAAACCCCACAGGAACCAGGACGTGATAGAAAGAGCACTTTTGTCCCTTTAGCATCTCATTTCTAACCAATTCAAAGTTCTACCTAGTTTTCCTGGGGTGGGAAAGTGCACTTGGCAAGATGCATGCTTTGCTTTTGGTGTAATTTAAAATTCTCCACTGGCTCTACAGGTCCAAGAACTGATGACCCAACATTAGGCACTTGACATTCCCCACATGTGCAACAGGAAGAAAAAAATTTAAAAATTATCCATTCAGGCTGGCTCAACAACCAGTATTTTCTGACTCGTGTCTTTCCATGGCAAACAGAAACAAAAGAGACAGAAACATTAGCAAGACCAGGACAACACAAGGAAGGAAATATCAGAAGATCCCCTGCTTTTGTACTTACTCATGGAAGTTTTAAATCTGCAGCAGCAGTTTAATTGATGTGTTTGTAACCAAGTATTTTCCCCCAGAGTGAAGGAGAACCATCTGGCTTCTTTTTGACCCAAGACCTTAGGACTTACCTTCACTGATAACCTTGTGATTTGACTGTAACATTCACTCTCCTATGCAGCACCAAAGAGCAACAGACACCAGAGCTGAAGAACAGCTCCACTCCTGTGTGTCCCAGTTCCTTCCTTTGTCTCTCCCTTGCATCTTTACTTGTGTCTCCTTCATTCCTTTTCCTGTTTTCACTTACCTTTCTCTTAACTTTTTTTCCTGCTATCATCCTCCCTTCTTCCACTATTCATCTAATATCTCAGCTGTGCTTTTTCCATCTATTTTGCTCATTCTTTGTACTCCCTCTCCTTGCTTTTCAGCAGCAGCCACCCACCTCTTGGTTCAGGCAGAGCTTTCATTGCCAAAGTGTGCACATCTCCCCTGGCACTGCCTTAATTCCTGTTCTTCCACACCCGGCTGACCTGTTATCCTTCAACGAGCCTCTCCATCACTTTGGCTCTGGATAAGCACGTGCCCACAAGATGGAGAATCTTTCCAAACTCCATACCATTCTTTTTTGTCAAGTCCAAGCTACCACACATGCACCCTTAAGCTTCCTCATGTATCCCAGGTGCAACAGGGTGACTCGTCCACAGGCACAACACCAGAGGTTTGGAGAGGGAATCATTTTAGAGATTATCCGAGTCAATTGGATGCTCTGCTCTTTAGCCACATCCCTGTTGGACCCTGCCTCTTTTTCCTTATTTACCCCCCCTTTTTTTTTTTTTTTCTTTTTTTTTTCTTTTTTTTTTTCCAAAGAATGGAAGGAGAGAGAAAAAGGAAGGAAAGGGAGAGACACAAGATCCAGGTTTTCTCTTTTCTCTCTGCACTTGAAGCCAAGTGCCAGGTTCTGCCTGGCACCTGGCCTCGGACCATGCGGCAGGCTCATGCATTTGGTAGCCTTTGTTGCTGCTGTTGCACAGGCAAGTTCATTGTACTTACAACTTGGAAAGCTCCTCCAGCCTGCAACGCAGTGTTAAAATCTAAGAGAGATTGAGATAATTACATTGGTGTTGCTCATTCCCTGCCAGCATCTGTCTACGTGATGGGCAAGTAAAAGGAGAGCGAGACACAGAGAGATCCAGTAGGATTTCTCAGCCACTGAAACCTGACATAGGTGAGTGCTTGGAAGGAAACATTTCCACTTTCTGCCACCAAAAGGACAGTTCAGGCAGATGCTCCTGTCTGGAGACAGTTTTCAGTGACTCCAGAGAGCTCAGTCCACAGAGAATCTGTCTGGGATAGGAATAAAACTTAAAACGCTCAAGTGTGAAATCAAATGCAAGTTTACAAAAATATTACTTGGCAATGGAGGTGAGTGAATTTTCAGGCCACAGCTAAACAAGAAAGACCATGATGTGTTTGGGCAGAGGGTGGAGAGTCCATTTTCTGTTGGGGTTGCCTTTCCATGGGCACTGGAAACCTTGAGAGTGGTATATTCAATTTCAGCCTTACATGTGAAATCCAGACCAAGTAAGTACTTTAGGGGAAAGCAGTTCTTAGTGTCTTACTGTTTAAATATTGAAAAAGGACATTGGAGACCCAAATGATGTCACCACGTTGCTTTAGCCTGAGGAGTCACAGAGATTTTTTTTACATTTAAACTCAGTGCCATCAGCAAAATGTCTTCTCAACTCACCTCATATTTTTTCCTCTTGATCTGCTCTGTAAAGTCATACTTCTCAGTCTCCAGATGGTATAGCCAGTCCCACAGCTCCTTAGCCTTTTCCCTGTGTGTTTATGGGGAAAAGAATATGGGAGAAACACATCACATCATATGTTTTCTACTGTTTCCACATCATTAGTAATGAGGCTGTTTACACTTTATTTAATGCTTTATTTATTTCTCTTCCTGTAGACCTTTTCCACCCTCTAAAAGCTGCTCACCATTTTCAGGGATACATTTTTCTCCCTTAAAAACCTGTTAGATTTGCACTCTTGCAAGTGTCACACACTCACTCATTTCCTACAGACTTCATGTTTCCCCCAAACTCTCAATGAAACAAGAGAGCCCAGGGCAATCTGGTGAGAAGGAAGAAGCAACCTGAAGGCCACCCCTAGGAGCAGGGAACAATCCCACCTGTTTCAGGGCTGACATGGGATGGGATGGGATGGGATGGGATGAGCCAACCTCATCTTTCAATTATGTGTAAAATTCCAACATTAGGAGTCTCAACTACCATGTGATAACTGCTCTGCACCAGAACACTCAGCTCCCAAGCCTCCATCCTCTGTACAGAGCTGTACTCACAAGGTGTGAGTACACCCAGCTCAGCCCTGGCAGTCCTACAGCTCTCAATGTGTAGGTTTGTTTGTTGGCACTGGATTTGAGGTTTGTGCCTGGCCTCCTCACTACAAGAAAGACACTGAGTTGCTGGAGCAAGCTCAGAGAAGGGCAACCAGGATGGTGAAGGGTCTGGAGAACAAGTCCTGTGAGGAGAGGCTGAGGGAATTGGGAATGTGTAGTTTGGAGAAGGCTGAGGGGAAACCTTGTCACTCTACAACCTTCTTTCAGGACTTTGTGGAGAGGTGGGTGTTGGCTTCTTCCAAGTAAATAATGATAAGAGTGGAGGAAATGGCCTGAAGTTGCACCAGACTAGTTATTAGGAAGAATTTCCTTACTGAAAGAGTGCTCAGGCACTGAAAGGGGCTGCCCAGGGAGGTGGTGGAGTCACCATCCCTGCAGGTATTTAAAAACCATGTAGATGAGGCACCTCAGGAGATGCTCTGGGTGGGATGGTGGTGGTGTGGAAGGGGGAAGTTGTTTGGTTTGGTTTTGGTGTTTCTTTTTTCTTGGGAGAGAGGGGGATTGCCAGTTGGACATGGTAGTCTTAGAGGTCTTTTCCAACCATGACAATTCTGTGATACTGTTGTCCTGTAGATGACTACTCCTAATTAGGAGGAGAGGGTAATGAAGTTCTGCCAGCAGTATGGCTACAGCTGCATTTCCCTTCTGTTCTCCAGAGCAGAGGAGGCCACAACTTAACACTGAACCATGACTGATTTCAAGGAAGGCCCTTTCCTCTACCTCCTTTTTTCACTAGAGAAGAGTCCAGGACAGTAACACCAAATGCCAGTGGATTCCATGGATGACAGAGTCAGGATAAACACCTTACCTCAGTTTGTCTTCACTGAGGTGGTCGATGTTCAAGGGCTTGCGCCTCTCTGCCAGGATCTTCTTCTTTGTCTCTCTGGCTGTTTGCTTCTTCCCTCTCTTCTGATCAGCCTGTTTTCAAAACATCATTTAACATCAGACTGCAGAGCTTAAGGCTGAATGACATTATTTCAGTGACATAAGACAAGTTGCTGGGGATCCGGAGGAAGGAAAGGTGAATTGTTTTCTCAGCTTGCAGTCAAGGCAAATCCCAGCCAGCCCCATGGTTTAATCCTTCCCCATTTCTTCCCCTGATCTATGCTTTTTACCTTAGCCAGATAGCTGCTGTATGTGGCACCCATGGAGGACAGAGCCTTCTTCTTCTTGAGGTCATCCTCAGCTTTTCTCTTGGCATCTTCCTCCTCTCTCCGTGCCTTTTCCTCCTGTGGAGTTACACAGAAGTTACTCCAGGGGAGTCTCACAGCTTCCTCAGCAGGCAGCAGAGAAACACCTTGATGAGAACTGACAACCACACTTCCCTTCACTGCTTCCCTTCAAGTCCATGGGTTGGACTTGATGATCTCAGAGGTCCCTTCCAACCCAGCCGATTCTATGATTCTAAGTAGGGTGGGCATTTCTTCTCTGGGCCCAGACAGAGAGAACCTCTGGGTTGGGTTTTTTTTTCTATCTCTAGAGGTCACTTCCAGTTTGACTGAGACAAAGAGAGACATTTAAAGGCACTTACAGCAAGCCTTGCCTGACGTTCCTTCTCCTTCTCAGCCCGGATCCTTTGCTGCTCAGCTCTCTCAGCTCTGCGCTTCTCCTGCAAGAAGCATTGGTAGAAGCATTGGAGTCATTGTGGTGGCTCCATCTGCCTCCAGGAATAATGCCCCCACTTTTGATTCATAGAGAACGAGCCACCTACTCCCTTGCCAGAACATGCAGAAGGCTCTCATCAGCAATGCTAAGCTGTGAAATGAGGCTGAGGGAGGGCAACAGAGGCAGGAAAAGCCATTTAATGGTGAGTTCTGTACATTGCAATAGAGCTCTCTGCCAAACCCCAACAGTGTTGGATTTAATTTCTTATCTACAGAGAATCCCTCTGTCTGGCATGAGGAAATGGCAGAACCAGGACTCACAATTCTCTCCTTGAGGGCAACCAGCTCTTCTTCTTCCTTTCTCCTGGCTTCAAAGTGGCTGTCAATCAAGGCCTGCAGTTCAATCAGGTCTTTGTTCTGCCTTTTCTTTTGGATGTCCTAGAAAAGCAGGAAAAGACACTGAGCCAGCCCATATTTCTCCAGGAATGTGCCCTGAACATTCCCAGCACCCTGCCTACACAGAGAAAGAAAAGATATTGCTTGCAGATATCCATGGAGTTCTATGGGATTAATTTAAAGGGCTTTTGATGCAGATCAGAGGCTCATCCAGGTGACAGTCAGGAGCCTAGATGGGAATAGAATCCACATCTCCCATTCCCCTGCACCATATTTTACCCCTGGCTTTGCTTTGCTGCCTATGAATGTTACCTAGAAAATGCTCCTGCATTTTTTGGGGCAAAGTAGGTATTTCTGTGGAGATTTGCATCATTAGATTTTCCTAATTTTTCTATCTACTTTCTAGGAAGGTATTTAGAGCTCTATTATTAAAATGATGTTGTCGTTTTAGGCAATGCTTCTCAGCTTTGCTTCAACCTAAAACTTTCACACCATTTATAGGTGGACACCATGGGCCAGGAGATGAGAGCTCCCACACTTTCTCCTTTCTTCATATATAGGCTTCAAAGATTCAAGGAGAAAAAGAAGAAATACATTAATTAACCTTTTAGCATAGTCATGTTAGCAACAGACATATCCAGAGAGTTTCAGGGAGCAGAGAATAACCTTTCATGGAAAAGAGGTGGCAAAACATCCATACTTTTGTCCTTGACTTTCTCCTTAGTTTTATCCCAGAGAGAAAGATTTATGTGGCCTTGCACAGGTTTGGTTTAGGTACAGACAGACAGTCTCAGGAATACTTACATCAAAATCTACTTTCTCACCCTCTGGTATTTTAGGGGCAGTCAGTCTGCAGAGAGTCAAAAAAAAGAAGAACAAAAGAAAAGCATTTTCATCTTAAAAGAGCAATTATCTTAAATAGCACAGCTGGACCTGACCTGACAAGGAGAGCTGGGGATGGAGGTACAAGAGGGGTGAAATAAATCACTGGAAAACTCCTCCAGAATAGCACCAAGGAGCATTGGCCTTTGTGAAAGGTGATGCAGGGCAGCAAGTCACCCCAAAAACTCTTTCCATTCCCCACCACCCAGTAAGATGTTGGCCAGGGGGCTGTCAGCACAGTGCTCCCCCCTCCTCTCTAGGCAGTGGAAGGGAAGATGCTGGGGCCCAGAGCCAGAAGGTCCATAGGAACCCTTAGTTAAGGTCCAGGCAGCCCAGCACCATGCTTTCCATCCTTCCTACTGCCAGCTGGATGGAAGCTTCTCAGCCATGGACTTTCCCAAAGGATTTAGTGTAGAAAATATAACTTAGGGTACTGTGAGATGACTGTAGAGTTCAGGAGTCCTCTGACTCTATCAGGAGATGGGCTTAAGACCCTGGCCAGCAAGAATTGCTAAAGAATCCTCTGGCAGCAGCAGATACCCTGGAAAAGCAGGCAGGAGGAGGTGGATGGTGCAGAAGGGAGGACTGGATAAAGGTTCCCAGGAGCAGTTTACCCAAAAAACAATCTAAGGGCTTCTGCTACATCAGAAAAAATGATCCCAGGGTTTTAAAACTCCCTGCCCTTCATACTTACTTTATTTTGGGCTTCTCCTCTGTGTTTGGAAACATGGCACGAAAGAGGAAGGGGAAAAAGAGGGAGAACAGTTAGAACAACAGAGATCATGCCAGCAGCTGAAGTAAAAAGAGGGAAGGGAAATTGAATCTTCAGGGAAACATCCCAGATAAATTGGTTAAATCTCAAACACTTCCAAAAGAAATACACACACTCACACACCCCTTTTGCTAAGAGTGAAACTGTTTTTACCCTTGAAATGGAATTTGGCAGAAAAGACTCAACAGACTGTATAAAAGTCCCAAACATAGCATCTGGAAGGCAATGGCTTCATGTAAATGCTAAATAACTTTTCTCAGACCATAGTGACAGTGACCAAAGCTCTAAGGAGGACAGCTGGGCCAGAGGATAAAAGAAAGCATTGCTTTTTTTTTAATCAATATTTCTTTTGCTAAAGTTAACCTGAACTTTCAGTGGTGCCCAGCACAGCCAGGTTTCACCAGCCTTGCTCAAATACCTCACATAGAGGTGAAAAGCTTCAGGACCCAGTTCCTCCAGGTTTGTGGACTCCCAAGGTAGCTTAGAGCTCCCATCCCTTGGTGCCATGGGAGGAATACTGATTTTTCTCCACTGGGTGGTACTCCTCAAACCCAGCTGGGAAAACCCATCCTCCCTTAGCATCCCCTCCTGGCACTGTTCCCATGGGGATGGTGTCAATGCTCTTGGCATCTCCAGGAGAATGCCAAGAGCTGTCAGCTTGGGCTCTCTGGCTGTCAGAAGAGTTCCCCTACAACCAGGGACCTTTCCCTGTGCTCTCAGGAGTTATTCACTTAACATTTGTGCTTGTGATCCATTCCCCACCCTGCTATGCTCTTAAAACCAGAGTTGTTAACCCCAGTGCCATGCCAGTAAATTCAGCACTGAAAGAGAAGTAAAGGAAACCTCTGTGTTTTTTCTGGCCCAATCTCAGAGGGACCCAGGTTGACTTTCATAACCACACCTTTGAACTTGGAGAAATGCTGCAGGATCAGCCTGGGTTGGTTCAGAGAAAGCAAGTGAGATAAAAAGCTCACAGCTTGCTGAAGCTGGTAAAAAAAAAAAAAACAAAACCACAACTAAAAACCCCAGCTTTGTAAAGGCAAAATAATAATAGTCTCCTTCAGGAGCCCTGGGATCATGATAGGGATACAGAAAGCTGGTCTGGTTTTTCAAATGCTTCTTTGGACCCAGATGGCTTGGGACTGATGGAGGAATTTGGGAATAGCACATGCAGCAGAGTAGGAGAAAATAAAATTAAATATTTTTAAGGGGGGGGAAAAAAATAAAAACACTGGAAAAAATAATAAATAAAAAATAGCAACTGGAAAATATTTAGTGGAGGCATCAGTTGGAAGGATGTGGGATAATAAATAAACTGAGGAAGTGGCTGGGATTGGGTCACTGCAGGAATTAAGAGGGAAGATGTGAGAGATGAGAAACCAACCTTCATTTTCTCTCACATTTTCCCATACCAGTTTCAGGAATGAAATTTACTGCAAGAACACTGCCTACCAAAACCTATCCCAATTGAAACCTTGAGATGCTAAAGCAATGCTAATAAAATAAACAGCATGAAGTGAGGTGTTTTAGAGCACTTGCAGAAAGGAAACCACAAATTGCTCCTGAAGAAAAATACCCTTGGCCAGCAGTGTGTTTCTGTATTTCTCCTGTTATTTTCTTAGTTGTTCTGCTTTTGAGAAAGCCAGTGAGCTTCTTAACACCTTGGTTAAATCATTTTTTTTTTATCTGGAGGGTGGAAAAGTAATTACAATTAACCAGTCTATCCGGGATGTTATTCACACAGGGCTCCCTTCCCTCGTGACAGACTCAGCTAAATTACAGAAACATTCCTGTTAAGCTTAAAGCTCTCAGTTAGTGACATTTCAGAGAGACAGGGAAAGAAAAAAGGAGACATGAAATGACTGCTTTTGTTTGTTGATCTTGGTTGCCAGGATTGACACCTGTCTGCCTGACTTGGGGGAATTTGGTTTCAGCTGCCACCAGTCAGCACTTGAAACTGAATTAAACCAACAAACAATTGGAAAAAGAAGAAAGGGAAAAAAAAATCAGGTTAGTGTTTCTTGAAATAAGAGTTTGTAGCTAGAAAGGTACCTCCAGAAAACCAGAAAACAAGTTAACAAACCAATAGGAACCTTTATTCAAAAACCAAACAGTAATAAATCTGTCTTTTGAAGTGCATGAGCCAGCATGATCCATACTGGATGCACCAAAAGCAGCCCAGGGATGTGATTTATTTTGAGATTCCCCTTCTTTCAAGACACCAAGTCAAGGAACTGGGCCAAATTTTTTTTGACAAGCAGGAATTGCCACAACAAATTCCTGTTCCTGTGGTGGATTTTGACTGATGTTCTGGTCATGAACCACAGGGCAATGACAAAATCCCCACATACAACCCTGCCAAAAGAAGGCAAGAGCCACTGGAAATCCAAGTTCAGTGCCCTGGGAATTAGGGATACTCTGAGTTTCTGGTTTCCAGAAAGGTTAGCCCAGGGAGAGTCCACACCACCAGGAATACAACCTTGCTTTCTCCTGCCCAAGCTATGAGATATTCACAGCATTCCTGTGAATCCAGCTGGACTGCCTTTACTTCATTCAGAAATCCCTAAATACCCTCCCTTAATCCCATTTCTCAGAAGTAACTCGCAGTGTGTCCTTGGGAAAAAAAAAGAATAAAAATCAATCTGCTCTGAAAAAGAGAAAAAAAAACCAACAAAGGAGAGAGAGGGGCTCAGAGAAGTCCTCAGGATATTTCCCTAAATAAGAAAAAAAAAAAGCAACCTGAAAAGGGAGCAAGAGAATGAAAACAAACAAACAAAAACCCTACAAATGGAACAAGGAAACAAAGAAAATTCAGGTTGGTTTCAAGTGGCATTGGGCTTTGTCTTTGGAAAGAGCTGGCCAGCTGGTGAGGCAGTCAGAACACAGCTATTTCAAAGGCCTGTAAAAGTCACGAGAGTCTTTCCAGACATTTAAACTGGGTTTGAACCTGGCCCAGGGGGCCTGAAGTTATCTTGCCCCCACCCAAGAGCAGAACTGACCCTGCATACATTTAATTTGGTCCCTGGACACAAACCCATGGGTGCCCACCCAGCTCCCTATTACCAACACTCTCACTTCTGCCCTACCAGGATGAATAAATCCAAAAAAATGCAGAGCAGAAATTTAAATATCTGTAGATTCAGGACCAGGACTTTCTCCAGGCTGGGTGAGGAAGGAATATTTATGCAGAGCTCAGCTCCATTTTCAAGCAGGCCATTGGGATTTAAGAGCTGCTCTCCTCGTTTTGGGGGGAGGGAGGAATGACACAGCAGGTTCTAACTAAGAGAGAAACCCAGAACAAGCTTCTAGAGCCTGATTTTCACCACCTGCTATGCTAATGGAAGGCACTGGCTTCTCCATTCCCCAGTGACACCCTCACACCCCCCCCAAGGGTGGTTGGATATCCACAGTAAGCAGTTCTTTGAGGCAGAGATGTTTTGGCCCAGTTCCTGAGGTTAAAATCAAGGGAGAGACAAAAAGAAATAGAGGGGAAAAAAGAGAGTTAGAAAGATGACTTGGTTGTCCTAAGACAACACTGAGCTACCATCATTGTATTCGCCTTCTTCATCAGCTGGAGCTTGAAGGGGAAAAAAGAAAAAGCAAAAGAGAAAAAGCACAGTGGTGAATCCCCAGCCAGCACTCTTCTTTTAAGAGCTACTATCCCCTCTCTCTCCCTGCTATTCTGGGAACTTCAGACTTTCTGGAGATCAAACAAGAAAAAAACCAAAAAAACCCACTTTTTTGGTGATTTTTCTCCATGTTCATCAAAAGCCAGCTAGAGAGACCACTTCCCCCCCCTGCTCTCTTTGCTCTTGAACAGTGTTTTTAACACTGTTTCCCCATCACTGGAAGAGAAAAAGGGTGAGAGGCTGTAGGTGCATCACATACCTTCTTCAGGGGCTTCCTCTGCTGGTGTTGTGGGACGAGCAGTGATGGAAAGACAGCAAATAGAGGAAAAAAGAAACACAAAAGAAAAAAATATTTAAAGGTTTTGGAAGCCTAAGAAAGAGACCAGGGAATGCACGAAGGTTGGGGAGTGCTGGGGAATAAAGGAATTAGTGAATTAAGGCAAGGAGATAAGGTGTCTGGAGAGGCTGCCAGGAGTTAACAATGCTGTAAGGTTAAAGGAGTAGTAAGCATGGAGATTAAAGGAGAAAAGGGCTGCAAGTGATCATCATAGTTAATATTTGTTTCTCATGTTTTGTTCTCTTCTACCAACCCCACTCCTGTTCTCAGCTTGCATGCACACACACTCACACTCACACACACCCTTGTGTAGCAACTAAGTGGAGTAAATCAGAAGTCGTGTCACATACCTGGCTCATGAACTTCGGGTGTGAAGTGTCATGGAACAAGGTGCAATGGAAAATAAGAGAATGAGAACGAGAAACCTGTTATTTCACACACCTGAAGAGCTTTGAGCCACGGGGGAAGAGGAGCAGGAGAGGAAAAGGAGGGAGGGAGGGGAGTAGGGAAAAGCTAAGAGGTAAACCACAGATAAAAATCAATGAATTAATTATATTTGAAATAGCTCCCAAACAGAAGTCACAGGAAAGGAATTCAGTCAGGTCAAACAGGCAGATTGATGATGATAGTGCAGTGCTTGAGAAAAAAACCCAAGAGCATTATATGACATAAAGCAAAAACTGACAGCATCGTGTCCCAGGGTTCACCTCAATTTGAAATATGCACATGAACATGGTCAGCACTCTCAAAGCAGGAGCAGATCCTTCCCTAGAGCAGCATTTCAGACATTTGGAATACACACAAGGTGGTTCAGAGAACTCCTGAAATACTTGCTGCAACTTCTCAGTGTGGAGCTGATTCCCAGAGAAGCTCAGTTCTCTTTTCTATGGCTAAAGCCATTTTCTTCCTTGAAGACAACTCAGATGTCTATATAAGTTTAGTGCTGTTCTTCACATCCATTTGCAATGTAGAATTACAAACAGATCACTTCATAGGAAGAAAAGCTTCAGGCAGTTCTGCATTTTATTCTTTTGGGCTTTTTTTGGCAAATGCAAGAATCAATCAGCAATGGGATTTGAGGGGCAGGTTTTGCTTTTCCCTCATCCACACACTGCTGAATGTTTTGCAAAGCAGGCAGATAAATACTGCAGGGTTTATCAGCCCTGAGTACAGCCAATGGGTCAAATTCTGCCCTGAGATTTGAAACAAAGCTTTCACTATAGGAAGAAACACTCATTCTCCTATCACAGTTCAGAATTTAACAGGTTAATTTAACCTTTTTACAGGTTTTGCTGAGCTATCCTTTCCCTACAGTGCATGTGCTCCTTTAGTACAACGTTCATCCAACAGGGTTTTTCCTGCTTCCTGCTGCTTGCATTTTGCTGAGGGAGGAAGAAAGAAATTAAAGCCTAAAAACATCAACCCCAAAGAAATGCAAGTTACAAGATCCCATGAGCAGCTAGGTTGGATCTCCTGTCCCCCTGCATTCACTCCACACACACACACACTGTCCCACCAGCCAGCCACTGGGAAGTTTAGAAGTTAAATCACATACCTGGAGGGGGGGCTTCATTTAGTAGGAGGTGTCAGGGGAAAGTCATCAGGAAGGAAGATAAAAGAATTAGAAATAAGTTATTCAGGAAGGGATCACCTCAAACTTTGGTAAGAGTAGGTTGAAGGAGGGTCGTTTGCAGGTGGGTTATAGGGATGGATTATTAATAAGAGTGGAAAAGGGAAGGAATTATAGTGGAGTATAAAGTAGACAGGGAGGGGATGGCATAGAAATGAAAGGTCAAATGAAATTGAATGATAAAACTTGAACGTTGATGAATTGCAGCAATTTCAAGCATGCAAATATCTAAACAGAGGGCACTGTAGGAACACTTTCCAACCCTTCAGTTGGAAAGCAAACATGCCAAGGAAGAGAATTTTACAAGTGGGCAGTGTCACCTGTGTGGCAGCTAAGCACATGCTGGTTTAGCTGCTGGGGGGAAAGGAGAACTCCTGCAAGGAGGGCACGCTTTGAGTGGATCTCTGTGTTTGCAGCTGAAGCTCCACCATCTAAGATCTTCCCCTGGCAAATACAAGGAGCTCTGGAGATCTACTCAGTGCTTTTCTCTGCTGCAAAGGAGTAGAAGCCCCTGGATGCTGCCAGGATGCTGCAGTAGGTGATAACTTCCAGGCAGCTCAGGGACCTGCTTCCTGCCCTGCCCACAGCACATTCCCAGCCTGGAAAATTTCCAGGGGCACTAAAAAGCTTCTTAGAAGGCAAGGCTTCAGTTACAAACACTAACTCTGCTTGTTTTCTCAAGGGGAAATAAATTTGAGGGAATCACAAAAATATTCTTCATGACTGGCTTGCTTCAACAACTCCTAATTCCTATATACAGGAATGCTTCAGGTCAAGACAGAGGAATTTAGATGCTTGGTTAGGTGGAAACTTTTTCAGCAAAGGAAAAGAATTAGGGCAAGAATCACATCACAGCAACAGCTATGAGGTTGTACAGACCAAGGCTGTGCTTGAGAAGTCATGGCAGAGGAAGACAGCATTAGTAACAGAGAAACTTAATAATCATACAGTGATGTGAAAAGCTGGGACAGTTTCCTTCTGACCTACAACTTTGTCTTTTAAGCTTGTTATAGGTCCATCTTCTTTGTAAAGTCTCCTTTTTTGTTATGCTTTGTGTTACAGAGGGAAAAGAATGTATGGGGAGACTGGAGGTCTGGCTTTATTGTTAATAAAATGACACCAATACCTGAGCAACACACAAGCAGTGAGCAGCAATGCAATAAATAGCAAGGGAAAGAGGGCCAGAGGCAGACAAAGCAGCTGAGATGGCAGCAATGACCCATAACTTGTGCAAAGCAAGGTCAGAAACCTTAGGACAGGTAAGAGACAGTTAAAGAATGGGGTTAAAAGGAGAGGAGGAGGATGTGAAAGGAGAAGCAGAGAGGGAAATGAGCAGCAGTGCCCAGGTGAATGTTGAAGTGTGAAGTCATGAAAAGATCAAGGAGAGAGCTGTCACCTCACCCCAACCCTGCTCTAAGTTCTGATCTTGTCTAAATGAAGAGGCTGCTCCCCCAGAGGACAGCAGAGACACAGCTGGGATGGGACAACTTCCATAAATCTGTTCCCAATGGCACAGAGTAATCACAGTTTAAAGGATGCTGCAAGTTTTTTGTTCCTTTCCTAGGGAAGGAACCTTATAACCTCCCCATGTGCAGTGTAAGGATGGTTCTGAGTCCACTCAAGGGCTGTGATTGCAGCTTACACACTGAGCTATTTCTTTACAAATATGTTATTATACTTCTCATGCAACAGTTAGCTCTTATCTTCATTATTAAGCATCACAGAGCAGAGGAAATGATTGCTGGTGGAAGGTGTAAGGAAGCTGCAAGTTACAGTTTATCATTAATATCTGATTTTTATCTGTTGCCTTCCACCACCTTTGAATTCCTGAGTATAATGTTCGAGTTACTGGTATCAATTCCCAACCAAAATGGATTTCTGCACAGTTCTATTCAGTTTCACTATGTCAAAACTCACGTAGATGTAGCTAAGATTTTGGTTAAAAAAATAGTTTCAAAGCCATAAAAGGCTGCATTGAAATTAACATCTTTACAACAAAACCTGGGTGGTTTGGGGAGTTTTTTGCCTTGTGTCAATCTCTTATTACAGATTTGCTCATGCTTTACACTACATACACCCCACATAATCCATAAAACAAATTTTTCAGAGGCATCTAAAATTGAATATTTATTTCAAAGTTTGGAACTCTTCCCTTGAGGGAAGAAAAAATTTGGAATATAATGTTTTGGTTCAAGTAAACAAAAATTAATTTTCAATATCTGCCAAACAAGATGTTCTTCCTTTTTTATTTTTTTTTTCTCGTTTGTTTGAAAAGTTCCATTTTGTCCCAATTCAGAACATGACCCAATTGTGAAACTGCCAAGTGCAAGTGAATGTCCAGCACACAATAACCCTTCAGATTGAGCAGAGGAATTCAGAAGTCACATACCTGGTTCATGGACTTCTTTAAGAGGGAGGTAGCAGGGAAGGAGATGCAAAGAAAGATAAAAGAATCAGAGGAAAAAACAGAGGATGATTTAAAAAAAAAACTTACAATTTTTTTGTTTATTTTTTTTTTTAGCCAGGGTGGGGGAGTTAAAGGGATAAAAACAATTAATAAGATTAAAAGAGAAATAGAGGGCACATATGGATGTCAAACAGAAACTCATGGATAAGGGGGTGAGAGGATGCTGGGAGATAAAAGATGCAGACTGACCTAGCTATTCACCATGAAATAAATCAAGGGCCATTAGTAGCTTTTGGCTGACAAAAATATTTACTTGTGTAGAAGCCAAATCCTTTACCCCTGAGTTTGAACAAAAAAAAAAAAGGGATACAACCTGTTCTTATTCATGTGCATAGAAATCCCAGTTTCTGCAGAAACCAATGGAGCTGCCATGGATTTCCTCAGTGCCCAGGATTTCACCACTGGTGGGGAGGATTGCACACCCAGGAGGGAAGCTCAGTGCAAGGCTGATTTGTGGGAGAAAGGATACAGGGAAAACCCAGCTGGACATGCAGGGATGGGGGCAGGAAGGCAACTGGAAGGGAAATGGGGTTGGGCTCATAGGGTGATGCTTTAGGAAGCTTGCCCATGGTTGGTTAATTACACAGATTGTTTTACCAGATCTGGATTGTAATTGACATTATGAAGTCGAGCAAAAATGCCACCCTGTTTTTGCATCATGCACGTTAATCCAGAAAAATACCAAGAGTTCTGGGAAAAGCACAGGGATTTTTCTCTGAACTGTCGTTTTCTAGAAATGCACTGCAAGCAGAATTATTCAACTCAGTTCAGTCCTTAGCCCAGCAGAACCCCAGGTGTGAGGTGGTGTCACTTGCTGCTTCTGACTCGAGCTGCAAGCACAGATTGCTGCAAAAAAAGTTTTCTCTCCGGGCACTGGGGGAGGGACAGGAGGAAAAGGGGCTCCTGACCAAGAGATGTGGCATTGCCACAGGGTCTGGCTGTCCCACCTCCAGCCCTGGTGCCTGGTGTAGAGGAAATGCTTTGGGGAGCACTATTCCCCTATCAACTGGTATCCATATCCATAGATTGGTTAGGGAAATGGGAACACTGGGAATCCACAAGCCTGTGGATTCAGGCATTGCTTTCAAACCAGGAGTTAGTGCTTGGGACTCATCCTTATCCTACAAGGGTGAAGGAGCCATCAGAGAGCATAAAGAGGATAGTTTTGCATCCTCCCTTCTTCCACCACCTCCAGAATTCCTTGGACACAAACCCAGGAATTGGGATGGCACAGCCTTTCCTCACAAGCTGTGGTAGGTGGGAAGAGCCACAGAGCAAAACACAAAGGAAGAAAAAAGCACTGGAAATATTAGAGCAGGATTTCACAAAGTTAAGGGGGAGGGAACACCTGGGAACATCTTGCAAGGAAATAAAAAAATCTGGATATGAAAAGCCCTCCTGAAAGTTAGGGCACAAAGGGTCTGATGTGTTAATAACATAAACCTGATTGAAGTGGCCACATCAGATGTCATTTGAGTTATATACAGATAAAGCCAGGAGCAGAATGCTCCTCACTTCCCAACCCTGATGCTCTCCCCAGTGGATTTATTCCCAGCCTGAGGCCAGCATGGGTTTGGTGACACGTGGCTGCTGTGACACGAGAGCCTGGACACTGCCTTGCATGAGGAAGAAAACCACCTTGAATCATTTGCAAAGCTAAAGTAGTGAAATGGTGCTTTAAACAACAGGATTTCAGCTGGAAAAGGGGTCCAAGGAAAGGCCACCCCAAGAACATCCATCCCCAAAAGGGGCACAAATCCTCCCTGCAGCTGCAATGGCAGCAGAGCAACCCTGGGCACAGATGCACGTTGGCCAGAGACCCAAACCACCCTGAATAGTCCAAAATAACCCTACCAGGGAGACCCAACCAGTCTCTGGCTTTTCAAACTTCATCCTTTTAAGAAGTTTACATTTCCCAGCAATTTCCATACTTTTTTTTGGTTTTTTTTCATGCAACATTTACCACAGAGCATTGCAGGGGCATTCAAGCAAGACAGGACATGAAGGGAGCCCAAAAGCCCAAATGGCAGCCAGTTTTATTCTGCATTAATATCCCTATTTATAGCTGCTATTTCCTTTTACCATCTTCAGGCTCACTGCCTAAACCAGAGCTTTCTTTGAAAGGCAGGGATTCAGGAGTCATGCCACATACCTTCCTCCTGAGGTTCTTGAGGTGGAAAGTGCCACAGGACAGGATGCAAAGGAACATGAAAAACACATTATTTCATGGGCTGATATTACCCAGGCTGAAAATTCTCTTGAGCCAGAGGGAAAAGGTTGATCCCAGGAAAGGAGGCACTAATGCCCAGATGGGGAAGGGATTTTTTGAGGCATCTGTGCCTGGGAAGCCATACACCATGTAAAAGGAACAGGGAACAACATACTGGAGAGGAGGGGGGGAAAAAAAAACCCAAAACCAAACAAAAAAACCTAACAAAGTCAAACGACACATGCTGAAATTTCCCTCTAATTCCAATTTTATAGTAAGAACCTCCTGCCGTTGCCTGGATGGGCTTTAAGGCAAGCTCTAGAGATGCAGGAGAAGCTGGGTTATCACCAAGCTGAGCTCTGCTGGACCTTGCACCAAGCAGTCCAGGTGGCCAAGAAGGCCAATGGCATCCTGGGCTGGCTGAGGAACAGCGTGGCCAGCAGGTCCAGGGAAGGGATTCTGCCCCTGTGCTCAGCACTGGTGAGGCCACAGCTTGAGTCCTGTGTCCAGTTCTGGGCCCCTCAGCTCAGGAAGGAGATTGAGGTGCTGGAGCAGGTCCAAAGGAGGCAACTGGGCTGGTGAAGGGACTCGAGCACAGATCCTATGAGGAGAGGCTGAGGGAGCTGGGGGTGTTGAGGCTGGAGAAGAGGAGGCTCAGGGGAGACCTCATCACTCTCTCCAACTCCCTGAAAGGAGGTTGGAGCCAGGGGGGGGTTGGGCTCTGCTCCCAGGCAACTCTCAGCAAGACAAGAGGGCAGGGTCTCAAGTTGTGCCAGGGGAGGTTTAGGTTGGAGATTAGAAAGAATTTCTTTCTGGAGAGGGTGATCAGGCATTGGAATGGGCTGCCCAGGGAAGTAGTGGATTCTCCGTGTCTGGAGATATTTCCAAAGAGCCTGGATGTGGCACTGAGTGCCATGGGCTGGGAACTGCAGCAGTAGTGGATCAAGGGTTGGACTTGATGATCTCTGAGGTCCCTTCCAACCCAGCAAATTTTATGATTCTATGAAAAAGCCACAAAACGAAGTAGTGGGTCCAGCTCCTCTTGCAGCACCCCCGAATCCCCCCCATCCTCCCCGGGGAGATGGCAGGAGCAGTTCAGAAGGCCATGGCACATACCTGCTTCTTGGGCTTTGCCAGATGGAACACAGCAGGGAGCAAGAGCAATGGGATGGAAAATGAGAAGAAATTAATGGGAGGGTGGGTGAATGAAACAGGGGGGTTAAAAAAAAACCAAAACAAAACGGGGGGGGGGGGCATGAAATGGAGAAACAGAGGAGGAGACGAAATGAGAAACAGAGATAAAATGGAGAAACAGAGGAGGAGATGAAATGGAGAAACAGAGGAGGAGATGAAGTGGATGCAAGCAACCAAAGCACACACACAGGGACAAGAAATGTAAAACCTTCAGGACCTGGGTGCTGCAAAACCCCTGAGTGTGGGTTCCCTGCTTTACCCTGGGGCACAAAGCTTTGCAAATCCAGAACCAACACACCCTTTGGCTCCTTCTGCCCGGAGCACCACGTCCCAAACATCTCAGTGCAAAGGGTGGGTTTCTGTTCCCCCTGCCCAGCTGCCCCATGCAAAGTGGGGCCCCCACTGGGGTTCCTGTCTACAGAAATATAGGTAATAAAATCTGGTGTTGTTGTTTATGTTATATATTGTTTAGATTGTATTGCTATGTATTATAGCCTGCAAATATATTATATGCCACACACAGCATAGAATATTCCATGTTATCTGTAACATGGAATATTATCTATAGATATATACATTATATACACTATATAATTATATACACTATAATTATTTTATATTTTTTATATTTTATAAAATATTTTGTATTATTTTATACTGTATATTATTATAGTGTATATAATTATATACACTATAATTATTTCATATTTTTATATTTTATAAAAATATTTTATATTATTTTACATGATATATTATTATATAATATAATGTATTATTATATAATATATATTATTATAGCTATTATAATATATTATTGTAATATATTATTATTATATACACTATATATAATTATTTCATATAGTATTTTTATAAAAAATATTTCCTCTTTTTATATTATTTTATATTATGTATTACTATAGTGTATAGTATTATATACACTATATACAATTATTTCCTATTTTTATATTTTATAAAAATATTTATATTATTTTTACATTGTATATTATTATAGTGTATATTATATACACTATATACAATTCTTTCATATTTTTATATTATATAAAAATATTTTATATCTTCTATTTTATATATTATATATTATTATAGTGTATATAATTATATACACTATATATAATTATTTCATATTTTTATTTTATAAAATATTTTATATCATATTATTTTATATATTATATATTATTATAGTGTATATACTTATATACACTATATATAATTATTTCACATTTTTATCTTTTATAAAAACATTTTATATTTTACATTCTTTCCTATTATTTTACATCATACATTATTATAGTGTATATAATTCTACACACCATATAACATCAGATGCTATAGAACCTGTGCTATGCAACATACGGCTACACAGACAGCTCACCCCAGATGGATTTTTATTTCAAAATCCAGCCACAAGCTATGCAAAAAGAAACCAGTTGACAGCTGACAGAAACCAATTATTTGTCTGCAGGCATTAAAAAAAATTAATAAAATTAAAATTAATCTCAACTCCTGCTGCAGATGGGATGGGGGGGCAGCAGTGGGGTCAGCACAGCCCCCGTGTGCTGCTCATGGGGTGCAACAGATGCAAGACAAACCCTCTGGGGGTGCTCAGCTGCCCCAGCATCCTCCTCCTGCCTCTTGTTTTGATTCTCCCACCTTCCCAAAACTGAGCCCTGGTGTTGGGAAGGAGGGGGCTGGGAAGCTCTGTCACTTACCTTCTTCTTGAACCTCTTCTGCCCGGGGGAAACAGCAGCAAAAGGGAAGAGGAGGAGAAAATTAATGCAAGAAATCTCTTATTGGAACATTCTTGAGGTTTACCAAGCTCCCAGGCAGTTATGGGCAAGAAAATGAAATGATGGAATGACAGGGTGAGAGAGGATTAAAAATCACCTTTTAATGGGCATATTATGGGGTTATAAAGGTTACTGACCTTTTATATGGGGTTCTAAACGTTACTGAACTATGGGGTTGTGGCCACAAATGAAAATTATCTTAAGAAAAGCATCCAATATTTCATTCTTTATTAGAGCTGGCTGAAAGTTTCTAAAACTGACTTTTAACCAAAAATAAAATGCCTTTTTTTTTGGCTTGAATCTTTTTTTTTTTTTTTCCTGAAACGGTGAAAAATTTTGCCAACATTTATCCATTTTTTTGCAAATGTATTTCTGAATTTCAGCAGAGGGACACAAACTTTGCAGGGTGTCACCTTTAAAAAAAAAAATAATCTCAATTTTTGGAGTGAAAGAAAGGAACTGGACATTGTTGTGACAAAAAAAAAGGCAGTTGAGTAAAAGTGGTAGGCCAAAATAAAGAAATAGATGCTAAAATAATAAATACATGTTTTCCATATACAGATATGTATATTTGTATATGGAAAAATATATACATATGCAGACAAGTATATATGTATAATTTTATTTATATACATGGGTGTATATTGTATTTTTATATATGTAAATATGTGTATATATATTCTATATGGTTTGGTTTGGTTTTTAAACCAAAGAGCAGGCCTGATTTCCAACCAGCTCAATAAATGCCATCAATGTCCATCATGGCATTGATGTCTGGGGCTCAGGACCAAGGCTCAGCCACTGGGTATGAACCAGTTCCTGGGTTTTCTCACACACATTCTTCCTCTAAAATGAGAAAGAAAGCAGAAGTCATGTCACATACCTTCTGCCTGAGCTTCAGGTGGCAAATGTCATGGAACCAGAAGCAACAGCAAAGCAGGAAAATGAAAACAGAAAACTGTTAGAAATTGATCTTGGAGTGAGCTCAGGCCTGGAGGAAAAAGTGGTTAGAAGGTGATGGGATGATGTTACATGGAAAGGAAATGGATGACTTGGGAAGAGAGCACAAAGGTCAAGCACAAGTGGGGAGCAAGGAGAAGATAAACCTCAAAAGTGATGGTCATGCAGATTAAAAAAATAGGAAGTCACCTGCCTATTCATATTAATCATTAAAGTCTTGAAACTCAGAAGAAGACAGTTAGCAAAGGAAGGAGAAAGGCAAGAAGGAATGGTTCTCCTTTGGGGAAGGCTTGTCTGGAGATGCAACACCCTTTGCTTTCTCTTTGGACGTTTGACAAGGCATGAAGGATGGAGCATGAACATCACCTTCACCTCCCTGCCTCTGTCCCTCTCTGACATGATGACACTACAGACATGATGAGGGCTGAAGGCATCTCAACAACCTGCTTAGCATCACTGTTTTCTTTTTTTGAGCCCTTGATTCCCTTGGAAGCAACACTGGGGGATTTGAGACATCCAGAGAGAGAAAAATGTGCCTTAGGGTAGGAACATCCCCATGTTCCATAGGGTAGGAGTGAGCTCAGCCACAGTCACACCTCTGTTCCCACCACTGCTGCTGACAATCAGTCAGCTGCTGCAATTTGGAGAAATTCATGGCCATAAAACTCCCCTCTGTGTATAAAGTCACCAAGACAGACATCTGTCTATAAATTCCCCAGGACAGACATCTCCACACAGGGCTCAGTCTGTGTCTCAGAGCTATCTCGTGCCTTCCACCTGCAAATATTCCACCTCCCAGCCACAGGTTTTGCTCTTCACCCCTTAGAAGATGCCTTGGACAGATCCAAGGGCAGATCCTGGAGAAAAGCCCAATGTTTGACCCTCACCTCTGTCCCAGACACCCTGGGACAATGAAGGGTGACACTTGCCTCAACTAAAGCCAACTTGTCAAAAGTGCCCAGCAAAGACACTGACACATCCTCAGAAATCTTCCTCTCCCTGCTTCCTACAACACCTGAAACAGCCCAGGTGAGAGAGGCTTTTCATGCTCCATCTTTCCAGATCTGCGTTCTGTGTCTCACAGCTTGTCAAATCTCCTTTTGCCAGCTAAAAGCATGTCAAAAAACTTCATCTTTGCCAGTCGGTTCTCTGCTTCACCTTTTAGACCCCTGGCAGTGCTTTGCCAGGTGCTCCTCAGGAGCTGGGCACCCCCCTCCTTTTTCTTTTCCAAGTTGGAACTCGAGAGGTGGATGTGAAATGGAAATGTTGGGATGTGTGGGCTCTGTGCCAGTCCCTGCTTTAAAATGCTCTGAGTTTAAGGCTAAGTTGGCTTCCAGCTTCACAGCCCATCCCTACAGCTCCCACCAGGACTGGACTTCACCACAATGGGATGCTCAGAACCTCCCAGCTCCAGCTTGGTTGTTTTCTGGGTTCCGACTGATTTCGGATCAAGTGTTTCAGGTGGCCTTTAGTGGCAAGCCCCAAAGAGAAGGGTGGAAGACAGACAAGGAGAAAGCAGGGCCATGAATGGAAGAAAGATCAATGACATTCCAAGGTTATTTGTTACCTTCTTCTTCGTATTCCTCTGCATTGAAATAGGGGGGGGGGAAGAAAAAAAAAAGTCAAACAAATCAACCATCAGCCTCAATGCCCCCATAGGATACCCATGGCAGAGCCCTGACCACTCACAGGGATGCTGGGCAAGGTGGCCTCTGAGAGGCCACTTCCAAGTCAAATAAGCAAATAAATATACTTAGAAAAGATGAAGTCTAAAAGGGGAGGAAGGCAACACTGTATAGATTTTTCTCATGGGAATTCAGGCATACACGCAGGATAGAAGGAAGGAGGTGGCAGAGAGGGCCTTAAAGTATAAGAAGAAAACATCAAAGAAAACAAACATATATTTCTATGTCTACTGCTTGCATATATTGTCGGTTTCTATGTTTTAAAACACATAAAAGCAGCAAAATAAATAGCCAGCAGATGGCAGTGCCCCTACAAAAACCGTAGTGTCCTCACAACCAGGACAGCAATTTGGGGCCAGGGGTGTAAAATCACCAGACACGGGTGACAGTCAGATCAACAAGCAACAACAACAACAAAGAGAAGATATCTCAGCTTTGTCTAACCAAATCAGCATGGCTTTTGGTAAAGTATCACCACTAGGCAGAAAGGAGAAGACAGACACAGCCTGTGAATGCTGCAGACCCACATGGAAGCAGAGACAGATTGCAGACTTACCCTCTCCTTGATCCCTGTGAGAGAGGAAAAAAGGTTATTGAAACGAGAGGAATATTCTTTCCACTCTGGATTATTGCAATGCTTTAAATCATATACTGAAGCAACCCAGTGCACTGCCTTTTCAAGCCTGTTTCTTCTTTCCCCCCTCTCCCTGGGCTCTTCCAGCAGCCATTTGGTGGAAAGATCAGGAAAGTAAAGGGTTTGCACTTTGCTTTAAATCCTGTTCCTCATTCCATATGGAATAATCTGCTAGGGGGGCACAACATTTGTTGCATCTGGTCTATTTGTTAAATTTGTTTTGTTAAACCAGGGCAGGATGTGCCTTTTCTCCCACCCTGCTTCATTCCTCCTCCTCCAGGTGTAGTGCCATGGCTGCTGGGGACAGGCAGAGAGAGGTGGAAGGCTGTCAGGTGAACACTGATGGGACCCTTGGACACCTCAGATCCAAGCTGCTTCTTCCCCACTGCTTCAGGGGATGCACGGAGTGGTACCCAACATCTCCTCCCCATGGGGATGCCCTTGCTCCATCCCTGGAGCCAAGCTGAGCAGCTGAACATGCAGGTGGCTTTCTCTCTACTTACACTTCCTCGGTATCAGACATGTTGGCAGTGAGTTCCTAGACAAAAGATGAAGAGGAAAGAAAAAAAAAAAAGAAAAAAAAAAGGAAGAGAAAAAGGTGTTATTACTGGGAGTGCCTCCTGGGAAAATGCCAAAGCAGGAGCAGATGGGTTGACATTTGAGGACAAAAAAAGACAAGCACCTGCTTTTCAACCCAGCAGCCAATTCCCCACCACCACTGCCAATTTGGGAGCAGCAAAACCTTGGCCAGCCAGGTCAGAGGAGAAGTAGAAGGGAAGAGGAAAAGATCAACTGGAAAGACATGCCCCAGCAACCTGGCTTTAAGTTACAAAAACTCCAAAGCTCTGGGAGACAGGTGTCCTCTTGCACCCATCTGACATTTCCATCACTCCAGAAAGATCAGAGAAATTTTTTCTGCTGTTACACTGCTGCAAGTGGGAAGGCACCAGCTCCAAAGCATTAGTCAGAGCTAAATAAAAAAACTGAAGATGCAATATACCCAGCCATAACTATTTCTTTGGCAGCACCCAAAAGGGCCTGAAGTAGCAATGTCTGGCTTATAGAGCTACTGAATGAATGAATAATTATCTGTTGATTAGTTTAGGGTGAGAACTGCCCAAATGGGGCTTCATGTGGCTATAACCAGCTGGATTTATCCCACCCAAGCCTTGCACCATGGGGCAGAAATGACCCCAGCCGTGGCCCTTTGCAGTTCTGCACAGCCCATCACCCCCAGAGAGCTGCAGCAGAGCAGTGCAAGGACTGAATATGGACCCTCTGATGAGCTGATGTGGGCTCTGCTGATCCTTACAGCCCCAAAATAGGTGTAGCCAAGCCCCAGCCACTCAGAGGGTGCAGTGCAGCTCTTTGGGGAGCATCCTGGTCACATCCCCCCTGCAGCAGGATGGTGGGGGAGCAGCAGTGCAATGCCAGGGCTCAGCTAAAAGCAGCCTCTGCCCTGAGGTGAGGGGGAGAGGGAGGGGAAGGGACCCCAAAACTTCCTCCAAATCCCCAGTGGGTCTTAAATTAGAAGAACCCTGGCTTTCATGACTTCATTGCTCAGCTGACATATGAGAGACATCTTGAAGGAGCAGGTGGGCTGACTTGGGTTCAAAAGGAACAACTGCAGCTCAGCAGCTTTCTATTTCAGAGGAAGGCTGTAATCCCATAGGCTCCAACCCTGCCCTATAAGGGATCCTCTCTGATCCCCAGCAATGACCTTGGGCACCACACGTTAGCACCAAAGGGATTTAAACCCCCCCTGTTTTAATCGGTGACAAACAGCCAGCATTTTTTTTCTGCTAGTTCCTCATTTATCCTCTTTCTGAAATTCAGCATTGCCCTGGAAGCCGTGCCAGCAATGCTGGGTTATGACCCAATCTGAGGAGCTGGACAGGAGGATGATCTCCTGCAAGAGGACAAAAGGTTTGGGGTCAGTGAACTCTTGGTCCCAGGCTGCTTTTAAGGTTGTAGCTGTGATTTCCCACTCCTCAAATGCAGCACCCATCCCAAAGAGTACTTTGGGGACTCTAACCCTGCTAGGCAGGAGGAATTTCATATTTGGGAGGAAATTCAGCTCTTCAAAGTGCTGATCTGCTGCATCAACTCCTGCTGCTTCCTACTGGGATGCTACAACAGCTCTGGTCCCTCTCCCCTGGTCTTTTTTTATCTAGATGATCAAATCTTCAGAATAAAGACTGCCACTTGCTCTCTGCATGGTAGCCAGCAGTGTAATAGCTTTGCAACCTCATTTCAGACTCCAAAAAATATTCCAGCTATTGCTAATAGCTCTTGACAGTGTGCTGGGTTATGCAGGGGGACATCAAGCTTCTCCCAGCAAAAGCCAGAAGGGGGAAAGTGGCCAGCTGTTGGCTTCTTCCAAAATGCCTGATCTATAAAGACTCAGAGCAATGGCCAATCCTCCCACAGATTCTGCCTGTAATTTATGAACCCACATTTTCTTCCTCCAAGGTGGAGGGGGAAAAAAATAAAAATAGAAAAAAAGAAGAGGACTTGAATTTTAAAGGGCTTTGGGCTAAACTCTTCTTCCCTCTCACTCCAGTGAGAAGATGAATAATACTGCTCAATACTGGAGAAGAAATCAGCTCAAGAGCCCTGAGTATGCATAAAGAGAGCAAATGTCTGTTTGCTGGGGGATATGCACACGCTGCAGCCCCTGCTGTTCTTTCCCAGGCAATTGAAGTTAATGGGAGCCTTTGCAATCAGCCTTTCCACAAAGTCATTGGAATGAGCTCGTCCAGGCTCCAATTTAGCTCTAAGGACATCTTGCTGGGGGTTGTCACATTGGCTGCTCCCCTACACCCTTCCATATTTGTTAATCCCAGCGCTGCAAAATGCGACTGGGATTTGGTGTGGCATCTGGCCCTCTGCTGTGACAGCCAAGGGAGGATGCCAGCATCCCTGACACCATGAGACCCCAACCCTGAGGGGTTTCCTGAGGCCCAACGAAAATGAATTAATAATAAGTGCATTGGCAGAGAACGCAGAGATAAACCTGATGCAGAAAACCCCCAGGCTAAGGCGAGGGGGAGGTGCAGATTTCAGCCTCGAAAGGGGCAGCTTTGGTGGTTTTGTCTGGAGGAGCTGGAATTTGGGGCTGTAGCTGGCTGCTCTGGTTGTAAAACCAAAAAGGTTTTTGCCTGAAAAAGCACCAGTTATCTGTCCACTCTGTGGCATCTGAAAGGTCCCTTGAAACCAGGGGCAAGAGGCAGAGCAGGATAACAACAGCATCCCAGGATGAGGAAGGCTCTTGGGGCCATGTAACCAACTGGCATCAAAGCAGCCCAGAAACCCAAACTGTATTTACATCCAGAAGGCAATAAAAGCAAGCAATCTGCTAAGAGCAGTATTTTTTTTTAATTTTTTTTTTTTTTGCCATTAGGATTACATTTCCTGAAGGAAATGGAAAATCTCCAGCTGGCTCTGGATTACCTTCTGGGGGAAATTACTTCATACCCAGCAAACACAGCCTAAAATCAAGGCTGGTAGCACCTTAAGGCAATTATTTGGTTTGTGGTTTTTTTTCACACAATGGCAGAAAAACCAGGGTCTGGTCTTGACTGAGATTTATGGGTGTAATAAAACCAATTAGTTAACACTAGCCCACTGTTTGGAAGGAAATCAAAACACACAGGAAACTTTTGTGAGACCAAAAACTTCCTGCCTGCTCCCACCCCTCAAAGGTGAAAGCAAAGGTTATTCTCTGGATTTTGTGGGGACAAGAACTCTTCAGATTGGGCAGGAACCCTTTTGGCCCCAAGTGCTCTTGTCCTTGGCTGAAAGAGCTGAGCCAGCACATCCCAAGAAGACTCTTAGCAGCTGAGAATGCACCCGGGAGGGGGAATGGGCTGCCTTGCACCTCCAGCCCACCCTGGAAATAACCTGCCCATCAATCATACCCTCCCCAGCCAGCCCATACAAGGGAGGCAAAGGAGTAAGTCCAGTAAGGCAAGGGAGGAGGCCAAAAGTGGCCATGCACGGGTGATGGGACATCACAGGGACAGCTTTCAGGCAAGGACTAGGGATGGGATCTGCAGAGCACCACGTGGACATGCTTTCCTAGCAGGAGTTACTGCAAAACCACTGTCTCTCTTTTTTTATATAGATACATTATATATAATGCAGATCTATAAGTAATATATTCATTGTATCATAAATATAATATATATTTTATATATATTATCTATAATGCAGATGTATGAATAATATACCCATTATATCATATATCTAATATATCTATAATATGTAGTATGATATATAATACAGATCTATTAAATAATATACCCATTTCTGCATAAAAAGTATATGCTTATACTTTTTAAAGTCTATGTTCATTCTGTCCCTCTGCCTCCTCCTTTTGTTTCTGCCTGCCTGGGTGGTTTCCAGCATTTCCCTCCTAAGGGGCTGGAGAGCAAGGTGTCCACCCCAGTTACCAAGGAGGAACCAACCACTGCTCCAGGCTCCCCCAGCACAACAGCAAAATCCTGATAACCTGCCCCAAAAGTGCCTTTTCTCTTTGCCTTTGGGGTCTCTGTCAGGGGAAAACCAGAGGACTAAAAGGCCAGGACCATGCTGCCTCCAGGGAGCTCCCAGGCACCATTCTGAATTTAACCCCCTCCTCCTACCCCTCTGTGCTCCAAATTTTCATCTTTTCCAGAGGAGAGGGAGGTTTTCTATGACCACCTATGTGTTTATCAGGGGTCCCTATAGCCCCCCAGCCCTTCATCCATGGTGCCTTGGCCACCTCTTTCTCCAGGTGGCAAGGGAGGGAAGGTCTGCACTTCCCTCCTGCTCTTGGATTGTGTTCCATCAAATGCCCTGAGAGATGCCACTTCATTCCCAGCCCCAGATCTTGGGTTTGGAAGAATATTTTTCTCTCACCAGTGATCGTCAGGAGTCGAGAGCACCTGAATCTCTGGGAGTGATGTGACACTACACCCAAAAAAAAACCACTCAAGAAAGAAAAGTTCCTTTTCCTTGGGATCCTGTGCTGGATCATCAATCCACGTGGACCCCACATCCCCTGATGCTTCTCCATTCAAACCCAAGCTCAACCCCTCTCCAGCTTTTCCCACTTGCCTCTCCAGGGCTCCCACTTACCTGGGAGGAGCGGAGAGAAGTGCTGAGCTCCCTGCTGCAGGGGACGGACAGGACTGGGATCTGCCAGCGTCCCGAGGTGATGCAGCTCCCAATTTATAGTGACATTTGATCGGCTGGAGGAGCCGATTGGCCCCAGGCCTGCTGGGCAGGGAGAGGAGGAGGAGGGGGGCGGGATGGGAGGGTCAAGGGGGGAGCAAAGGAACGGGGAAAAAAAGGTCACGCCTTGTATAGGAGCAGCTGGAGGAATCGCACTGAGGATGCTAAGATGGGAGGGACGTGTTTGGAGGGGGAAAAAAATAAATAACTCCAGGGCTTCCATTTCTATATTTACAGGCTCGACAAGCAGGCAGAGCTTCCAGAGGGGTATCTGAGGCAAAGGCACCTCGGAAACAAATTATCTGAACCCCGCAGCTCTGGGGTGCGTGGTTGCTGCTTCAGACCTGGTCGTGGCACCCTGGGAATCCCAGGAGCAGCCTCTGCTCTCCCAGCCGGGCAGGGGCTCTGCTGCCTCTTCATCTGTAAAGGCTTTGGTTGCACTGCAGGGACAGAGCCTGCGGAGGGCTCAGGGACTTTTTCCTCCGTCCCGCACTCAGAAACAAGCGATGGGGGGGGGAATGTGCATGAGAACTGGGGAGCAGGGGATGCGGGGGGGTTGTGCGGGGGTGCCACCTCTCGCCGAGACTGCCAGGGCTCTGCCCTGCCCCAGAACTTGAGGAGCCTTGGGATGAAAAGTCAAGAACGCAGCAGGAGAACTTGCCCGACCTCAAGAACCATTCTGAGCACGATCCAAAAGCATTCTTTAAGCAAGGACATCGTAAAGAGGGAGAACCCCTGCACCCCACTTAGGAGCCTCTGGTTGACCAGAGGGGTTTGGCCACCCCAGCCCCCTCTGCAGCTCCACGGCTCTGCTGGCAGAGGATTCCTGTGTCTTGGACAACCCCCTGGCTCAGGGTTTCCATTTCACTGAACCTCCAGGCTCCAGGTCCCATCCCTCCTCCCCTCTGCCCTTGGCAGCACCGAGCATGTCCTCTGCTGTGCCTGCCAGCTCCAGCACCCCCCTTCTCCCAGCCTGTAAGAGCAGAGAAAACCTTTAGGAGCTGCAGGGAAGGAGATTATTTTTGGCCTGGGTCACAGATCGATCCCTGCCCACTCTTTCCTTGCCATTTGCAGGAAAAGAGTCCCCACCTGAGGATGTAGAGAGGAGCTTTTAAAGCTGTGGAGCAGGAGTGCAGTGCTACAGCCTCCAGGTCACCAGGTAACCTGCATGAGCCAAAATCCCCTCTCTCCAGTGTGCATTCCCTGCCTGGCTGGCACCTTCCCCCCTTGCCTCTCTCCCACATCCCAGCTCAAGCCAATGGCTTTTGTCAGAAGGGAAGGGGACAGCACATCAGCCAGCTCTTGGCCAGGAGGAGTTTGAGGGGTTTTTTGGGTGGGGGGTTTGGGGTAAGAGTGTGGTGGGTGCCTCATATTGCCGAGGGGAATGGCACATGCATGGGGATGTGAAGTCAGTACAGTCAGTCAGTATTGTAGCATCTGCTCCCCCATCCCAGCTCTGCCAAAAGCCCTAATGCAGCAAACCAACCTTCCAGGCTGCCCCAAGGAGCATTTTTGCCACCCTCCCCTCTCTCCTTTTCCCCCGGTGCTGCACCTGCTGGGCACATCTCCAAGAAATCCTGCACTTTCCCAAACTGGCAGCAGAGCAGGGCTTTGTGGGAGGGAAGTCCCCCAGCTCTTTCTCCTTTCTCTATATTTGCCATGGCCCCAGTTTGGCAATGGTATTCACCAACCCCCTTCACTTGCCTGCCAGTTACAGGCTGTTCCCACTGCTGATGGGACATCAGGACTCAGGGCTCCCACACCAAGGGAGTCACTTAAAAAGGAAAGATGTGTGTGCAAGCCCATATGAAGGCTGGGCTTATCTCAGCATAGAGGCTGAACACTCCTGTGGTCCCATCTGGTTCATTTGCTGTCTATTAGTTGGCAGGAGGAATGTGAGCATCTTCGGGGGTGGAACAGCCTCTGCCAGAGCAGTGCAGCTGCTGCACCAGTGGCAGGGAAGCACCCCACAGCCCTCACATCCCCCCCCTAAGCATCTTGAAAAATGGGATGTTGATCCAGGCTACAGGAGGGACAGGTAACCAGATGTTTGTACCTGCAGCAGCTCTACTTGAAAATTGATGAGATGCAAACACTGCTGCCTGCAGCATTCCCTTAGTTCTTGTACAGCCCTGTCTGTGCTCAGAGACATTATAAAACCAGTCCAGACAACACTCAGCTTTACATCCTGCATCATATGCCCCTGCTCTCTATTTCCCATCACCACCAGCTGTGAGCATGGCCCCACTGCTTAGGACAGCCCCAAAAGACCTCTGTGCATCCTCTGCCAGGGTGCTCATGTCCAAGTCTAGCATCTTGTCTACAGCCCTAGCATGGCCTGGTTCCCTCTCCCCAGAGGACCCAGAGGATCAGCTCCATTGCCCTGGCAGAGGGCACCCACCCTCCATTTGCTCTGCCAACAGCTCATTCCCCACAGCCCATTTTTATGTTTGCACTTTCTCCCTTTGTAGGTCTGCAGTCAGCATGCACCCAGAACCCTCCCAAATATTTGTTTCATCCCTTAGCCACCTACCCTGTGCTTTTCACCCATCCCTTTTTGATGCCATTACACCCCCAGTTTCATCCCCAGCCTGAAACATTCTCATTGGCTTTGCCTCTCTTGATGGTCCTTGCTCTAGGATATGTATTTTTGACATCATCTCCTCTGCCTCCATCAGTAACAAGGAGCACTTTGGATTTGTCTTTGAGACAACTCCAGCCTGGCCATGCCAGAGCAAGCCAAGCATCAGCACCAACCTTGTGGGCTCTGCTCATCAGGCAGAGGCAGCAGCAAGGCCAAAGAGAACATGCAGGGAGGTCACAGCATCAACCAGGGCATCTCACACTGCATTAACTCCCTCCACCTTCCCCCCTTCAGCCAGAGCCTGGAATGCTTTTACAGGGACAGCAGCTTTTCCTGGGAAAGGATAGAACAAACCAGCATTCCTCCTGGAACAGGAACCAGAGGCTGGGGCAGAGATCTAGAGAAGTTTCCACTAGGTAACCTTCCCCACTATTGCATTTACCTTTTTTTTTTTTTTTTTCATAGATAGGAGCACCCAGAGCTGTTATTTGAGCACACAGGTTGGTCATTTGAGATGGGCCACAAGAATATAGAGCAGAGCAGGGCCACTTGCAGAGGGGAGAGCTGTAATCAGCCCATTCTCACCTTTTCTGGCTGTTGCCTGATGTGGTGCAGCAGCCAGAGCACTCAGCAGGAGATGCTTTAAAACACAGTGTTCACACCTCAGCCCCAGTGATTTTACAGATTGCATGAAGATGGGGCACTTTTTCTTTTTTTTCTTTTTTCTTTTAATACCTTCACCCCCTTTGCTCATTCATTACACACCAGGCAGTGGGTGGCATTTCCTCTGCCTCCTCTAGCTGGATGGCACCCAGCTGAAAAAGTGCTCTGAAAGTGGATCTAAAACCTCTTCAGCCCTGGAAGTCTGCAATCCTACCTGCAGATTCACATTCATTAAAGCCTGCAGAGTTTGTAAATAAAATCAGCTACATCCTTCCCATAAACAGGTGCTCTTTGACAACCCAGAAAAAAAATGGCTATCCCTTATTCACCTACTACTGACCAACACAGAGCAAACTGATCTAATATTGAAGATGATGCTTCCTGGGCATGCAAGGGGGTTGGAGGACCTCCTGAGGTCCTTCCTTACCCAAACTCTCCCATCAGTCTGGAATTTCAGCTTCATGCCAGAGCTACAGAGGAACTCCCACTGACACCTTCTTTCCTCCAAAAAAAATGGTTAAGTAATGCAAAGTGAAATTGTTTGCCAGGAAAATGTGTTTTACCTGAGCTGTTCCATTGTTCACAGCCAGTGGTGGGGTTTTTGGGTTTTGTTTTTTTTTCCCCTTCTCTGAGGCCAAAGAACAAATTTAACATCTTTTGATTGGGTTTTGCACAATCTGGCTATTCTGGCTTTGGTGCATTCATTCACTTCTGAAGGCATCAACACTGAAACACCTGAAGTTACCCATGAAAACATCTCAAGTCCTTTGACTGAAGAAGTCCAGGGATGTGTTTCTGTCTTGTGACACTTTCAATTATATTTACCACTGTTTAGGGCAGGTGGGAAAGAAAAAAAAAAAATCACAAAAAGCCACTTGGGAAGGCAAATTAAATTCTTATCCCATTTCCCCATCTTTCTTCTTTTTATTCCACTCCAGAGAAGGGTTTCTGCAGTGGGGCTGAATCAGCAGCTCAAGGTTAGAGCAGATGCCCTACATTCACCCAAACACTCTTTGCATTTTCATTGAAGCAGTTGCCAATAAAAAGCAGATCATGGAGTGACTGAGGAAGTGCACTCAGAGAAAGGACAGGATATATATCATTATTTCCAGCTCCTAGGTAAAATCCAATGATCTGTTTTATGCAGCCAGTCAAGTAGAGATCAGATTAAACTTTCCAATCAGCTCTTTTAGGTCTCAGCAGACCTCTGCCACTTCACTCGTGATAACAGGAGCCTGAGAAATCTAAAACACAACTCAAAGGGGCTGAGCAAAGACCAGCAATTCTCCTCTGCTTCCCCTAGAACCCTGCTTGGTGTTTGGGCTTGGGTTGTTGGTCAGTCCTTGGTTTGTTTCTCCCTCCCGGAGCTAAAAGACACCTGGAGCAGTGCTTGCCAGGCACCTCATGCAGCAGAAACTCAGCTACAGGGGAGAAAAAATACTTAATCAGGCTGGGGGTTCACCTACCTGAATCCTGCAGGGAGACCTGAGAACCTCTGGGTGCCAACACCTTCTCCTGATGGGGCTTCATGATATCTCAGAGGTTCAGGGAAGAGAAGGAAGGGCCACAAAGCAGCCTTCTCTTATTATCTAATTCCAAATGACTTAATTAACTCATTACCAAATTACCAATGTATGCCTCCATCCACCTTGTTTGCTTGCTCTTCTACTTGCATCTGGAGAGAAGGAAGCCAGGGAAGATTGTAGTGTGTCATTCCTCCTGGGGAATTGGCTCAGTAGGAGAATCTGCCCCTGGCTTATCCCTTCACAGTCTGTAGGAGCAGAAACTCCAGGTGTTTGCATAAGAAATGGGAAGGGATGTGAGCACCCCCCTTGTCACCCATGTCACCCACCCAGTCCATGCAGCAACACACTGCCTGCCCTGCTGGGGCTTTGGTGGGGACAGTGGCAGAGCAGGGTACAAGCTGTCCTTGGGCATTGTTAAATTCTGTTGAAATTTGGTTATCCATAATGGGTTTTTTCCCCTCAAGTCTCCAGTTGGTTGGCTCTCATTATTGTCAGCTAGATTGGGATTTCCCCAGCAATGTTTTACCCATCAGAAACACCCAAAGGCACTCAGTGCTCCTAAAGACAATTCCAGTTTTGAGTTGTTCAGTGGTGAAAGAGGAATTCATTGCATTAGGGGATCTCCATGAGGATGGAGAACCTACCCCTCAAACCTTTAAGAGCTCAGCACTGCTCCCAGGAGTCCTGCAGAGCCAAACTTGATCTCATCAGGGAGACAAAGAGGGAGAAAAAAAGTGGAGAACTTGCCCCTGACACCAACCCAGAGATGCAGCTACATCCCTCCCGTGAGCACTGACCTCATCAGATGGGTCCCAGCTCTGAGGGATGTGGGAGACGCTGTCTTGATGCACAGGAAAGTGACTCCAAGGCAGCTTAGGGACATGTTACCACCCAGGGCTGATGAGCATCCAGGCTTTGCAGGGTGGTGCTGGGCAGGAAGCAAGAACTCGCCTTCAGATGTGGCTTTCTGGCCCAGCTCAGCAGCATTCCAAAAGGCAGATGGAGCAGCCCAAGCTTAACCTGGGTGTAAAGCTGCTTGGAGACCTCCAGATAAATCACTCTTGAATACCCCCATCTCCCTGTGAGCACATTTAACCTACCAGCTGCCTTGGCACCCACACTAAAGGCCCCTGAAAGGCTGTGAAAAAACAAAGCCTAAACCTGAATGACAGCTGGGAAAAGGGATGAAACACCCAGGGCCCAAAAGGTGATAAATTACTGCCTGGAATTCCAGCAGCTCACATATTTTTTTCCAGGGCAAAGGCAGGTATTTGGTGCCATTCTTACCAGCTCATTTTAGCAGTCCCAGCCCCAATCTTTGAGCCAAACTTCCTGCAAACCCCCAACCAGCAGTCAGCAACCCAACCACCTCCCAACTCCCTCTGCTCCCAGCACAGCATTTTCTCTGCTTGGATGCTCTGCATCCAGCACATCCCTCGCCAGGAACAAGCAAGAGATGGAGCCAGAAATTGCACTCCCCCTCTCTGGGGACAGTAACAATCAAAGCACAGTTTCAAATTTGCATTTTGCAACCCTGACTTTTGCAAACCAGTCAATCTCACTGGCAAACTTGAAAAGGCTCTGTCTTCATCACCTGGATCTACTCTGCTAAAATATCTGTCCTGGCAACTTCATCAGCATTTGCCCTTCAACTCCCCAGGACTACAGATGCCAAACTTTGCAGGGCTAAAGCTAGGGAGCATGCACTGCTGTTACTTGATAGCCCTTCTTCTTGCTAGCTCTATTTGATGGAATTTTTCATGCTGTATTTATTTTTTTATTATTTTTTACTCTTGTACTTACTGGCTAAATATTTTTCCATCCGATTCTTTCAACTCACCTCCAGGGCTCTAAAAAAAAAAACAACCAACCAAAAACCAACAAACCAAATCACAAAACAGCACCTGAAATTCTCTCAAAGGAAGGATGAGCTGGTTGTCTTGTGAACCCAACTGAGCAACGTGATGAACCCAACATGCAAGTGACTGCAGATGGAAACAAACTGCACTTCAGTAAGTACTCAGCTTCATCTTTCTCCTCTTAATACTAATTCCTGAGTTTTTCTGGTAGGCTGTTGCTCCATCACTCCCCTGTTTGCTCTGGGAGATGAGCTTGCTGCAGATATTTAAGACAAAATCCCTGAGGGCCTCAGGATGTCCCCCTTGGACACTCTAGGTTAGATGCTTCTCAGAAGATAAGGGATCAGGCTGAACAAACCCAGACATACCCAGGAACTCATTCTCAGCCTATTTACACCTAAATGGAGAAGAGAGGCAGGGAGCAGCAGGATGGGAGCCTGGACCAGCTGGTTTGGTCTGTCCCCAGAGGAGGTGCCACCACAGCCTTTCCACCCAGCTTGGTACTTTCATGCTTCCTGATACAAATTCCAATTATATTTCCCCCTTACTTTACTTCTGCCTTGTTCTTCCCCCAGCTGTGAAAAGCCTCAAGCCCCTGACATATTTTTATTAAGTATTATTTGAAGGATGAAGAGTGCATGTTTTTTGCATTGCTAAACCACAACTACTTAGAGTTATTGTGAAGAGATTTAGCTCCATTCTGAAACTCATGCTCTAAATTAAATTGTTCCACTGCAACCAAAAGCCTCAGGGGACTTAATGCAAAAATCAGAGGGAAATCACTTGTGGTCTGTTTCATTATCAGGATCCTTGTAAGAGCTCCATCATTTCTGAAGCAAACGTTAGATCCAATTCTTCTTCTCACTGTCAGCTCCCTTCTTTACCAGCATTAAAATATACATACACAGCATTACCAAAAGTGTGTTGAGAGCCCTCAGAGCCCTGTCCAGTAGCATATCAGCTGTCACCTCATTATTTATAGCTGCCCTGCTCTTTGGGCTTGTTTATTTGCCTTCCCTAAGGTGATGGTGGCAGGAGGGGAACCTCTGACATTCAGGTCCAGGTGTCTCCAAGCCTGACCTTTCCTTCCAAGAGCAGAAACTTCAGACACTCCTCAAGGAAGAAAGTCACTTGGAAACTTTAGATCCTGATGTCCACCACCTCCCTGGAGGCTCAGGGCAGAGCTGCAAGCAAGGGTTGAGCAGAACAGCTCATGGACATAGGGATAGGCATAAAAAGGAGCCTAGAATTATGTTATACCTGGAACAAGAGCCTGATGAAATCTATCCCCCAGTCTCAAGGCAGAAGTGCTATAGGATCATAGAATTGGCTGGGTTGGAAGGGACCTCAGAGATCATCGAGTCCAACCCTTGATCCACTACTGCTGCAGTTTCCCAGCCTATGGCACTGAGTGCACATCCAGGCTCTTTGGAAATATCTCCAGACACGGAGAAATCCACTACTTCCCTGGGCAGCCCATTCCATGCCTGATCACCCTCTCCAGAAAGAAATTCTTTCTAATCTCCAACCTAAACCTCCCCTGGCACAACTTGAGACCCTGCCCTCTTGTCTTGCTGAGAGTTGCCTGGGAGCAGAGCCCAACCCCCCTGGCTCCAACCTCCTTTCAGGGAGTTGGAGAGAGTGATGAGGTCTCCCCTGAGCCTCCTCTTCTCCAGCCTCAACACCCCCAGCTCCCTCAGCCTCTCCTCATAGGATCTGTGCTCGAGTCCCTTCACCAGCCCAGTTGCCTCCTTTGGACCTGCTCCAGGACCTCAATCTCCTTCCTGAGCTGAGGGGCCCAGAACTGGACACAGGACTCAAGCTGTGGCCTCACCAGAGCTGAGCACAGGGGCAGAATCCCTTCCCTGGACCTGCTGGCCACGCTGTTCCTGAGCCAGCCCAGGATGCCATTGGCCTTCTTGGCCACCTGGGCACACTGCTGGCTCACGTTCAGCTTCCTGGCAATCTATACAAAGCCACAACATTAATAATGGACTTGAGCTTTCCCAAATATAAATAATGGTTTAAAATTTTAAAAAATTGTTTTTTCCCAAATTTAGATAATGTTGGTTTATGGTGAGCTGGAAATCTGCACTGTGCTGGTTGGGGCCACATTTTTCATTCCCATCTCACACATATTCATATAGAATCAGCTGGTAAAGCTTGCTGGGGGAAAAAACCAGCCCTGAAGCCTGCTTCAGAAAGCCAAGCAGCCTGTTTCAGTATGACCATAGCCCCCCCAAATAAGAGTAGATCAAGCAGATCAAGCTCCTTTTCTTCTTAGCACTCAGCCTGATGGTTCTTCCCCTCCACTTTCCACTCAAGCAGAGAGCTGCAAGGTCTTGGAAAACTTCTGTATCAATAAAATTCTCAGAGTTGCCATTGTTACATCTTTCACAAATTTTATTAAATGCCTACAAAACCCCCCCAAAAAAAAATCCAGGACACAGAGTAAATTTTAGCAGAAAGCAAACTGATGCAGGAAGAGCCAGAAGGTGCCCTCCCTCCAGGAGAGCAGAAACAAGTTGCAAAATGATGCTGGCAAGGAAAGAGGAGAGAAATAAGACTTTAAAGAAGGGATGGGGGACATGCTAACATCATGAAGATGTGGGAAAGCTCAGAAACAGCCCTGGGAGCTGATTTTAGGATCTTAAGTTCAGGATCAGAGTACCACACTTCAGCAGCTCCATTTCCCATGTTCACATCAGTCCCTGATCTCCCCAAAAAACTCTTTCACCAAGGCAGTGTCCAGCAGGAGAGAAGCAGAGGTTTCCTAGATATCCTGTCCCTCTCCAGGGACAGAGCAGGAAGGTTATAATATTCCCTCTGAAGTGTTTCAGTCATTGAAGCCCAGGAGAGATAACAAATCCTTTTCCCAAAGAAAAAAGAGAATGCCAGTGATCAGCACTCCTCACCTGGAAAAAGGACCTCCTGTCTATGATGGACAGGGAGGAAGAAGCTATTTAAGACAAAGCTGCTATTGCCACTGCCAAGATAGACAAGTGGCAGGGACATTTTGGCAGGAATGCATTAAAGGATAAACTGGGAATTAAAAAAGAAAAAACCAGTTGAATGTGATTTGATGTACACAGAATTAACAGAGAGTCCTTCAAAGCACATGTTGGTGAGGAACAGAGGCTTGACTGGAAACAGGGGAAAACTTGACCCCCAGCTGGCACCAGCCAGGTGACAAGCAGTCCTTGCAGTCCCCTCCTGTTCAGGAGCTGCCCATGGCCCTCTTCTCAAACACAGATTCTTTCACCAGGTTTCTGTTGAGCTCCCTCTCTCCCACCACCCACCCACCAAAGTAGAAATTCTTCATCATGGAGCAAAAGCCCTGGCAGAGCAGATCCCTCTCTTCCAACACTTCAGAAAGAAGAGAGGGAGCAGAGCCACAGCCTCCCACCTCCATAGCAGAGCCAGAGAAAATCAAAATTCAAAAAGAAGCCAAAGAGTCACGGAGAAGAAGGTTAAAACAGGGATAGGTTTTGCCAGCTGATGTAGTTCTGTCCATCCAGGCAGAGGCAGCATGGGGCATTGCTCACCCCCCCAGAGGCTCAGGCTGTACCCATGGAGAGACTGACACCAGGCAGGAGAGAAAAATCCTTCAGGTATCTCTGGGGAGCAGAGGAAAAGGTGGCACCGAGCGTTGCATCAGGAGAGGACCAACCTCAGCTGCAAAACAAGAAAACAACTTCATGTGTATTTTTGGCTTGTCACCTGCAGTCATCTAGCATCTGGTCTAGCAATTCCAGGTGGATTTCTCCCACCCATTCCCACAAATCCCTGTGAATCAGCCCATAAAACTGCAGAAGGGGGAGAGCCAGCAGTGCCCATGGCAGAGCAGATGCTGAGGGTGCCCACCTGGCAGAGGGAAGGACTGGGCAAGCAGGAGGAAGAACATGTTCCTGCCCAACCATCCCCTCCCAAGGAGAGGATGAACAGGTTTCCTTCAAGGCCAAGAAAGCCACTAAAGCAGAGAGTTTGCTGCCATCACCCCTGGCACTGCAGCTCTCCATCTGCAGCAGTGTTGGGTTCCTACAGCTCCCAACCTGCTCCACACCCAGCAGCTGCTCCATCCAACACCAACAGCTTCCCCATTGCATGAGAAATGACTTTCTCTGCACCAACCCCAGTCTGGGCTCCATTGCAGATGGAGCAGGATCCAGGAGAAGAGTTGGGGTCCAAGAGAGGTGAGCCACAGGCACTCAAACCAGCAGCAAGGGGATTTAACCCTTTGAAAGGCTCTTGGCTCAGCTTCTGGCTCAGTTTCCTTCCAGCTTCTTGCAAACGCACCCAAGTTTCTCAGGCAGTGTTTTCCAAGTGGGTTTCCAGCCTTCTGCTGGCAACAAAAAAACTCCACCCCTCCCTTTGTCTTTGCAAAGGCAAGAGGCAAGACACAAACCTTACTGGTTGCAGAAGTTCTCCTGAACACAGAGAGCTTTGAAGGAGACTCAGCAAACAAAGCCAAGCATGCCAGGATAGGCAAATAAATTAAAAGCTGCTTTCCTTTTACTGTCTCTCAGCATCTCTCTGCCTCACTAGGCAGACACACACAGGTTCTGGCACACACACACACTGGGGAAGTTACTACCCACAAGGTCTCCAGGAGCACAGCACAGCAGGTTGCAAGGGAGATGGGATGCTGGGATAGTAGCAAGGGTGATTTTAAAAGCACAGACTATTTTAGAAGACCACAAATCTTGAGGTTCTGTGGCATAAAGCAGCCTCTGACTTTGGAAACAGAGGGCAAGTTGGAGATTGGCCTGAAACTCCATATGGAGATTATATCTAACCTTCCAAATCCAACAACTGGATTGTTGGAAGGGGGTCCCATACCCCTTCAGTAGCCTCTGGCAGTTCACAGCACATCCCAGGCAAGACCCTGCTCTGCCCCACGTGGAAACTGCATTTTTCTGGGCTGCAGAAGTCCACAGGACAAGGAAAACACTCCAGGAGCTGAGCAGCAGATGGGAAGTTCACTGCTCTGCCTCTTTAGTATTCCCAACACACCAAACCTGAGGTCAGCCTTAGAATTCTGGCTTATCAGTGCTGCTAGACCACAGCTCATCTTGTAGGACAAGCTGCCCCTGTCCACATTAAGCAGGAGAAGATGAAATCATTCCATAATCAATCCTAACATCAGATGCATGTACTGGCTCACCTTGAAGCAGATAAAAATAAATTTTTTTTTTAAAAAATCACCCAATTACCAATTCTTATACAACCAGAACCAGAGTAATGTTGCACCAGAGCCAGGAGGCACCTCTCACACTGAGGTATTTTGGCTTTCTGACCCAGGGATGAGGAAGAGAGCAGACACATGATCAAGAAATCAGCCTTCAGCCTTTTTTTTTTTGGGCCAGTGTGGGCTTGTTTGCAAGAACAGCTCTTGGAACAGAACATGTTTTAATGCCAGCCTTGTGCCTAAGGCACGAAGCTGATAAGGGAATGGCCAAGAGTTGTCACTCCCAGCTGGCACAAACCCACTTCAAGCTCCCCACCAAAACAGAGGGAGGTTTTCTTATGCCTGTAGCCTAAAAAAATGCATCCTTTGGTAGCTGTGTGCCTAGCACAGCCCTTTCTCTGAGGACCAGTTTGGCCACTGTGGTGGGGGATGGACTTTGCAGGTTGTGTCACCTCATTTTCTGCTGGTTTTTTGGGGTTTTTTTGGAACAGTCATTCTCTCTCCAGCCCAGCATCACTTTTGGCAGACACACCATCACCTTCCCAGCCCAGTGCTGAGAGCCCAAAGGCAACACAGAGCACACCAGGAGCAGAGCACTTGCACTGGTCCCTTCTGGACAAACATCATCCCACCTCCTCTTCTCTGTTTCAAGAAGCTCAGTTGCATCCAGCACCAGGGATTAGGAGGCTCAGTGATTTATGCTTCATTTCATAAACAAAAAACAAAAAACCTCAGCAACTCTGCTGAGTGAGAGCCAGGGCAGAGTCAGAATTCTTTTAGGGGCTGCCCAAGAGTCCTGGCAGGTCAGAGCTTGGTGTTCCCCAGCTTTAGGCAGGAAAAGAATGAGTGACTGCTAGAAACTGAGACTAGTTTTCTCTTTCCAGCCCCAAACACAGATCCTTAGCTGAGTAGCAGGAAATCTGACCAGTGCACACCAGAAAGAGCTGGGGTGAGGCAGCAAACAGAGGAAAAAAAGCAGCTTTGTACCCCCCAGGAACAGCTGTGTTGGCCAAAGGGGATCCAGCTGTAATTCCCAGTGGAGATAAAACCCAGAGCACAATTAATTGTGTTTGGGTGAGGAATGGGTGAGGAATGGGTGAGGAATGGGTGAGGAATGGGTGAGGAATGGGTGAGGAATGGGTGAGGAATGGGTGAGGACAGTGGCAATATGGAAAGGAGGTTTTTTTCTGAAGTGGGGTGCAGAAAGAGATGGTTGGCACTGTGCTTTGAGTCAGCAAAGAAACATCAAAGCCAGTGTTGTAACAAAGCACCTTCTCATCAGATAAATCATCATCAGATAAATGCAGCTTCCAAGTCCTGAGTTTCTTTCTAGGATTTCTTTCTGCCACCTGAAATCAGTCAAAGCCAGTGCTGACTCTGATTCAAACCATCAGGCAATTAGATCATGGCTCTTCTGGTGTACAGAATGTGGTATCAAAGTATTAATAATTGTCATTTGGAAAGCCATGAAACATCCCCGATTCTGTCTCTGAAGAATGTTTCAGAGCTTCAAAATTTCAGACCTGCTCTGTTTCTCTTGACATTTTCTTCCAAATCCTGTTAGGACTTGCCAAGAGAGCAACATCTGGGGTCCCAAGGAGCTCTCACTGGGTTTTGCATTAATGCCAGGAGCAGCAGGGGCTCTGGGTTTAACAATACAGCTTCCTCCCAGTACATTCCTGCCACATCACCTTCCAGACTGGTTGAGGCTACCTTAGAAGACCCAGGAACCCAAGACTGATACTCTTCTCCCACAATCCTGACTCCATACTCAGAGTTTTTGGAGCAAGGAAGAGGAGGCTTTTTGCATGAACATTTCAAAGCCTCACCCAGGGCTAAGCCCACACCAACTCTAAGCTTTGTTTTTCCTTCCAGGAGATGACCATGCTGGTGACAGTCTCATCCTCCATCCAGCCTGCTCCCATCCATCACCACCTTCCTCCTCCTCCCACCCTCCCAAAGCCTGGGAAGGACAACCTGAGGCTCCAGCGCCTGCTGAAGAAGGCAGCCAAGAAAAATGCTGCCTTAGCTTTGGAACAAACCAAGTCTTTCAGGTCCAGCCTCTCCCCAGTGAAGGAAGCCAGCTCTGACCTGGAGCACGAGGAAAGCCTCCCCCCAGCTGAGCCCCCTGAAGCTGCAGCCCCCTCCATCTCCCACCTCTCTGCCACCTCCATCTCCCACAGGGTCCCCTCCCCTTCCCAGAGGGACAAACCCCCCACGCTGAAGGTCACTGAGCAGAGGTGCATGGCCCAACACCTCCAGCTCACAGCTTCCCCACCCATGTCCCTGCTCCACAGGATGGGTGCTCCCAAGACCCCCCAGCAGCCTGCAGGCATGGACACTGCCCCTTCCTCTCCAGGTGACACTTCCATATTTGTTTTCCCCCAGTCTCCTCCTCCTCCCAGTATGCCCAGGAAAGAAAGGGCACCAAGAGTTACCTACGTCACCAAGGTGCACGCTTATTTCCACAGTGTAAATCCACCCAGGGCTAGGACACCCATAGCAAACCAACCCCAAGCAGCCAGCAGCCATGAAGACAAAAGGCCTTTTCCATCATCTGGAACAAATTCCTGGGAATTCTCTCCAGGGCAGATACTCACTCCACTCAATGACATCAAGGCTCCCCCACTGGAGCCTCCTCCTCCTCCTCTCCTTTCTGCTCCTAAGGAGCCCAAGTTTGCTCCTACTGAAGAGTCCATCAGGCCCCCTTCACCCAAGCCCAGCACCCCCCCCAGTGCCCACACCAATAAATCTACAACCAATGGAAGTGACACAGAACCACCTGGATCAGACAGAGCTCCTGAATTACCCAAGCAAGACAACAATATCCCTAAACCACCAAACCCCAGTGCTCCTTGGAGGAAAAAACACCGAGGTAGGGCAACACCAGCCCAAGCTGACAGTATGCAGCCCACTTCCAGAGCCACCAAGGAAGAAGGTGTCATCCAACCTCATTTGACCCCTAATTTGCCCAACACCAGCCCTCTCCCCATTGCTGAGCCATCAGGAAAAGCAGCAAGAGGTCCTGGAGGAGGCAATGCTGGTGGCTGGCACCGCCTCAGGAAGCACCTGATGGTGCAGCCAGAAGCACCCAACTTCCCAACCCTGGATGAGTTGGGACAGGAGAAAGAGAGCAAGGAAAAGGACAGCCCTCAAGCAAGCCCCAGCCAAGCCTGCATCCTCTTTAAATCCAAGGCCACGAGGATGTGGGATGCCATTTTGTACCAGATGGCAACCAACAAGGAGAGGAAGCAGCAAGCAGAGGAGAAAAAGCTGCAGAAGGATGCAAACTGCTTTCTGCCCCGCCGTTTGCCCATCCTGCTCCACAAACCCCGTTTTGATGCTCGAAAGCTGAAGGAGTTGGCTGCCAAACCCATGACCAAGATCACCACTGTGTTTGAGGTGGGACGATTGAAACCAAAGCCACCTGAGGAGCACAGCACCAGCTTCAACAGAACAGCATCAGGGTGGGTCAAACAACTAAAGCCAGGCTGCTCCACACGTCCAGAGTCTCCTCCAGGAGACACCCATGTCTAGGTTGACTGCCCAAGTATAAGGAAAAAAAAAAAATGAAATAAAACCCCTCCAAGGCAGCAGCTCATGCTGGGGGCTCAAGGATTACTCTCTGGAGGTATAGAAACTGAAATATATATAACACACCAGGTCAGGAAAACAAACGTGCATTTGTTCTAAAAAGAGCCAACCACAAGCAGTGTGGAGTAAGGTGGAGAAAGAAGGGGGGGGACACAGAGTGATGAGGACAAACGGCCTGGAGAAAAAGCCCAGGAAGATGATGAAATCTGATTTTAGTGTGTTTAAGAGAAATCCTATAAAGGAAAGCAGGTGTAGATAAGGCCACATAAAGGAATCTGGGTTGCTCCACCACGTCTCCTCTAGAGATTCTTAGAAGCTGAACTCAAAGAAAGGACACATCACCTCTGAAAGTGCTGTGGGGGGCACCTCATCCCCATTTGCTGGGAACAAGGTGGGAATTCATCCTGTCACTGAAGGCACCAGCAAGGGTTAAGAGAATAAATCCAGCCTGCTCTCACAACAGCAATTTCCTTGCCTAAAACATCATCATCTGATGTCCTCCTCCAACAGTCTGCTAAATCAGAGCAAACAAAAGACTGATTTTGTTGCAGTGATCAAGTTCTGCTGTGTATTTTTGTGGGTTTTTTAAGTACAGCTTGGGGGGAGCTTATCCATGATAAGCAGCAAGTCTGCTTCAGCATGTGGGGATCCAGCTGTGTATTTACCAAGGTTTTGTTTTCTGGGGCTATCACATCCAGTCCCATTTTTAGGGGCATCATCAGGCACCAGTAAGTATGCAACTACTATGTCCTGAAAAAAAAAGGTGTTTAAAACAATATCTCCAATTCTGTCCATCCACAGAGCCAACTGTGCTTTCTAGAATGAGTTACCCTTTGCATCTCCATCACCACCAAACCAAGCTAAAAAAGCATGAAAACTGGAGATCTGCTGTTTCTGCTTTTCAAGGGATTTTTTCCCTTGAATATGCTGGGATATTCCTACACAGCAACAGTACAATTGCCATGTTTAATCCAAACAGAAAGCCTGATACACAGCTCTTTAGATTCATTTAGTGTGCAAAGGATCTGAAGCTGGCCAAAATTTCCCCAAGCCAAACTGCAAATAGACTTAGAAACAAAACCAAAACAACCTCCCCCCTTTGCCTTTTTGAAATGTTCCAGTTTTGCAATGGTTTTATCAGAAGAGCTCAGTTATAACCAAAATATAAATGGAGTTTTCATTTTGCTGGTCCTGTCTTCTGTAACCACTTCCCTGTTCCAGGGGAAAAAAAAAAATGAGAAGGAAGAATATAACTCAAGTATCCAAGGTTTGGATTTCTCCAACCCCAGTTTTCCAGAAAGAAGCTGAGAAGAAGTAGGTTGGGAATGCACCAGTATCATGGGAGGATCCCAGTTCAGCTTTTGCAGGAGAATCCAGTGTGCTGCAAGAGGAACACAAAACCAAAACCAAGTGCTGCTTAAAACATGAAGAACACCTAATGCAGATAAAGATGACCTTATCACAGGGTGATCAAGTTGAATCTTGATACTGGATGTCCACACACAAGAGTCTTTCAAAAGCCCCACAGCATTAGCCTGAAGCAGAACAGCCAATATTGATCATACTTGGGAGACCAAGTGAACCTGGCCAAAGAAGTTGGTTTCAGAAGCAACTGTGTCCTCTCTGCAGGACAAAGTGGATCAAAGCAACCCCCCAGGACAAAGCAGCAGCTCTCCTGGTGATGAGGAAAGGCTCCTGGCTTGCATCTGATGGGCTTCCCCCCAGCACAGGGCCAGAGGATGGAGAATTGCCAGTGGAGAGAGCAATGAAGAGGCTGGGAAGCAGGGCTGGCTGTATGGTTGAGCGCTTCTGCCTCAGGACTGAAGGGCAGAGGCATCCAGCAGACCTGGGGAACCCTTCAGAGATGGAAGAGCAGAATCCCTGGCAGAAGAGGTGCCAGAAGGCAGGAGGGCTCCACCAGTAGATGTGTTGGGAGCATCATGTCACAGCTTGAGCCATTCAAGGGGAATGCTGCTGGACACAGAGCTTGGATGTTTTTCAGTGTCCAACAGCTGCAGGCAGTTGGTAAGAGCCCAAATTGCTCCTTACAGAAAACCTCTTGCTCTGTTGCCTGCTCAGAGGCTCTGCAGCTCAGAAAGGGTGAGGAAAAGGAAAAAAAAAAAACAAAAAAACTGTGTTCAAGTAACCAGAAAGCTGAGAAGGTGGTGAGTGAGTGAGACAGCAGTGAGCCAGAAGGGTTTGGGAGCAAAAAAGGCCCCATGAAAGGATCCAGCAGTAGGGAAAAAGGTTGATGGAAAAAGGGAGATGGAGAGGAGCTGAGGAGCAGGGTCCTCTCAGCACACAAAACAGCCAGCTAAAAACCCAAAAAAAGAAATAAGCTACGATGCTCCAAGCTCTCAGTCATTTTGCTATTCACAATTGGAAAAAAAACCAAAACAAACCTCCCTTGTGATGAAACCCACAGGGTAACAGTGCTGTGAGGCAGGTGGATCCTATGACAGCCACTGGGCTTTCCAAAAAAGATGCTGGAAAAAGATCAGAGATGAGGGCCCTTCCCTTTGAGGTTTTTGCAGATGCTCAGGTAGGGTAAAGAAAACCTGCTGATAACCCAGCAAAACCCTGCTTGCTCTAAAGAACTGGTGCTCAGTAGGATCCCACCTGGTGCATCAAAACAGACTTCAAGAAAGAAAAAAAAAAAAAAGCAGACTGATCATAGAGGAAAGCTTAAAATAGGTTTCCAAAAGCCACAGGGAGAGATGAAAGTTGAGGATACAAGTGCAGTCTATCTGAAAACATAGCTTTGGGCAGGCTGGGGTTTGTACTGCTACCAGTCTTAAAGTGGCACTCAAGAGCTTCTCTTCTAAGTGGCCATCAAAAAAAGGAAAAAACCCAAACCAAAAAAACCCAAACCACAAGAATATGCTGCACTCAGGAGCCAGTTCCTTGAGGGGAGAAAAAAAACCAAACCAAACCAAACAAAATGGAAGAAGAAGCACAGTCCCCATAAGAACTCAGAAACAAAAGGTGTTTTGTAGCAGACAGAGCTATTTCTAAACTTGGCTTCGAAATAAAGCTTCTTTTTTATCATAGGAAAAAAGAGAATGAGCTTCTTTTCACCCCTGACAACTTCCTCTCTTCTCAGAGTGCCAGATGCTGCCTGGTTGGATCCAACCAGTTATCTCCTCTATACCATTCCTCCTTATTGCAGCCACTCAGGATAACACCAGGATATCTATTAACACAAACACAACACAAGCACGAGATCCAAAGATCCTTTCCAAGAGGGCAGAGGCAGCAGCTCAGCTCTGCTTCCCATCACGGGACTTTTTCCTGCCCTGTTGGGTCTCCTCAGCACAGCAGATGTTCATGACTTCCCCACTACAACCTTATCATGGACTGATTCCAAGAAGTTCCTGAAATCATTAGAAGTTTTTCCCCTGATTAAATCAGTAAACTGGGGAATTAGGAGCATCTGAATTTCAGGAGTATATCAGCCCCCACCCTCAGCCTGCATGACCTCCAACCATGCACTTCTCCTTCCAACATGAAAGAGCATAAGACAGCAGACAGACTATTCCTTTGAACTAGCAAAGGCAAACACATCTTCACCCAAGCAGCAAGAGCTGAGGGACCCATTCTGTAGATTAAACTAACACAGGTATCCAGTTCCTAGCAGCATCCAAAAGTCCAGGACCAAAACTCCCCACTGCTCACCCACTCCCTTCCAGCCCCCAAAGGGATTTGCCCAGCACCAAGGGTCTTGCTGTCACCATACAGCACCATCCAACTCACCCAAAGTGTAGTTGGCAGAAAAAAACATAAAGGAGCCCCAGGAATTCATTACACAGCATAAGGTTAATTACACCTACCTGGTTAATGAGCTCTCCAGACATGCTATTGCTCTGTAGCATCATCTATCAACACCTTCTTGTACTGGCCATGGCCTGTTGCAACAAATTTATACTTTTTGCCAGAAGGAGTGGACTGAAGAGAAGGGAAAGAAAGAGCCCAAGTCAGCATTTTTTCTCCTCAAACAGGCAACCAAATACATAAAGCCAGAGGAGGATGCAATCCAGTTGTCTGTCATCCCAGAGGGCCTGGAGACAGACTGCTCTGTATTCCCTTCTTGCTCCTTCCACACAAACTCTTGGAGCAAGCTGACCACCACTTTCTCCAAGTGTAAGGTACCCCAGGAAGCAGGGGCTGTGCAACTGGAAGGGGAAGATGCCAAGCATCCATCCAGGTGGGATGCATCCATCACAAGGAAGGGCTCAGCTGAGAGCCTCAGCCCCATGTACCACATCCTGGCAGCAGCTCTGATCTAGGAACAGCCAAACCCATCCTAGCCTGGAGAGTTCCTGTTGCTGCACTGTAATAGCTATTCCCACAAATAGGCACAAGCCCCCAAGTGTTAATACTCTCTTAGGGTCAGTTCCAGGTAGCTTTGCAGGGTTTCTTTAATCTCAAGATTAAAATGCATAACAGCAAAGTAACTCACATTCACAGATCAGTTTTAGCCTGTTTTATTCATGCTATCCAAGGGATCCTTCCATCATTTCAGCCTTTCCAGCCCAGCTAAGAGCTCTTTTCTTTTTCCCAGCAAGTGTTTCATACCCAGGTACCAACTCACCTTGACGTTGGTCTCAGGTTTGGGATTGCCCTTCTGTTCCCAAAGGCTTCTTTTACTCACAATGTCTCCAGCCACAATATCCTGAGATGACATGAGGTTAGGCATTAGGTTGGACATTAGGAAGAAATTCTTTAATTTGAGGGCACTGAGCCCCTGTCCCAGGTTTCCCAGGGAAGCTGTGGCTGCCCCATCCCTGGCACTGTCTCAGCCCAGGTTGGATGGGGCTTGGAGTACCCTGGGCTGTGGGAGGGGTCCCTGCCCATGCAGGGGGTTGGGACTGGGTGAGCTTTAAGGTCCCTTCCAACCAACCCATTCTGTGATTCTAAAATTTATTACCCTTCAGTGCTAATGCTGCTGAATGCACCTTTGCTCACATCCCTTTCAAACCTACATATCTGCTCTTTTTTATTTCCAGTATCATCAGAACTACAACAGCTGCAGCTAAAACCCTCGACTGTGCAAACTCCTTCCTATTGCCAGCATATCATATGTTTTCCTCTCACTCTCTCTTCAACAAGAACCTGGATCAGAGATACAATATGTTTATTTTCTTAAGCTTGGTAACCATTTAAGACATCCTAACATCCTTTTTTTTTTTAATGTGGAAAGAAATTTGCTCATGTAAACACAGGTTCACAACCCACGTGTTTCAGAATCAGCCTCACTGCCAACGACCAGAAAGTGCAACTGAGAGCCATGCACAACACCCTCAGCATTTTGCAGTTTTCCAAGATTTATCATTGGTATACTAAATCTAACTTGCTCAACAACTGCAGCTCAGTCCCAACCCCTGGAGGTGACACAGATATCTGCCACATCAGCTGAATTTCTTCCCATTTCAAAGCACAGAGGACTCCCAAGCAGTCCCACCAAGGAATGATGCAGGATAACCTGAGCACAGAGGAAGCAAATCTTTAAGGTACAAGGTTTTGTATGCTGACCAAGGAGATTGCAGCTCTTACAGAGGTGCTTTTAGATCTTCTGGGCCCCATCAATGAGTTTCCCAACACACATCCAGCCCCTCTCTCCCAGCATCACCAAGGCAAAGCCTGCCAGGGCCGTACCTTGCAGGGCAGGGGCTTGGTGGCAGACTGAGCTGCCACCTCTCCAGTCTCCCAGAGGCTTTTTGTGCTGGCTACCATCATGCTGGTGGTGGGAAGGTCAAGAGAAGGCTGCCGGACAGGTTTTGGAGCCTTTGTGGATGTCTGGAAAATAAATGAAGGAAAAAACAAAGTGAGGGAGTGAGAGGTTCCTCACTTCCCGCAGCCCCAGCCCTGTAATTGGAGGTCCTTATAGGTTATACAAGGAGACTTGTAGGGTTTTGCTAGTTCCTGCAGGATGCTTCCACCCTTTAAGCAAGAAATATGAAGCAAGGATGGGACAGCTTGCTAAAGAAACCTGCTTTATACTGTGAAGGGGAACAAAGACAGGAGATGGGGCTGCTCCCATCCGAGGGGAGATGATTCCCCTCCCAGAGAGTGAGGATAAGAGGTGGGGTAGGAAAACAACAGCCAGCAAAGAGGGCTGCTTGGGAAGTGGGGACAGAGAGAGAGCAGAGCATCCCACCTCAATAGCCTGTGTGTATTGCTTGGAAAATGGGGACAGAGAGAGCAGAGCATCCCACCTCAATAGCCTGTGTGTACTGCTCCAGCCTGTCATCAATCTTCGACACAGGGAGGGGAGGTTGGCTCTTCTTGATGCTGTTACTGGAGAAGCACAGAAGGAAGGACCTGTCACTGTCACTTCTGCCCACACCCACAGCAGTGCTCTCTGGCATCCTCTGTTCAGAGGAAGGATTTTTTTTTTTTTACTTTCCCCCAAGGCCCAACCAACCCTGGAGATACCTTTTCTTTATCGAGCGGTTCAGCGACTCGGTTCTGTCCGTGATCTAAAGGGGGAGAGAGAAGATGAAAAGATTACTTTTTCTCCATGTAGGTCAGCTTAGTTGACCATAAACATTTCTCTTCCTTGCTCCCTTCCCCCAGATTTTGGTTAGAAATCCCTCACTCAGTCCCATGTTCCCAGATTGAGCAATTCCCTTCCTTCTCCTTTCCAAGGCAGTGAGCAGAATCCAAAACAAAAAGCTCCAGGGTTCTCATCTCCCCACTACAAGCAGTGTTTCTGCTGAGTGATCCCATGCCAAAACACCTTCTTGGTGGTCAGTAGGCTTAATTCTTAGTGTTTACATAAAGCCCTGCTAGTTGGGGTGTCAACAGCCCCTTTCCTTTGGAAATATCCCAAGTTCCTATTTTTCCTGAAGAGCTTTGTGTACTGGTGAGCTCTGCCACCACCACCCTGAGACTGGATTTCTAAAGCTTTCCCTGGCCTAATCCTAGCAGCAGTCAAGTCCAGGTGAAGAAGCTATGTGTGTTTTAGGGTTGTAAAAATGAGGATTTCAGCACTGGAAGTGTTTCCTGCATTCCCAAGTCCCAAGTCCCACTCCAGGGCTATGCTTTGCCCACTCCACTTTCCACTTTTCAAACCTAACACCAGCACCTGGCCAGCATCCAAACCCATCCTGTCTTCAATCTCTGGGTTTTTTTAAAGGTTTCTCCATAAAGAGCAAGAATCTGATGGTTGTGGATGATGAAACCTTCTTGTGACTTTCCTCTGGTGCAAGAGGAGTGCTCACACAACCCTCCCCCATCCAGGGGATATTGGCTAAGAGGCAAACAGCACAGATATAAATGCAAAAAGGTAAAGATAATAACTACAGTGAATTACCCGGCTGCTCAGGCTCCTCAGCCTTTACCTTACTGCTATAACCATCAGGGCTTACCAGACAAAAAGCCATTGGCTGTAGAAACCACTTATCTGGAGTTATTGTATTTAAAAACACATGCACAGGACTGAGGATTTGGAGAGAATGCAGAAGAAATCATGAAATGCAAGTCAGGTGGCTTTAAAAAAAAAAAATGGGAGTTTCACAAGAGCATCAGTGCAGGCAGCTGTGGCTGGAAAGGACACAGTACTTCAGAGATGAGGAATCCCCAGTTCTCTGAAAACTGAAGTCACACTTTCTGCTTTTATTCTATGATAAGGAAATTCCAGTGCTTCAGCTTATTGGGGGTGGGTTTTTTTAAAGGGAAATCTCATATTCTGGTGAAGCTCATGTGTCACCTTTGACCAAATTCACAAGCTTGAAGCACAGACATCTTTTTCAGTATTATTATATTCCCTGGAGCCTGCCATGAACTTTAGATGTTTAGGGTGACTGGCAAAGCACACAGAGGCCTCCAACAGCACAAGAAGGCAAAGGAGGAGCAGAGGAAGCTGCCAGCCAGGGAAGATGAAAGAAAGAGATGATGTGTCCCAGGCTGTAGCAGGAGTGGGACAACAGGGTTCATATTCTGTGTTACCCCAAGCTCTGGGTCACCTTGCCTCACTATTCCTTACAACAAGAGCTGCCACTGCCAGGAGAGGGGCCCCAGGGACACAAACCTTGGTGGAGCATCCCACAGGGTACTCAGAGCACAGCTCCTCCTCCTCCTCCTCCTCTTCCAAGCTGGGAGAGCTTGGGGCCTTCTGGCGTTTTTCTGCTGTTGGTTCTTCTTCTTCATTTCTCCTTCTCTTCTTTTCCTGAGTGCAGAAAATGAACACAGCAGGATGTGAGCTGGTCAAAGTGCAAGCAAAGGGATCTTTTTTTTCCCCTCCCCACCCCCATCTCCCAAGCTTCCTGTGCTTTAGTGCTTCACACTAAATAAACAAGTGAACTCCGAGTCTCAGTGCTCACATCATCATCTCATTTTGAAACATCCAAGAAAAAGCTCAGGAGTTGATCTGGGGGAGGAAAATCATCTGATCCTTGCAGCTCAGCCACCCCAATGGACCCGCACACCACACCACTCCACTTCCAGCTTTGCCTCTCTTGTTTACCAGGAATTTGAAGAGCAGAGAAAGAAAAACTCAGCTGGGAGCAATGTAAGATTTAGAGGTACATCAAGCCCAAGTGCTCCAAAGGTGCATTAAAGGCTGGAGAGAGGAAAGCAAGGAATAAAATTTCAATGTGAGTTCTCCCAGGGAGCTTCTCCCTGCCCACAAAACCACTGGAGATGTGGCAGCACTTTCCTTCTTGGTATTGCAGGGACACAACTGGTGATCCCACCTCTTGCTTGGCTGTCTCCTCTTCCTCCTGTTCTGGGATCACTTCTTCTTCTTGGCCCAGCCTCTCTTCCTCCCCAGTATCTGCATTTTCCTCCCGAATCTCCTCCGGGCTCTCCCGATCCAGCTGGAGCTGCTCCAGTTTGACTTCAGCTTCCCTCACACCACTGTCCTCTTCTTCATATGACTGCTGGGGAGACCTAGAGGTGGGGGAAGAGAGGTAAAAAAAGCAAATTATGTTGTTAGGAGCCTACAGACACCATCAGGATGTCTCAAGACATCCTCTTTGATTGCTGCTCCAAGCCTACAACTTGCAAGGTGTTTTACACCTGGGCTCACAGCCCCCTGGGGGGGTTTCCTCCTCTTTGCCAGGCACAGAGCTCTGCACCCACTGCTACACCCACACCTGACCCTGCACAGAATAAGTTCCACCTCTACTCAGCTCACAGCAAAACAGAGTCCCAAAGCAGCCAGGGTCACCCCTTGGCTTAGGTTAAAAACAAAAAAACCCAGCAGGGTTTGTACAAGAGGTTCCCTCCAGGCTTCTGAAGCTGCAGTATGGTTAAGTAATCAGCTTTGCAAAAGCAGAGCAGCCCATGGCTTTGGGCACAGAGCTGAGAGAAGCAATAACCCCCGAGCTCTCCCTGGCTCACAACCATCACCAAGAGGTTATTGCCACCTTACTTTCTCTGGCCAGAGAATAGCTTTCTCCTCCCAGGCATTTCTTAGAAAATCTGTGACAGCAAGGCAAGAGGGCACCTGCCAAAGGGCAAGACTGACTCACCATTTCTGCCTCCTCAGCACCAAAATGGGAAAAAAAATAAAAAAAAAATAAAAAAGAGTTCAAGTGATGCTTCTCCACCCACCTCACTGCTCACAGGACAACCATTGGCCAGAGCCCCAAGCTACCACAAAGGGAAAAACCTGATGCTCACTTGCCTCCCCACTAATCCTCCCCCAAGAGCAGAGTCACCAACAGCAAACAGGCTCTGAAGTTTTTTCCAGCCCAGGTAACCAGTTCCTCTAAACCAGGATGCCTCCAGCTAAAGTGTAAATTCACAATAAGGATTCAGGGCAGGTGATATCAGGCAGTCTATAGGCTGCCTTTTCCTCTGCAGCAATTTTTTGTATGGGAGGCACCCAGTCCCACTCAGCTTCCACCCTCTTGTATGCAACTGGTGGGGCATGGATCTACCCCACAAAGTGAGAAAACACAACCAAAAAAGACAACTTCTGCCTTTGTCAGGGGAGGCACAAGCTCCACCCAAGGGAGAGCAACCATTTCCATCCCCATCCCCTTAACTTCCAGTGCCTAACCAGATGAAAAAGCAGGGTTTGCCCCATATTCAGTAAAGGGGAAGAGAGGGGAGGTGGCCACAGGGCTGCTTAGCCCAGCATGGGATGTGCCAGCCAGACATAAATCCTACCTGGGCTCCTGCTGCCCCCCAAGATTGTCCTTCAGGTGAAGCAGGGAGGAAAGGGAAAGCTGCTGAAGGGACTTTACAGGACACAGCCACCCCTAGGAACCAAGCCCAGCTTTTGCCAAACTCCTGCTCCCAGCAAACCCTTGGGGGCTGAGTCCTCCAGCAGCCTCCAGCTGAAAACCACCTCCCCCCAGCCACTGCTTTTAAAGCACCAGCCCTTGCTGATGGGTTTCACCTGCCAGGGGTGCCACCTCCCCAGCTCAGCACCCTCCTGCCCCAGGACACAATAAACAAAAGCATCACAACCCAAGAAGCAGTTTCTGGAGAGGATAATGCAATAGTTCCAAGGAATTCTCTTTTGAAAGCCTGAGAAAGGGAACAGCAGCAGCCTCTCTATCCAGAAAAGCTCTTTGAAAGGGAAGTGGAAAAAGAGGCAGCAAGCTGAAAAGTGGATGGGGCTGATGTCTGATTGCTCACCCAGCTGTGATCAGCAGTGCCTGAGCAATGTTTGTGGGGTCAGGGCTGGAAAGGGACAGTTTGCAAAATGGTTTAGGGAAAAAAAAACAAGAGGTGAGCTTTATTTATTCAGCAGTAAATATTAATCTTGAGCATTTTTTTCCATCTGGTGGGCAGGGAGAGGCTGTGTCATCACAGGGTAAAATTCCCTGTAAAATGAAGCTGCTGAGAGCTGGGTGGCAGAGTTCAAGTGGTGAATGTTATCCAGGGGAAGTGGTTGAGGCAGGAGTTGGGACCAGTTCAGCAAGAGGAGAGTGACAGGAGATGGGGACTGAACAGCCAGCACACAAACACCTCTCAGGGCTCTTTGCTGCCTGTTTTCCACCACTGATGGAGTCCAAGCACAATGGTCATAACACCCACAACGAGCCAGGAAGCAGCAATAACTTAGAGCAGCTTTTTGAGCTTTCCTGGATTATGTTCGAGGCCATTTCAGGCTCTGGAGCAGCTCAGGTGGCTTCAATCCCCTCTTGTCACTCCTCCAGCCCCAGGCATCTTGGCCAAGTGCCATTGCTTGGGACTGCAAAGTTTAATCCAAACATCCCCAAAACTCAGGGCAGCTCCTGAGCTCGTTTCTCCCTGCTAGCCCAAAGGGCAGGCACAGAGCATCTGTCCCAGTAGTGTGGGCCCCATCCTCCCATTCCTTGGGGATATCCTCTTGCCAGGTCCCCTCCCCTGGCTCTCTCTGTGTCCTACCCACCTCTGTCTGCGCTGCTCAAGCTTCTGGGACCAATCACTGAACCCTTCATCCTCCTCCAGCTCTGAAGTCCCAGATGGCTTGAAGTCATAGCTGAAACAAGGAGGAAAATAAGAATAAGAGAGATGCAAAAAAAAAAAAAAAAAGTACTCCAAGCCTGGCCTGAAAGAGCCCCAACCTGATCCTGTCCTTCTCTCCCTCCGGGTATTGCATCTCCTTTTTTCTGACTGCTCCCAAATTCCACTTATCCCCTTTTACAGGAAAGATGTCTTTTCTAGGTGCTCAGGACCATCCTTGCACACCAAGGGAGACTCTTGGGGCATCACTGGAAGATACCCAGGAAGAAGGAGCAGCTCCATGTCTCTGCCTGCCTGTGGAGATACAGAGAACCAGCCTGCACAGCCCCAAAGAAAAGAAATCAGCAGGAGGACCTGGCCTGAACAGACCACTGGATGAGGAACCAAAAATTAGGACACTGGCTCAAGTTCTGGCTTGGATCCTTCTGTTCCCCAATAGCTTTGAGCTTCTCAGATCCACCTATACGACTCTGGCTCCCAACCTGTGCAAACCCAACTTCTGTTTGGAGCCACAGCCCTGCCAGGGCACACAGCTGCCTGTGCCAGATGTGGGCTGGCTGGGCATGGGGATTTTGGGGGTTTTTCCCTGTTTCTTTCCTTGCATTCACAAGGAGAAACACCTCCCTGCTGGTGTTTCTAGACAGGCATTTGTGTTGCAAGCATCAGCCTGAGGAGGTGACTTCAGAGATGTGTTTGGGATCAGGGCAGTCATGCCATCTGGGAATTAGGGATCCACAAATTGGTTTAAAACTCGGAGATTTAAAATACGTAATTAAAGGGAGTCTTTTCTTTGCCTTTCTGGGCTCTCAGGAGGTGTCAGGAGATGCCTCTGGGACCCCAGCTTGAAATGTAGGCATTTTCATTTCAACCTCACTCTCTAGAGATGCAGGAGTCTCATATTGCAGACTGCAGGAGCTGAGGGGCTGTAAGAAACACATTCCCTGGCCAGGATCAGCAGAGAGAGTAGTAGGGGGTGCACACCAAAAATGGATCCTCAGCCCAACTCCTGCCACACTTCAGCCTTCCCTAAGACTTCTGAGCAGGACACTGTGTTAGTCCAGGACACCACAACCCAAACTGGGTTATTTTCCAGTGTATGTGTAGCAGTAGTGTGTGGAGTTCCTAGGATAATGTTCAGGAACTGTGATGCAGAGCCAGGATGGGACCAGAGAGCTGCCAAGTTCCAGGTCAGGGCTTCAGGTGAGCTACAGCATTGATGATGCTTAAGACAGAACCACTCTGGTGTTTGTTACCCTGCTCAGGCTATCAGCAAAACTCTCAGGAAAAGACAGAAAGTGGCCAAATGCTGTTTGGTTGCTCCCTGTGCCACTCTGCATGCCAGAGCCCAGAGGAAGCACTGAGCTCCATCAGCCTAACCTGATGTGCAGATGCCCTCTGCTTCCCAAGGCTACAAGGGTCTTTTCTGCAAACCCACTCTTCTGGGGGTTATTTATCTATTTTTTTTCTTTTTTCTTTTTTTTTTTCTTTTAAGTGGGGGAAGGGAGGAGAAGAGCTTGGGAAGAAAATGCTGAGGGTGTTTCTGCAGCAACAGGAGTGACACGGATGGGATGAGTCCCAGTGTAGGAAGAGGGGGCAATGTTTACACAGAGAGAGCCCAAGCTTTTCAGGAAATTAATTGCCTGGGTTGACCCTGGCTGCATGAGCAAACCCAGGTGGCTGTCAGCAGCTGCAGAAGAAACCAGAGGATGCCCAGAGAAGAAACATCCTTCCAGTGAAGCCTGGCACAGCAAGCTCAAGCATTGTGGAGCCAGGAGAAAAAAAAAAAAAAAATCCTCATTTTAGGAGTTCTCACTGCTCTCTTCACAGATGTTTCAGCACCCCAGGATGTTTTACCATCACATCTTCACAGATGTTTCCCCCCAAGACCAGACCCTGCAAGCAGGGTTACTGGAGGCTGCTTCATGCTGCCTGAGAGCACACAGCATCTCCCAGTAAAGCAGGGACCAGAGATCTTGTTGGCCATTTTAAAGACTTTTAGAGATTTTTTTTTTCCAGCCCTTGTGTGAGAGTTTGGAAAAGGTAACAATCATTATTACTTTCCAGATCTTCTCTTTGGTTTTAGGGTGGGTTTATCACAGTAGAGTGATAAACTGTAGATCACACTGTAGAGTATCACAGGGTGTATTTCCACAAATTATTTTGAGGCTTCTTTGCAAAGCTTTTTGACCCAAAGATACCTGGATGATTCTGAAAGTATTTGAGAAAAAAATTATCTTTTCCTGGAAAAAAAAAGTAGATTTTTATAAACAGGGGATGAAGCTGCTGCTCTGACTGCAATCCCAAACCCTGCTCCCACTTTCCCATTGTCTTTAATACATTTAGGAATAACTTGAACACCTAAGTAGTGGGATGACTGAAGTCTTTAGGACAGAGTTTAGCAACTCAAAGTGCAGGCTGGTTTTTGAGCCAGCCCCAATGCTGCACAGCATCTGGGCTGCTGAACTATGGCCATGGAGAGGCAGTGGTGAGATGCTAAGGCAAGACTGCTCATCCTATCCCTTCTCTGACAGCAGATAGCTGTAAATAAATACATAATGTCTCCATAAATGCCTCCTGAGCATTTAGGACCTGCCCTGTGAAGCATCACATGAACTTTGTCCCATGGAGCTGCTCCATGGTCCCCCAGCATCCTCCAAGGAAGGAGCAGGGAGCCTGGCTGGGAGATGTGGGTTCTTGTTCCCCATCAGCACTGAGATCTGCCCAGGGTTCATCCTCAAGCACATCTCTGGTTTAGCATGTCAGGAACTTCCATTGCTTTCAGCACAGGGTGATTCACAAGCATCTTCTGAAACTCCTGGGGATGGGGACTCCATGGCTGTGCTCAGCATCACCCAAGCTGTCTTAGTTTAAACTTGCAGGGCAGTAAAACACCCAGCCTCCAGCCAAAAAAAAAAAAAAAAAAAAAAAAAAAAAAGAAAGCAAAATAAGGATTTTGGCTTTTCCTGCCCAAACCAGAAACACTATTTATTACTTTGGACTAAATCTCCCAGTGCAAACCTGTTAAGGAACTTCTCTCCAAACCATCCCCAACAAGAGACCCCCAGTTCATGGATGCAGAGGGGTATTACTGCAGGGAGAGGGCATGTCACTGATGGGTTTAGCTGTAGGTATTTCTTACTGGTTTTGCTGTGCTGGACCCGTGCTCTCAGGGCAGGACCCAGTGCCATTCAAGCTCTCTTCTGCCTGGGACCTCAGCTGCTTCTCCCTCTCCCGCCGCCGCCGCTCCCTCGCCGCCTCCTCCTCATCTTCCACACTCCACTGTGCTGTCAGCCTGCCAGACCAGAGGGAAAACACATCCTTAATCCCATCACACAGCATCTGCAAAGCTTGGCAATACCCATTCCCAAGGTGCTTGGTCTCCCTCTTGTCAAGCAGGAGGCTCCTGAAGGAAAGAGCTCCCACCATGAGTGGTGGTCATCGAGGAGTTCCTGGAGTTCCTTCAGTGGGACTCAGGAATATGCAAGGATAAGGTGGGACACATGGACTGGGAGAGAGGTGGAGTCCCCACCACCACAAGGAAGATGGGGTTCATGTTCCTCACCTCGCAGAGCACCCATCTGCCTGCAGGCTGGAAGCTGACTGAGAAGCATCCTTCCCTGCAAGGCAGGTTTGCATCCCAGGAGGGACTTACAAAAGGTCTTGAAGTGCTGCAAGAAATCCCACACTTCCATCTCAAGCTTTGGTGCAGAGAGGGCAAGATCTGCACCCTGGGACTGAGTTTCCTTGAGCAGCTGAGCTGCTCCTGCCAGCAGCTGTGTCCTGCTCTGCCCTGCCGAGCTTCTTTTTCCCCTTTGCAGAGAAAAAAAAAAACAAACCTTCCCTGGTTTCTCCCAGGCATCTCAGCTGCTGGGTATCAACACTTCTGTCAGCAGAATGGCCTCTCACATCCCAGAGGAAGTGATAAGGCAGCTGCCACATTCCTCCTCCAGTGATAACGTTGGGCTCCAGGCAGGGCTGGCTCCTGCTCCAGGACTGGAGGCACCAGGGGATGGGGACAGAAAGGGACACATCAGGGTGACAGGGTCAGTGCTGACCCAAAGGGGCTGTGGTGGCAGCTGGAGAAGGGCAGGGCCCATCTGACTCGTGGTACCCAGGGCTGATGCTGGGGCAGATGCTCCCTCAGTCCTCTCAGCCCCCTGGTTCAGCCAGGTCCCAAAGGGACCCCAAAGCTGTTCTGCCTGCTGTTGGAAAGCCCATTTACAGAACTGCTCTTGTGCAAGGCAGCCACAGAGGAGTTGGGAAAGCCATCTCCTGCCCTGGGTCTCTCTGCCTCATTCAGGTCCCTCCTGAGAACCTGAATCCCTGCAGTCCCCAAGGGATGAAGTGTGCATCTCTCTTTGCAGGAGATGCAGAGTGACATTGGGTCAGGCTGGGGCAAAGAGCTTGGGGGAAGAAAAAGGAAATGGAAAAAAACCAAACAAACTAGAAACAGAAATGCCTTAGCTGAGACTGGTTTCAGCCCAATGAGAATGAAGGAGGGGCAGGTTTCAGCAGACCCCTGAGGTCCCACTCTGCCCAGCTTTGCCCACAGCCTGGCCTCAGAACTGTGAGAGAAGAGCTCACTTCACCATGGGCATCACCCAGATGCTGTTTGCCTTTCAGGTTCAGGCCAGACCCTTCAACTCTCCCAGCAAAGGGGAAAAAAAAATGAAGAAAGAAAACTGGATTGAGATGCTTTGTTGAAGAAAATTTTGACTTTTCTAGTTACACTCTGAACCTTTCCAGGACAGAGTCACTTCAAGCCTATTTTATTCTGTGGCACTGCTGGATCACTGAGCCCTGTTAGCAGCTCTTCAGGGAGTGGTCCCATCACCAGGCAGCTGGGAGTCTCCCCACATCCCTGCCCTCCCAAACACCCAAATCCTCCAAGGCAGCAGAGGCAGCTGAGGACAGGTCACCCATCAGCCTCCAGGTTAGAGGAGAATGAAGCACACCCTGGACTTGGCCAAGAGACCACTCCACTCCCATACAATAATTCCTGCTTGCTTTATTTAGGGTGGGGTTTGGGGTTTTTTGCAAGCAGCAAATTCAGATGCCCTTTCCACATCTCCCTCCTTGTCTCCCCTTTTCACCTGGCTCTCCATGGGGAACAAAGAAGACCCAGACTAGAGCCCAGGCTCCTCTCCTCCCCTCTCTACCAGTCCCACACTCCTATTTATTGTTTTCCTCCAGGTTCCCATAGAAACCCTTGTCTCTGGGTCTGGCAGGAAGCCACCATGTTGTTGTGGGGTTTATTATTTTTTTTTTTTTAATATAAAAATGAAGTCATTCATTAAAGTCTGCCATGATCTCCCTCCCTTGTGCCACAGCTCCAGAAAGTCTCTGATTCAGACAGGCTCTTAACCCCTGCTTGCCCAGATCACCCCAGTTAGAAGCCACAAGGTCCACATCTGTGCCAGAAAAAAAAAAATAAAATAATTGATTTCTATTTAATTCCCATGCTATCTCCTCCAGCTCCTCAGGAAGCCACGAGAGAGACAGTGCTGGACCAAACCCCTGGGATATGGGGGAGCCCAGAGTGGGTCCCCTCCAAACCATGGGAGCTTTTCCGTGGTGCAGGAGCAGCAGGAGCTGGCAGCCCTCTCCCTTTCCCAGTTGGATGTGAGTAACTCTCTCCCCATGACCTCACCGGCTCGCTATTCTGTCCCTGCATCCTCTGAGCAGACTGAGGACAGTGCAGGGGGGCGACTGGTTTGGGGAGAAGCATTTTTTTTCCTGCAAAAGCAGGGAAATATCTCCTCCAGCTCCCTCTGCTGCAAAGCGGTCCCCGAGCTCCCCACCGCCCCACTGGGATGCAACTGGGCCACACTGGGAGCTCCAGAGCTGCTCCTCTCAGAAACAAGGGCTGCAGATAAAGCCCCCACCCAGTGCCCAGAATCATCAGCACCCTCCAGCAAACACCTAAAACCCATTTATTGGCAGGTTCAGAGCTCTCTCTGAGGTTCCAGCAGGCTGGCAGCAGAGTAAGGTTTAATAAGCAACACTTGGGGGTTCAGCATCCATGTTGACAAGCAGAGGGAAGAGAAGGGTTCTTTTGGGGCTCTCTTAGCAGCACAAATATTTATCTTCAGGGAAAAACAAACAACAGCAAAGGGGGGGAAAAAAAAATCTAAACAAATGAGAAAGTAAACTTTGCCTTTGGGTCAGCTACAAGGGTTCGTTGGACCGCAAAGCAAATGTGCCATTGGAGCCTGGACAAGCCCAAGCCTCCAGAAGTGTGAGGAGGAGGTCAGCTGGTAAATTGCCTTTCAGAGCAAAAAAAGTGGAAAGATTTAATTCCCAAACAGTTCCGTTTTCGAAGAAGGGGCCGCAGTCTCCCCTTTGCTCTAATTGCTCACGACCACATTCGGTGACTCCACGTGCTCGGCTGTGTTGCACAACCACCTCTCCAGTTTCTAGAAATAATTACCCAGGGTTTCAGGACAGGGCTGATACTGTGTACCTCTGCCTTCACCTCCAGCCAGCACTCTCCCAGTTTGGCCCCAGGCTGGGGAAGTTTTGGGAAAGAAAGAGAGGCATGGGTGGTGATGGAACCCAGAGCTCCCCACCTCATTTTACCCAACAAGAAAATGGAAAGCATGAAGGTTGGAAGCTCTGCAAGATCAGCTGCACTCTGTCACCTGCCTGGAGAGCTGGGTTTTCTAGCAAGGTGAAAGGAAATTCATCTCCTCACACAAAGATTAGAGGGGACTGGAAATGGAAGGGAGGGTGGAGAGACAACTTTGCTGCCCTGGCAGACAGGAGCAGATGAGGCTCCATCAGGACCCCATCACAAAGCTGAGCTGTTAGAAGTCCCTTCATCTTTGCAAACAGCTTCTGGAGGTCTTGGTTTGGGGTGAAATGCTCTCTCTCTGGAAGGGCTTTCTCTCTTTCTAAAGACATCCTGCAGGTCTAAAGAAAGGCTGGAAGCACCTCAGTTCAGCTTTGGCCACAGAGCTACAGCTTGCCAAGCTGGGATGCTCAAACTTCTGCTCTGACCAGGGCCAGCTGCCCATTTCAGATCCATTTCAGATCCAGGTCTTGACTTCACCTCCCTCTGGACCCCCAGGCAAAGGAGGGGTTTGCTTTCCATTTGCTCTACAAAACACCTCCTCCTCCTCCCACAGAACCCTCCAGGCTCCACTGTTCCACAGAGTCTGGAACGCCTGCTCCAGACAAGTCAGGATTGCTGGAAAGGTCACGTTTCCTTTGGGCAATTCCTCACCACTACTTGAGAAGATTATAATATTCAGGAAAGGGAAATTTTCTGGCACCAGAGGAGCTGTGTTGAAGGGAAACCCTGTACACTTGGGGAGCCTTTTGCAGAGACGATGGCTCAAGGGAAGTTTTGCTGGCCCAAAGCCAAACTTCAGCACTAAGGCTGATTCCAGAAAGGAAAATTAAATGCCTCCCAGAAGCTTTGGACTTTGCAGACGTGTGCCAGAAAAACCCAGGATCCCTCTTCCAGTACACTGGACATTCCTGCCTTCTGAGCTCACTGGGGTATTGGGCCAGGATGGTGTTGACTTTGGTCACTGTCAGGCAGGTTGCCCTCAGAGCCAGGGCTCATGGGGGAAGAGGTTTTGGGAATGGGTTTAGGAGGAGCCATGCACAGTTCCTGACATGAAGGCTGCTGTTTCCATAGCCTGTTTACCCCAGGCAAATCCTGCTGCCAGCAAGGGTAAAGCTCCCATCACCTGCAAAACCAGCAGTGTCTTTTCAGCAGTAGAGTTTCAAAAAATATTTGCAAGAGATGGGGCTTCAGGAATTAGAAAAGGATTCAGAGTGGTAGCCAGCAGCCCCCAGCAGCCATCCCCATTGGCCCCTCTCTTGAGACTGGGGAAAAGGGAGATACCAGAAGCCTGTGCAAGGAACTTTCCCCTTCCCACATAATCCATCTGCTGCCCTTCAGCAAGAGAGATCCCACAGCACACTCCAGGCCATGCTCTCCCACTGCCATCCAGCAGCCAAAGTTGGTTCCTGGCAACATGAACCAGAACCTGGCCCAGGACCAAGAAGAAGTTCATCCTGCTGCTAAGCAGAGCTGTCTAAGTTTATTTAGGATTACGCTTATCAGCCTTTTATAAAGGGCCAGGGCACAACTGGCAGGGGACTGAAACGTGCAGCTCAGCCCATCCCAGGACACAGGACACCCTCGGAGGACTCCAACAGAGCAACTCCCTCACCCGCCTGACCTTACACCAACAAATTAATCACTTCTTAATATTCTAGAAACAGCATGGAATGGAGCTGTGTGACTGAGTCAAGTATGCTAAAAGAGCCAGACAATGCCTCTGCTCGTGTCATTCAGGATGATCTGGCATTAGGCCACTGCAGAAGTCATTGCTGAAGAGCTTGGTGTGCAGCACAGGGTGATGCTGCCATGCCTGGGTTTGTCCCCATCCCTGCAGACCATACGTGCCCTGGCTCAGAGCAGTGACCCAGGGGATCCCTCACACCAGTGTCAGGGATCAGAATCCAGCATCTCAGCCCTTCCCAAAGATCCCTCTGAGAGCCAGGTTTATCCCCAGGTATCAATAGGCTTTCAGAAACCTGTCCCTAAACCCAAGGGCTTGTCCAAGGTCACCACAAGGTAAGAAGATGTACAAGCTAAGGAGATGTAGGGAATGGGCTGCAAGTCCAGCTGGCACCCCAAGCCCCTGCTCACCACCCTGCCCAAGGGGCTGGTGCTGAATGCCAGCAACCACAGCTGCTGACACCAGGGCCAGGGGCTGGCAAAGCCTCTAGGTTATGGCCAGCACCATGTCAGATGCCAGGCAAGAGCTACACCTCTTGATGGATGAGGTTCTGTGTTTTAGGGGTAATGTGGCTTGATAGCAAAGGCTACAGCTGGGTGATCATCCCACTGGACAAGAAAGGGGGTGTGGATAACAGTACGATACAGGGAGACTGGAAAAGAAATAGAATCAAAAATTATTATGTCAGAGCCTGGAGTTTATTGCAGCCCAGGCTCAGGGGAGATGGTTATCCCAGCTCTGAAAGGCTTGTCAGTCAGAGAGATGCTGCACAAGCCTCTCCCTCCCGTACATTCATGCAATTCCTCAGCTCCACTGCTCCATTCCGAGTCCAGGCTTCAGAGTTTGAGCAAGAAGGGAAAAGGAGAGAGAGAAAAAAAAAAAAAAGTGTCTGTGTATGCTTCACCCTCAGCCTTGTTCTCATACCAAGCTTCCCCACCCATAGCTCTGCTATCTCAGCCACGTCTCCTTGTTCTTCCTATAAATCACAGCCTGCCCTCAAGATGCAAGCTGCAGGGTAGGGCCTCTTCACACCCAGGCTACAGAGCCTGTCCCCACCAAGCTGCTGGTGTGGAAAGGCATCAGACATGGAGTGATAAGGACATACCAAGCAACTCTTGCATAAAAGCAACCTCTTCCCCTTTAAATTAATCTTGGGGTTTCTCCACAAAAGCAGCTCCCATTTCTGCCCAAAGAAAGATGTGCAGCCACGCAGCCACAATGGGCCAGGTATAAAATTCTGCCTGGTTCAGCCTTCACTGAATTCCCTGCAAAGGCTGAACTGTCACTGGGGTGTGACTGGCCAGGAAATGGTCATTTACAGCTTCCACCAGAAAAACAAAAGACATTTGAGAAAGCTGGTGGCAAATTGCAGGACCAGACCCCAAAGGAGGGATGCAGACAGGGCTGGTCCCTCAGCACAAGCCTTTTCTTTCCCCTCCTGCATCTCATGGGATGATGGCTCCAGAAAGTCCCATGGGATGTGCTTTCAGGTGCTGTGGGTAATAGTCAGGCCACTTGTAGAAGCTGGTGGGAACAACTGCTTCTTGTTCTTATTATTGGTTTTAATCGTGGCAGGCAGAATCCCAACAAATCCCTTCCAGGATGATGGATTGCACCCCCAGGACTGGGGGTCCTTAGTGCACAGATAGGTTGGTGCAGTAATGGATGAACATCACCGGTCAGGAATTTGGCAGGGGAGGGAGGAAAGGGCTGGAGTTTGAGCCCTCCCAGAGCTCCACAGTATTCAGAAGGTGTGAGAAATCAGTGCTGGGTATGACCTGGATCCACAGCCCTTTCTCACGGTCTCTGCATTTCAGCCCCAAGGTTCAAGACATCAGAGTTGTTTTTTTGTTTTTGGTTTTTTTTTCCAAAGAGCTGGAAGTCTGCTTTTCTTTTTGCAAGGGGAAAGCACACATCAGAGGAGAAAATCAAGACTTGTCAGCGAGGTTGAGACTGCCTTACCCAAATTCTGTGCTTGATTTTTTCTCTTTCTCAAAGGGAAGCAAGGCTCTGTAGCCTCTTTGCCTTGGCTACAGTCAGCCAGCATCCTCCCTGATAGGCTGGAAAACAAGTCTGAGCCTAGAGGAAGCCAGCAACAGCCTTACCCCTTCTTCAAGCCCAAGATGAAGAGCAAAATTCCTACCAGGGATGCTGATTTTCATAGCACTGCTAGCTTGGCCACAAGTCCATTTTGCAGCCCCCAGGGTGACAAAGTGTCCCCAACCCCTGCAGCCCCCAGCAGCAGGAGGGAGTTTGCTACCCAAGCACTGGGCAGGAGGCAGCAGGGAAGCCGTGGGAATGCTCTGCTCCACTCCCTGGGAATGTTGAAGCTTTCTTCATTTATGGCCATGGCTGGTGAGCTGTGCTGCAACAGGAACCAGAGTCAGCAGCAAGCCCTCAGTCCCTGCTGTGCTAAGGCAGAATGTCTGCATGGGAAAAACCACTCTGCCCCAAAATACTGATTGCAATTCCCATGCAATCGAGTGAGTGAAGTCACACCGATGGCAAAGAGGGGGGAGGGAGGAAAAAAAAAAAGTCTGGAAGCTAAAAAATTGTTCCCACACATCATCCCAGCTGCAAACCCTCAGACCCCAGCATCCCCAGCTAAACCATGCTCAGTGATGCTCCATTTCCACCTAACCAGAACATGCACAGAACCTGCAGCTGCAGCCACAAGGGGCTCCAAAACTCACTTACAGCTCCTCAGAATTCCCCTGGGTTGAAGTTGAGGCCCTAACTATTCAATTGCTTGAGAGCAGGTAGAAGTCTGACACCAGCAAGGTTGAGAGCAAACAAAAACAAGTGGCTGGCTTCTGGGAAAAGTCAATGGTGGGTGGAGCACTTCTGATGGAACAAGCCCCAGGGCTGGAAAAATCTGGGAATGGATCCACAGGGTACTCAGAGAGGATGGATGAGCCACTGGAGAGAGAAAGATGAGCAGCCCTCCTTGGGGTGAAAGCAGAGGGCAGGCATCCCACAAGGCACCCAGGGATGGGGTGCCCACCACCTCCCACTTTCCCTCCCACCCAGGATTCAGCTGGGCTGCAAAGTCTGGTCCCTCATGGCCTGCAAAATGCAGTGACACCACTCCCCAAGCAGCTGGCATCACCAAGCCATGCTGGAATGTGGAAAGCCCCGGGGCATGCACTGGATTCTCAGTCTGACCCAAAGGGTTTTCCCAGCTGCTCCTCCCCTCCAGCAGCATCTGCTCACCTCTCCCTTCCCCACCACTCACGGGGCTTCCAAAGGTGCCCCAGCAATGAGACACAGAGCGGTTTAAAAACTGGCTACTCATGAAAACATCAAAATAGGGAGGGCTCAAGAAGGGGAGCATCGTGGTGGGTAAGCCCTGCAAGGACCATGGGCTTCTGGTGAAAGGCTGAGGCAGCACAAACTGCACAAAGGAAGATGCTCTGTCCCCTGATGCCAGCTGTCCCTCCTCCCTGCTGTCCCCAAGAAGCAGCTGGCTCATTCCAGCACATTCATTCACCCCATCTTCCCTTAAAGAGCTGCCCCAAGCTCTCCCAACTCCCTGTACCTCTCCACAACACAGGGAGGTGGAGGAAAGAGGTGCCCTTGGAGACAGCAACCTCAGGCAACAAATCATGCCCAGACCATGTCCTGGCATCAACCAACCACCCCTAAAAAAATCATCCTGCCCCTTCCAAGCACCAGCCAGCCCTCCCAAGGGCTTGGAGCTTCTCATTCCCAGCTCAGCACTTGGGAAGTCAAGACAGAAATATTGGAGTTGAAGCTTCCCTGCCGAGACACATCCTGGCAAGCTCCAGGAATCATCACGTGCAGGCAGAAAAGAAGGCATCCCACAGAGGTTCACCATCCAACTAAACATTACACTCAGGACATAGGCCAAAATTCAAGGATTTTAAAGCTACCCCTAATTCTGGGGGGTCCTGAGCATTGCCAGGGTGTTGCCTGAGTGCTGGCATCTCATGATGATGGATTATGGAAAGCATCTCATCTGGCAGGCCAAAACCCAGGGATGTGCAGATCTCACACTTTGGCTTCCCATGTTAATGGCTCCACAGCAGAGAAAGAAGCAAAAGTCCCACCCTACAGAGGAAATAATTAGGTTTATCACCCAATCTAATTTTCTGTCTCATTTGCTTCCCCTGAGCTTTTTCATCCCCGAGATTCATCCTCCTTCCCCACAGAATCATTTGCACCTCAGACTCTACAGCACTGCAAAGCTCTGGACTTACAGACAGGGGTTTACTTGTTGCCTGTGCAGCAGCCACACTTTGGACCCCCTGTTCTGGGCCAGGTCACCCCTTGTGCTGGGCAGCAGGAGAGCAGCACACTTGAAAAGTGGCTTTTCTCCCCAAGAAGAGCTCCCAGCTCACATCCTACACCTGGGGATTCACCCATCTGCTGGATAAAAACCAAAGCAGTGGCAGCTCCTCTGCTGCACATCCCCCCCATCCTCAGCCTTCTCCCCAGGCTGCACCCCCCAGGCAGGCACCCAGAGCTCAGCAAAGCCACCACCACGTTTGGTGGGAGCTGTGTCAACTCAGAGGCCCCTAATCCAGTTTTGAGGAGCAGCAGGGCTGATTTACAGCCAGGCTGACTTGTAGGTTAATTAAAGAGCCATATTCTTTTGTGAAACACTCGAGGCTCAATAGAGGGAGAGTAAAATTCCAGCAGGAGCAGATAACAAATTGAATGAATCAACGTGACAGGAGCTGGAGCTCTGTCTTATTTATTGGAAGTCATGGGAAGGATAAGGAAAACCAGCCCATGATAACAAGATAAAGGCTCTGATGATTGGAGGGGGCTTGAAAAAATACCAAGTCTTGTGGGCACACGTGAGGGATGATGGCTGCTGACAAGCTACAAAGGGAGAAATATTCCCCCAAGGATATCCTGACAGAGATATGGGAGGAGGGGAGGAAGATAACCCTGAAATTGCCCATTCTTCCCTACACCTTTCCCATTCAGCCACTCCTGTTCTTGGGTCCAAGGTATAACCCTGGGCTCTTCTCAGCCTCCAACCTTGCAGCTGTAACATCCTTCTGCAAAGGCAACAAGAAGGGGGAATCTTCTCAGCACACTTCCAGGCTGGGAAAAGCTGAAGGATGGTTCCTAAAGTGCTGACACAGCACTTCAGCCTGCAATGCCTCTGACATGGCCCCTGCTCTCAAGCACACACACCTGCCCTGAAACCCAGCCTGCAGAACACTGCCAGCATGGTCCAAGGAAAGGCCATTTCCCACAAATTTGGTTCCTGGGACCAACATTTGGGTGATGGCAGCCAGGCACTCCTGCTCCATACATGGAGCCACCTTGAAATGCTGGGGCTCTGTCTCAAGCTCAAGGTTGGATGCTTGAGCACTGAGACTCAGCTCTTCTACCCAAAATCCACAAGACTTTTACACTGGTTTCAGCTCAGGATACCTTAACCCAGATGTAGGACAGCCTGGAAGCAGCTCTTTTAGCAGAGTGATGCTCAGACAAGGGAATCCCATGGCTATCAGTGCTGATGCTCTACAGCAGGAGTGGCCAAGCTGATCTTGGCATCACACCAAAATCCCCAGGGCTTGTGAACAGGACTCTGGAGAGCAGCAATCTTCACTCTTCTGCTCCAGGTCATCAATGCACTTGGGTACAGCAGAAGAGTGGGCACATCAGAGGCCCTGGGAAGCAGAACCACTCTGCCTGTGCTCACCTTGGGACAGATAAAAGCAGAGCATGGCAATCCTGACAGCAATGAATCTTCAAGCCAGGAGCCTCAAGCCATTTAACAACTGAAGGAGTTTGTGCCTGAACCCCGGCTGGCAGGGCTTGCAGAGCCTGCCCTGGGATCAGGCTGAGGAGAGGAATTCCCTGGGAGAAAATACAACTGCAGCACAGGCTGGGCTGTGCATGGAGCAGATTCCCCTGGGAGCATTGGTGGGGTTCATTAGGGTGCAAACTATGGAAGAAATCCCTCACACATCTTCACATCCCATCTCCCCTCCCCCTGTCTGTAAGCAGGACTGTAAAGCACAGCCACAAAGCCAAACCTCAACCAGATTAAGTGCAGGACAAATGTCACAGAATTGTCAGGGTTGGAAGGGGCCTCTAGGGATCATCCAGTCCAACTGTCCCACTCAAGCAGGATCACCCAGCACACATTACTCAGGACTGAATCCAGGTGGGTTTGAACATCTCCAAAGAAGGGGACTCCACAACCTCCCTGGGCATCCTGGGCCAGTGCCTTGGCACCCTTAAAGAAGTTTTTTCTCAGATTTAAATGGACCTTCCCATGTTCCAGTTTGTGCCCATTGCCCCTTGTCCTGTCACTGGGCACTAAGGAAACAAGAGTCTGGCTTCATCCTCCTTGCACCCACTCTTTAGACATTTGTAGACATTAATAAGGTCTCCCCTCAGCCTTCTCTTCTCCAGGCTAGAGTCCCAGCTCTCTCAGCCTTTCCTCAGAAGTAAGATTCTCCAATCCTCCAACCATCTTCATGGCCCTCTGCTGGACTCATCCCAGAGTTTCTCTGGGAAAAGCCCCATCAGGCCCAAGGGCATCAAAAGTCCCTTACTCACAGCAGGAGGAACTTGGAAACTCTGTTATGGACAGAACACCCCTGGCTTGGGCTGTGCCAAAGACAGCACTTTGGGCACCCCTTTTCTGTGTATGAGGCATATGTGCCTCTTCTCCATCTGCCCTCTTGCAAAATAAGTTGCCATGCAGCTGTGCACAGCTGGTTCTGACTCTGGTTGATCTGCCTGGCCCTCCTCAAGCAACAGCTTTCCCCCAAATCTGAGCCCATCCTTGCCTACTGCAAATGGAGGTTTCCTCAACCCTCATCAGCCCCTGACCAAGCCCTGGTCTGAAACAGGGATCTGTAACCAAGTTCCCAGTCCCTCTGGGCTGAGACCAGGGAAGAAGCACAAAGGACTAAACAGGAGATGAAGAGAGAGAGGAGTCAGCTCCTCCTTTCCTTGCCATCCCAGGGGTCCATGCAATTGGTGGGAGCTTTCCTGCCAACTCCCCTGGGTCTAGAACAGGCCTCAGGAAAAGGCAGGGGGGACTGGATGGCTCTAGGAGACAATTCCCCTTGCAAGGCAAAGAAATGCATCCAAGGACTGAGGTTTAGAGGCTGCAATACCAGGCAGGGAAATCCCAAGCTGAAAGGAAAACACCTCTCCAAATGAACCCCATGCCCCCACTTTGACATCTTCTACATCCCAGCTGGAAAAAAACCAGGCACCAGCAAGCACAATGGAGCCAAGAGGTGCCCAAAATACAGGATACAAGCCCAGGACACCCTGGTTCCATCTCTCAGCCATCCAGGTCCTCAATTAAACACGCTTTTCTCTTCTGATGGGTCAGAGCCACCAGCATGGCATAAGCTCCCCCAACATCCACAGCCAGGGGAGGGTCTTGGAGACCCAGAGAGGAAAGCAGCATTTCCATCCCCCAGGGAAAAAACACATGGAAGGGAACCCCAGTACCAGCAGACACTGCAGCTGCCCTCCCTGGCTCAGCCCTGAGCTGATGAATGGAATAAATCCAATGTCCTGTCCACCTCCCTGCCCTGGCAATCCCATTCCAAGAGGAAGGTTGGAAGCACTATTGCAGTTCATCACATCAGAAAAGCAGCGTCAGCTCCCAGCCCTGGGAGGACCTGGCCCTTTACAGAGCTCTGAATTGAAAATGCACATCACACCCATGCCCCATGTGCATTTCCTACAGAAAAAATAAAAATAAAAATCCTTTTTCTAGGCAGAAACCTCCAGCACTCAGGGGACACAAACAGACACATCCTGAGACACAGGGGGGGTGGGAGTGGGGGGAGAAATCAGCCGGCTCAGGTAAGTGTCACAGGACACTTATGCTCAGTTATTCCAGTTGGGTGCTGCTGGAAAAGCCATCAGTAAGTTCCAATCTGCTTTTCTCATCCTGCTTTTGGGAAGGGGGGGCTCGGGGGGGGGGGGTGTAATCTCTTTTCCTTCCTCCCAGCGCATCGCGTCTGCCGGAGAACGGCGGTGAGAAAGCAATTCAGCTGATTTCAAGGGACCCAGACCTGGCTATTCCGAAATCCATTTCCCTTCTTTCCCCCTGGCCCCCACCCCAATCGGAACCGGCTCCCCCCGGGGCAGGTGGGCTCTCACCTGATCAGGTTCTGCAGACCCTGCTTGCTGGAGTTCCTCCTCAGGATCGCGCTGGTCATGGTGACCACCACCACCAATATCACCACTACCACTACCAATATCACCACTACCACACCACTATCACCACTACCACACCACTATCACCACTATCACCAGCACCAGGGCTGAGCTCTGGGCAGGGTCCCGGCTGCCGCCCCCTCCCCAGCGCCTCAGGCAGCTGCCCGGCTGCGCGCTCCCGCGTCCCCCCTCTCCGCCTTCAGGAAGTTCTGCAGCTGGTTTCCTTTTGTTTCTGCTCGCCCCCCCCCCTGCTCCACACCCCCGGTTTGTCTCCTCCACCTCTACCTCCTCCTCCTCCCCCCCCGCCCCGTGGAAATGTCACGGGGAAGCCTCTCGGGGCGCAGCCGCTGGGTCCCGCAGCACAAAGCCCGCAGCTCCCCACTCCTCAGCAAGGGGGGGGCTTCTCCCTTCTCCGCTTTAACCCTCCCTTCCCTCATCTTCTCCAGCCCCCTCCTCCTTCCCTCGTTCAATCCCTCCCCCCATCCTCCTCCCCTTCCACCGCCTTTTTTCTACCTTTACCACCGCTTTCCTGAGCACGCAAAAAAACCCAAAAAAAACTCGGGAGGAGGAGCCCAGGTTGGCAACTTGGGCTCTAGGTCAGTCCCGGTCCGTTGGACCAGAATTCTTCCTCGAAGGACTCGTCTCCAAACGCTCCCCAAAGGCTCGGAGCTGAACCAAGAGCCAGCTAAATCCAGAGAAAGCTTTGTGCTGGGAAGAGACAGATGAAAGATGTTCTCTTGGGATGGAGATAGCAGCTGGATTCTCTGGAAGCCACCGGGCAGGCAAACTGCATGCAGCTCTTAAATCTGCCCCTGCTCTAGTGACAGACTCTCCCGTGCCTCAGTTTCCCTAGCCATCAAAATGGGCAAAAATAATCTGGCAAAAATAATCTCCATGGAACCCTGATAATTCATTTAAAAAATGCAAGAGTGGTTGATGAGGGACTAACAACATTGCCACCTGCTAAAACATAATGCCCATCTGTCATATGTTCAGATGAGTGTTCTTTATGCTACCATGGGAGCAGTCTTAGGAAAAAAAATATTTTAATTTTTTTTTAATAGAAAAAAGGTCTTTTTTCCTTATCTGCATCTCCTGGAGCACATGAGCCTTTATTAGGGAAGAGATCTGCTGCTGTACAGGTGTCACAGGAGTTATGATGGGACTACCCTGCTTAGACCTTCCTTCTGCTTTCAGCCCCTCTCACTGCATTTACATGGTCCCTTTCAATCATTTCTGACCATTTTCTTGGTCACCTGGGTAAGCTGAAGTGGGGGAGTTGCCCATGAAATACACCCAGAAATCTCAATAAAAAGAAAGTGCATTAAAGGCAGAGCAGAAGGAAGTGCCTGCCCTCCTCCTCACTATCTCTTCATTTCAGATATTTACTGAGCACTCCCAAAGTGAGCAGGAACGACAAAAAAAAAAACCCACTAAGCACAGACACTGATGTTGGCCTCTCTGTGGACTGCTCAGATGCTGTCATACTGCTATATTATTTTTTTTTTTTTTTTTGCTCTCTAAATCTGGTGAGAAGATGCAAAAGAATCCACCACAAAAGGTATCTGTTGCTCAAAAAAAGAGCCTGTCCCAGCTCTGCAAGTACTTACAGGAGTAATGAGGTTTAAGCATGAGAACTCTCCTGTTGACTTCACCACAACTGCCCACAGAGCTGAAATGAAATATGCACAACCAGGGTTTTTTTTCTTTCCTTGCAAAGAGAATGGGTCCAAACCTGCCACTGACTCCCAGGACCTGAGCCAGCCAAAAACACAAACCAGAGGAGCAGCCATGGGCCAGCAGCAACTGGGGGCTGAATAATATCCCAGCAGCTTTTTTATTTCAGGCAGAGATGCCAGGTGAGCCCCAAGGAGCTGAGGAGGAGCTGGGGGAATCAGGAGAAGGGCTGAGCTGATAGCCCCCCACTACCTACTGGATGCCAGATCCTCTGTGTAAAGGGGCAGAGGGACTTAAGCTGTTGTTTCCCCCAGCCTGGACACCAGAATTTGTCTCCTGGGGGCTGCCAGCATGAGGTCCTCTTCTTGCAAGCACTCAAGCAGACTTCCACCCCAAGCCCAGGACTGACTGCTTCTCAGTGACAGGGACCTTCAGTAACCAGGGGGAATAAAACCCCTGCTGGGTGATGAAATCCAGGACCAGAGAGAGGTTGCAAAATTAGTTCTTACTGATCTAAGGTGCTAAATTGTGAAGCACTGAGGAAAGGAGTCCCTACATTGCCTCCCTGCTGCCTTCACAAGGTAGCTGTGCTACTCCACCTCTTGGGAGGTTTCCTGCCCTTCTTCCTGGCTTTCATCTCTAAGACAGACAGCAGATATGGCAATAAAGCTTATTCTTCCTCTGACAGCACCAGGGTCCTTGCAGGAGCCCCAGGGAGAGGAGGACAGAGCAGGACCCTCTTCCTAAACTCAGAGTTTGCAAGGAGGAGGGAACCATGCACCCTCAGCAGCACATTAACAGGGTCACTGTCCCCATCTCTGTGGGACAGGGGGCACTTAAATCCACTATTCCAAAGCTGAAAGGCTGGACCTAAGGGTTCACAGGAAAAGAGAAGTGGAGGAAAAATCCATCACCCTGCAAAACAGGGGCTCCTTCTGGCCCCTCTTCTCCCTCTCTCATTGCCAAGCCCAGGTGCACCAGGCTGACACACACCAAGGGCAGGGAGGTCAGTGTCCTACATCATCAGTCCTACAGCTGCTTTCCCACAAACAAACCTCCTGGTCCCCCCAGGAAGCAGGCAGGAGTGCAGCAGACCCAGGATAAACAAAATGAAGGATTAATTCATCTTTTTTAGCACTGTTTAAAGAAGCAGCAGCACCAGGAATCCCTGCAGCACAAACCTCACCCTGCTAGAGGAACAGGGATGCCTGGAGCACCCAGAAACAGGGTGCAGAGCAGAGGAGAGCTTCCAGAGCTCTTCCCTGCAGCAGGGGAAGGAGAGAAGGGGAGAGTCCAGGAGGGAGTGAATTTGGCTCCATGGAGGAGGGAGGGAGGGCAGAATTCCCAGAGAGATAGGGCTGCACCAGTTCCCACCAATGACACAATCACTCTGCTATGTAGGACTGGTTGCAAAATCAGTTGGAGGCTAACACATGATCTAAAAAAAATAAAAGAAAAAAATGGAAAATTTAAAAAATAAAATAAAAAAGAAGCAAAAAGAAAAAATAACTCTAGTCCTGCTAGCACAGAAAAGCAGCCCAAAGAACTTTCTGCAGTGGGATGCAAAAGCACTGCATGAGCCCCAAGGTGCAGTCATTTTGAGGGCCAGTCCTTTAAATGTGCCATCAGCTGCCAGCATGGTTTCTAGAGGTCCATGCCATGTCAGTGGTGGGATCCCACCCAGAGAAGATGTTCTTGCATGAAGAGCTTTGGCTCCCCAGCAAGAATGAAGCAGCTTTGTTTCAGCAGGGGACCCTGCACTTCCACCATAAGATGATGGAGCCTCCTAAGACGATGGAGCAGAATGGGGGTCTCTCTGGTTTGCCTTTTAAATGATGTATCCTTCCCTCTGCTATCCCAAACCTCTCACCCCAGCCCAACACCTCCCTAAGCTCTCTTCACCACGCACATGAAAACCCCACTTCAAAACCAGTCTGGCAGACCCTAACCCTGGGAGTCCCAGTTCACTGAGGAGCACAGCCACTGGTATTTCAGTTGTATAGATGGTGTGGTTAATGTGTTATCCTGATGGCCAGGCTTTGCCCAGCTCACCTTCATCCCTAATTCCCAATTAGCTTATTTTGCCAGCACTCACTTCTGGGCTGCCAAATAAATACAAAGGCCAAAAGAGGCAGGCAGAGAGAATCCCAAGAAACAGGGTGTCCCGTGGCCAAAAGCAGCTCCTTGTCTCTTTCACACCAAAAAACACACCAAAACCATTTTAAAACAAAAATGTGCTGTCAGACACCTCAGCAAATGATGTGGGGAGACCTTCCAGTAACCTTCCAGTACCTGAAGGGACCTACTGGAGAGCTGGGGGAGGGACTTTTCACAAGGGCATGGACAAGGACAAGGAGTAATGGCTTAGAAGTGGAAAAGAGGAGATTTAGGTTAGCCATCAGGAAGAAATTCTTTGCCATGAGGGTGCTGAGCCCCTGTCCCAGGGTGCCCAGGGAAGTTGTGGGTGCCCCATCCCTGGCAGTGTCCAAGGTCAGGGGTTGGAGCAACCTGGGCTGGTTGGAGTTCCCCGTGCAGCTTTCTCTTTGTGACTTCTCTCCCACTGTACACTGCCAAAAGGTCAATTAATTAATCTTTAACTAAGTACTGCTCTGAAGTGAAGTCTTGTCTGTGGTTTTTTTCCTACTCAGTAGTCAGTAGGATTAACTTGTATAAAAGTTAGAGCAGATGTCTTGCTTTTCTGAAGACTTTTTTTGTGCTTTAGAGGTGATTGGAGGTGGAAAAATATTTTAAGGGATATTCCAAAATGTTTTACAAGTGATATTTTGTCTTAAAATTGTCTGTGATTTAGTTTTTAAAAGTCATACTATTCAAGAAATAATTGAAGGTATTTGAAATACCTTCAACTAAATACCCCTGCCTATGCAGGGGCATTGGAACTAGATGACCTTTAAAGTCCCTTCCAACCCAAACCATTCTGGGATTCTTTGTTCTGTGCAATTAGCTGAGGGTGCAGGGGAAGAAATCCCAGCAATATTTCCCTGCAAATCTCCCTCTGCCCTGGCTGGGACTCAGGAGGGAGCATTTCCAAGCCAACACATGACCCAAGGGAGGGGGTGCTCGAGGTGGGAGCTGCTTTTCCCTGGCCCACAACCTCAAAAAAGCATCATGAAGAACATGTGGAATTGTGAGCAAGTCAGCAAACACCATGTCACACTAAATCTGAAGTATTTGGCTTGGGATCCATGATTGCTTTCTTCCTGTGGCATCCAAAGAGGCAGAAAGGAGAGGGGGAGGAAGCTGGGTCTGGAGGGGACATCCCTCTTCCTCTGCCACCCTTCTCCTCTGTGCAGAATGGAGGAGGGACCCTGTCTATGGGGCTTCTTCAATCCCAAAATCCCAATCACCTCCCAGTGGCAGTGGAGGTGGAAGTTTCAAGCCTTGGAAGGGAAGCTGCTTTGCTCCAGGGGTGACACAAATGAGGGAAAGGATTAAGGAACCAAAAGGAACGACTAAAAGCTGGATTTCTAGAAGGGGGAGAAGGGAAGCAAAGAGAAGCAGTGTGAGCATCAGCCAGGGGATGTGCAACCAGGGACAGATGCCATGGAGTCACTGCCCTGAATTGTCACTCAGGTTTTGCAGCCCAGGGCCAAGGCCAAATGACTCAGCCAAGCCCTGGAGAAGCAGAGCTGGTCCAACACTTCCAGCCAGCACTGAAGGGTGAACCATATCTTTAGATTAAGTTAAAACAACAGAGCCATTGGGAGGCAGGAAGACAAAACAATGGCTGCAGATAAGACACTCCCAGCCTGCTCAGGAGGGTCATTACAGGACAAGAGACTGGCTCCAGCTCTTTGGGATGTCCCTCCAGCCAGGGTCAAGAAGGAGGACAAAAGATTTTGGTTGGGCTGAAGAAGCCATACTCAGCTGGGTGCCAAGAGGTTGTCCCTCCACTGAAGGAAATGTCTAAAAAAGGCCCCATCATGTTGCCTTGGTGAGCTTTGCTCACCAGTTTGCTGCTGAATGAATGTAAAGCTTGAATGTCCATTTAAAATAAATGGGGTGATCTTTGGTCCAGCTGAGAGATGGACACTGGGCAGCTGCAGACTCCTTCAGCCACCTCTCATGTTTTACATGAGAGGGACTCAATCTGACACAGAGGCACCACCTTCTTTTACCAAGTGGCATCCGTGTGATGTGTTCAGTATCACCCAAAACCAAACAACACACTTTGCAGGGTGGGACTGCTGGGTGTGTTCAGCCCTGTGCCTGAACCTGGTCATCTTCTGCCTGGTACAAAATCCCTCACCTGCAGCTGGCTTGAGGCTCAGCTATAGCCCCAGACTGCACCCCAAGCAGCTTGAGCATCCATCAATCCCTGCCTCCCACTGCCAGGATGGCAATGGGAAGTCTAATGGATAAGAAGGAATCCTGAAGCATCATCTGGCAGCTCCTGCTTCTGAGCTGTACCCTCACTTCAAGCTGTCCCTTGTCCTGATCTCAACCTGCCAATATCCATCCATCATCAGGGATCTAAAAAGCCTGAAGACCAACCCAGGGTTCCATCAAGGGGGGTATGGTCATTAATACTTCAAAGTGAGGGCCACCCCAAGGTTAAGAAGAGCCCCTCTGCACAAGGGGGAGCTGAGGTTGTGTCCAGGAAGATGGCAACTGCAGCGAAGAAGCTGCAGAGGGAAATGCCACCCCAAGGAAGGAGGAAACCCCAGCAGCTTTTGTGTTACATCAGTCTGCTCCTGAGCACAGCTCATACACACTGCTGGCAGCTCCTGAAGCTAGGGGACAACTGCAAGGAGACACTTGTTTGAAGAGGAAGCAATTATTGCCATCAGTTTTGCTGAGGGAGGACTTTGCCCCTCCCAAAAGGTTGGCAGTGGTGATGGTTTGGGGTCTGTCAATAATTCAAGGTTTGTCAATGCTCATGGCTCTGGAGCAAGCTTGCAATGGAAAGGAAAGTGCTTGTGCAGCAGAAAAGCACACGTATGCACAAGCAGAGAAGAAGAAATCATATTTTCCAAAGTGTCTGGCAAGGAGTTGATAAAAGGCATGGCACACACTGCCTGTGCAATACAGCAACAGCAACAGGGCTGGGAGAGAGGCTTTTTGGTAACACAGAATTTGTCCCTGGCAGAGGGGCTGATTTCAGAGGGAGCAGACAAGCATCCAGCTGATGCAAAGTGGCACAAACCCTGCGTGCAATAAACCCTGAGCTGTCCCAGTCTCCATCCCAAAGCCAGGACACCCCCTAAGCACCACTGTATCCTCCAACAGCAACTCTCCCTTGGGGTTATTTCCACCCTGGGGGATGCAGTCAGGTCCTGCCAGGCCCAAACATCTCTGCTTTGTTCCCAAACCAGCCCCAGAAGAGCTCTCCCTCTGGGGTGCAGCAGAGGGTGGGTGTGGGTGCCCCAGGGATGCAGGCTGGACCCTGCCTCTGCCTCCCCTTCGTCCAGCAGCACCTCCCTGATTCCACTCCAGCAATGCTGGTCTGGCAAAACCTCCTCTCCTTACTCCCCAGGTTGGTTCCTGGGACAGCAGAGCTTTCCTCCCAGCCAGGTCTCTCCAAAATCCAGGATTCCCAGAGGCTACACAGCCAGACTTCTCACCAAGAGTTTGGAAACAGCCAACCCTCCAACCAGCAGAGAGTCTGCTGTGGTTTAAAATAAAATTAAAAAAAAAAAGGGAAAAGGTAAAGCTCAAAGAAAGGCTGCTGGGCAATTCCCTACTTTAACACATACCTCCAAACCCAGAGGTTCACACTGCAAGATAAGCTCAGAGGTGAGGCAAGGCAAGCCAAGTTTTGGGTGGTTTGTTTTTGAGTTGGTTTTTTTTCAAGGAGAAAGGGGCAGTGAAGCCACCTGATACCTCCCCTATATTTAGAGACTGTTCCTTAGCCCTGATGCCCCTGCCAGGGTACCTGTAGCCAATTTGGAAATGCTGAAGTATTGCCCAGCTTCATTAAATTCTCCATCTGGTGCTTCCCTGTTCATTTCCCTACCATTTTTCTGCTTTAATGAGCCCAGCTGGGTCAGACTGAGCAGGGATCAGCCATCCCTCCATCCCTCCATCCCTCCCCCAAGGACTCTGGTGAGCTGAAGGATCCAAAGATTCTCCACCTATCAATTTTCCCAGCTAGTCTCCTTCCAGTCCTGGGTATACTTAGCAACAGCACTCACCCAGACTCCTCTAAGGATCTGGAGAATCCAAGACAGCTGGGAAAGACGTGACAAAGCCAAGCCTGAGGCTGCCAGCCCAGCAGAACCTCCCCCCAGGCAGTGCCCATTCATGGGCTGCTCTCTGCAGCACATGGGGTAGGGAGCCCCAGGAGATGGGGGAATGAGGGAGAAACCCATTTCTCAGCTCAGAGCCCACAGGTGAGAGAAATCAGGCTGGTGAGCCAGGTTTCTGCTCTCAGGTGCCAATATCCTGCAGAGCTCAAGCACAGCAGTGGGAGAGCAACTAAGGTCAGGGGCTGCTTGGAGCATCCAGAGCTCTATGGAGTGTGCCCTAATTAACAGCCCCAATAACTACTGGGTTATCTAGCCCTGGTGGAAGGCAGCTCAGGCTCCCACTATCCAGGGTTTGATCCATCACCCTCTTGTCCCACCAGGACAGCAGGAGCCAAGCAGCCACCTCCCCAGAGCCCACCCCAGCTGGAAAAGCTTCAGCCCAGGCTTACACTGCAGGAGTTTCTTATGCAGCCACTTCAGTTTGAGGAAGGGAGCACAACACCAGTTTGGTTCAGGTGGTGTTACACTGGTGTCAGCAAGGCTTTGCCAGCAAGTCCCCATCTGTGTGGGGAAACAGAGCAAGCCCTGCCCAAATTAGGATTTCTGGGACATTTCCTAAGACAAGCTCCACTTCTGCATGCACTGGGCACTGTGCACAATAGAGAAAGTTCCTCCTTTAAGCAAACCTGACAGCATTTTTCAGCCCCTAGCTCCTCACTGTGCTTTTACACTGGGATTTCTTTCCTGGCAGCTGTCTCAGGATTCCCTGCTCACCTCTCCAGGAGCACCCTCCTGACCCCATCCACACCCAGGGCAGCTTGCAGAGAGCTTTGTCCTCAAGGAGAGGAGATCAGAGAGCTGAGCTAGACACAGGGGGAGAAAAGATCACCCCAAAGGTTTCCTTCCTCCCTTTTCAGAGTGCAAAGCACCAACCAGCAAGCCTTTAAATAACACAGGTAAAAGCAGGAGAAGTTGAGAGCTACACATGAAACTATTACACAAGTCAGGGGGGAAAGTAATTCTCCATATTTCAAAACCAAACAAATAAAAAAAAAGGAAGTTACCATTTGCTTGCCACTTCTTTTCTATCAAGCTTCTTGTTTCGTGGTAATTCTAAAATGCAGCTAAGGAGGAAGGGTTGTGCCATCCTGCCATCAGCAGTCATATCCCTGGTTTTTTTAAAACAAATGTCTAAAGGCTGTAAGGATTGGGGTGGTAGAGACCAGACCCCTCCAGCCAGCCTCTGCTTTTGCTGAAATTCCAGCAGAAAGCAGAGAAGGGAAGGAGCTGCCCCTGTGTCCCCACCTGGCCCTGGCTCTGCCCATCTCCCTTGCACCTGCAGCAGCAAGAGGGGACAGGGACCATCTGCTCCATGCTCCTGCAAGGTGAACTGAGCCTGGAGCAGAGGCATGGTCAGGCTGGAGCCATGCTGGGAATACCATGGAGCACACTGAGGAACCCTCCAGCAGCCAAGGTTTCCCCTTTGTTTCAGCAGAGCCATGCACAGAGCCTTCCACTGCCTTTTGAAGCTTCCAGTCAAGCCCTCAGCCAAAGATAATTGCTGTCAGATGTCAGGCAAAACTACAAGCTGGCACTACAGGAGATGACACAGCTTTCGCCTCCTGTTGTCACCCAAAGTGGGTTTTTTTCCCCATCAGCACTAACTGTGCTGGCTCTCAGAAGCCCTAGGGAAAGATGCTAATGCAAGCTTTGAAGCTGGAGGTAGAAAATCAGGCAACCCCCTCCTCCAAGCCCCTGGATGCTCAGCCTGAATCTAGTCCAAACCACTTTGGGGGGGATGAACCTTGCTTATACCCCAGCTTATCTCTGTCTGCCTCCACCTCAGACTGATGTGGTCTCTGATGCTGGTCCATCCCCTTTTAACCCCATGGAAAGCTGTCCCTGAGGGTGCAGACAGACCCCAGATTTTACAATCTCTGCTGATAAAAAACCAGAGTGTAGGCTGGTGGAGGTGGAGAACCCTACAGCAAGCAGCTTGAAACCTCATCAGGTTCATTAACTTGGAGTCAAGAAACTTTAGCAGGTGCTGCAAGGAGAGAAGGCAGCTGGTTTCTACCCAATGGTCTTAAAGATGGGGCTGATTTCAAGTGCAAGTTCAGGTTGCCAGAGCCCTTGCTGAGCTTGCCTGCTGCTGGAGCTCTGGCTCTCCCCTTGACCATCTCCCCCCCTTCTGAAGTCTTTGAAGCCCAAAGAAGATGAGACCCTTAGGAGGCCAAACCCCTCCCTAGCTGGAGGACCTCACCAAAAGGTCCATTTCAGCCTCATACCTCATCATGACCATTTTGTCCTCACCATCCTCCTTCCCCACCATCACCCCTCCCAGCTTCCCAGCCTCAGTTTTCTGGGTCTGGGAGGCAGCTGGGATGTTGGGGTCCCCAGTTCCCAATCCTTACCTCTCACTCTCCCTGGGGCATTCGTCTTCTACAGGGTTTAAGCCTTCTGCACCCTCCTGGCACCCCTCAGGGTCTGACATCTTCTGGGGCCCCCAGACAGCTGGGGAACAAGGGTGCTGTCTCTGTTTGGCTTTTCCTGTGCTCAGCAGAAGTGAAATGTGCCGGAAACTTCATGGGCTGAGGGTTTGGGGGGGATGGGAGAGGGGCAGAAGGAAGGCAAATTTGGGCGGTGGTTTTTTGGGGGGTTTTTTTGTGTGTTGGTTTGTTGTGGGTTTTTTGTTGTTGGAGGGGTTTTTTTGTTGTTGTTTTTTTCTTTAAACCATTTGGACTGTTTCAAAGTTTCTCCTCTGCCACCAGCTTAAAATTGAAAAGTGTTGGGGTAATTCAAAGGGGAAGGAGGGGGCACAAACATCCCCACTGTGGCAGGGAGAGGAGTGACCCCCCCACTCCCCCAGCTGCCCACACCACTTTGGGACAACAGCATCTCCAAACCACAGCACCTTACAGTGCACTGGCTCCCAAGGTCCTGCTGCAGGACCTGCTGAGGTTGTCCAGACCTCTCAAAGCCACCTGGAGCCAAAGGGGCTTCTGCCCTGCAGCTGTCACCTCCCTGCCTACCTCTGCTTCTTCCCCATGCTGGAACCACGGGTGGAGGTTCTGCAGAACCTCCTGGGGTTTGGGCTCTTTATCTCTTCACAGCTGGTGAAGGACATGGCCAGGAGGCAGTGGTACAGCCTGGCAGGAGGAGGATGCCAGCAGGGCACAACCTCACCCTTCCCTCCCTGCAGTGAGGGGGATGTGCACACCCAGCTTCAGGGGGAGACCCACAGCAGAGGTGTCCTCTGTCCCCACCCCATCAGCACAGCCCTTGTCAAAGCCTTCTTGACCCCACCAGGACCCCCACGGTGGGGACAGACCCTGCTGGCCCACGGCACGGGTTGGGGTCTTGTCCCCCAAGCAGGTGACATCTGCCTCTCCCACCAAAGCTTTATTTACACCGCTGCTGCTCGGGGGCAGCTCTTGGCAAAACCAGAGAAAAATGGCACCCAGTGCCCTTGGGCCCAGGGTGCTGGCAGGGACAGGAGAGAGCAGAGGATGGGTGTAGAGAGCCAAGGTGCTTAGGACTCGCCAGCCTCAAACATCTTCTTCCTGCCCTCCATGCCAGACTTCTCCTCGATGTTCTTCCGCCAGTCACCAACATCACGGAGGTCTTTCTCCTGGGGGAGGGATGAGCACAGGGGTGCAAGCAGTGAGAACCCACCCAAGTGGGGCCCTTTGCCCTTCCACCCACGGAAAACCCATTATCAGCAAGAAGAACCCAATTCCACCCCCGTGTACATCTTTTTTTTTTGGCTGCTCTCTCCTTTTTCAACATCGTGGGTACCAGAGGAGGACACAGCGAGCAGGAACATTATGGGGAAAAGCTCACCCCCCACCCTGCCTGTCACCCAGGGAGGTGTGAGCCCTGAAAAATGGGGAAGTACCTTCTCAGTGTCCTCCTTCTTGACTTGCTTCAGGTTGGCTCGGAGGTCCATGTTGACCTTGTGCTTGGAGCCCAGCAGAGCCCTCAGCATGGCATCTGCGGACATGCGCACCCTGCGCAGCGCTGGCCTCTTGAACTTGCCCCGCAGGTCAAAGAGCTTCTGGTTCAAATCTTCCAGCTGTGGGGAGAAAAATGGGATGGAGGGATGGAGGGAATAGGGAGAAAGCAGGGCGTGGGTTTCATGAGATGGACCCGGGGGGCAGGAAGAGGCTGGAGGTTCCCCTGAGGGATGGTGTTGGCAGAAACTCACCTCCTTGTTGGTCTTCTGTAGCTTCACCTCTGTGTCATACCTCTCCTCATCCACTGCGTCTATCTTGGCATGAAGCTTTTTGCACAGCTCCTGGGAGGGGAAACAGAGACAGTCATTGACTGGTGAAAGCCACACGTGTGATTCTGCTCTCCTGACTGCTCTGGCTCTGAAAGAACCCAGAATACCAGATGGGGTCAAGACCAGATGGCAAAGGGTGGCTCATAGGCCAGCTCCTGGTCTCCATGAAACCATCTTCAAGGAAACGCTGCCTCAACACATGCTTAAAAATGCAGCTTTCCTGCACAGACCCCTTCACACCACAGCTGGCTCTCCAACCACCCCAAGGGCACCCACAGATAAGAAGGGGGCTGAGATGGGGAGGACAGCCTAGATCCACCAGGCTGCCAGATGCAACCACAGTTTTTCTGCTCCAGCAGAGTGAAAACATTCAAGAAGTCTCTACCTGGAGTTCCTGCATGGATCCTGGGAGTGACAGAGGAGGGCAATGCTCTGCCAGGTAGTTTTGCTTTTCCACTTCTTTAGCAGCTGTTTCTTTTTCTATTTCAGTGACAGCAAGCTGGAGCATAGCACTCTGGAAGGCAGGAGGAAGATGGTCAGCATGGAGTGGAGGCAAGAGAAGACAGCAAGGGGGGGTTGGAAAGGAAGGGAGAGCCCTGATGGAGAGGCAGCTCAGGGAGCTCCACATCAATACCAGCATCTCCACGTAAGGGATAGTGGTGGGAACCCAATAAGGAGTGGGGAAGGGTGTGAAGGGCTCCCAGGTTGTGCACTATGGCCTTTTCCAGGAGGGAGAGTGCTGGCTGAGGATGGGATTGGGATGCTCAGGACAACCAGCAGTGCCATTCATACCTTCAGGTGCTGCCGACGGGCAGTGGCTGCCCTCCTCTTTTTCTGCAAGGGGGAGGAATGAGAGAGCAACAGGTTATAGGGTGCCCATTCCCCTTCCCCATACAACCCCCCAGTCTGCCAAGGACCTGCAGCCATGCCAGGGAGTTGGCTTCAACCAGGATCTATGGCTCGACACATGGTTGGTCCCCAAACCAGCAGCACCCAAAAGAGGAGGCTCTCTATGAACCCAGCCCTGCAACCTCAGGTAGCAAAAACCTCCAGAGTGCCTCAGGAGAAGATGATGAGGATGATAAAGATCTGTGTATAGCTTCAAACTTGGCTTCTTGGGGCTTTTAGCTTTTTCTTTCACTTCCTTTTCTCTAGGACATACGTTTTGCTTTGCACTCAACCATGGATGAGTGCAAAATCCTGGATGCCCCTGGGCACCCTGGAGCTGGGGGATGATTTTCCTGAGCAGTCCCTGGCACACAAGGTGAAGAAGATGGTCAGGCAGGTGTCAACATGGAGGCTATGGAATTTCTGGAGCTGAAAAGCCCCAGGGTAGGTGATGCTGCACATGATACTATGACAGACACCAACCCCTTTCGCAACTTTTCCCCAGGTCACTGGGTTCCCATGCAGTGGGGAGGAAGGTCCAGGGCCTCAGGGATGAATCCCAGCTGGAGGACAGACACAGCCACAGGATCTGCAGCTCTGGAGGCTGCTTTGGCCAGGAGGGCCATGAGGCTGGGGCTGCAAATGCAAACTGGCTCCTCCTTCCCTGGAGAAAGCCTGGAAGACCGAGCCTGCCCTTCTGCACCTGTGATGTGCAGGAACAGAGACCACAGCTCTCAATTCTTGAAAAAAAAAAAAGCCACAACCTTGGTGTGCAGCCGTTTTGGCAGCATTTTGCCCAAAAGACTGAACAAAGCTGAGTGAGGCTGGGGCAAGGGGAAGCTCACCCTGACTTGTGATATACTGGTGGGGGAGTGAGAAAGCAGCACTGGGTGTGTGTGTGTGTGTCTGTGCTGCAGAGAGGAGGAAGTGGATAAGGATCTGCAGAGCTAAATGTCAGAACATCTGTCTTGGTTTGTATATGCAAATGGTGCCAAGGCCCTCCTGACAGGGCTGAAGGGCTCTGCAGGGGCAAAGCACCCAGCTCTGAGATGCAGGATGTCAGTAGCTGGCAGGATTTTGCTCATCATGAATCTGGCCATGGGCCACGAGAGAGCAGATGCCCTGAGCACTGTCAGTGCAGGGCTTATTCTCCCTCTGAAAAGTGGCACCTTAGCAAAAAAGTGTCCTCCCAGCCTGGCCTGGGCTCAGTGAAGAATCTGCTGGGACATCAGCACCTTCTTGTGAAGTTTCTGTATGTCCCTGAAATCCTCTTTTCTCTTGGTGAGGACAAGATTGAGCTTGTGGTGTTCTGGACATATGGAGAGGTGCCAAGGAGAGATGGAGGATGGAACAGCTTGCTAAGATGGAGTGACAAAGCCATTCACAACTCTCCTACACCTTCCCTTGCATTTCCACAGCCACCCCCAGGTTTCAAGGGCAGCCCAGAACTTGCTAAGGGTTCAACCTCCATCCTGCCCTTAGTCCAGATCGACTTTGAGAAGTGATTTGGCAGTGCTTGGTGGGCAAAAAAAACCAAAAAACAAACCAAACCAAGGCTCTGGGTGTGGTAAAGGACAGGAGGATGCTTGAGCAATGGCTGGGTGTAAAGACAAGGGATGGAGGAGGCTCTGGACCACTGCCTTCCCAGCACCATCTCGTGGCCGGCCAGGGGAACAAGAAATGAGGGGGAAAAGCAGCTAACTCCACACCAGGAGGTAAAAAAGACCTTCAAAAGGGATATTCTTTCCTTCTGCTTCCCATCTTTATCACAGGCAGTCAGCAAGAAGGCTTTGATAGGAACTTCCCCCTTGCCCTCAGGCCATACCCCACACCACCCCAGATCCCAGCAGCTGCTTTTCCTAAGGAGGAATGGGGAACCAGGACTAAAACTATGGGAACTGCTCAAGGAAAAACCCCAGCAAGGCACACTTACCTCTTCACTGTTCAGGAGGAGCAGATGGACAAGGAAGGGAAGGAAGAGAAAGGGAGGAAAAGGCAGTTAGCATCCTCATCAGAAAGCAGCAGAATAATTTTATCAAGTATAAAAAGCTGGCAGTTGAAAAAAAAGCTTTTAGATGCCAACATGTTAAAGACAGAGAAATGGGAACTTACTCAGACATCTTGCTTCAGGTGGTTGTAAGCCTGCAATGAAAACCAAAGAGAAAAAAAAAGTTTCACAACTATTCACACTGGTGAACTCAGGTTTAAAAACAGAGCAAGATTCCTCTAGAAAACAAAAATTAAAAATAAAAAAAAAAAGAGGAACAGGTTTGTTCTGATTTCCCAACTTCTCCAAATTTTCATCATATGGGGAACTAGACTGCAGCTTGGGGATGAGAGCCAAACACAAACCTTACTCACAGCCACAGAGGCCTCAGCATCAGGGCCTCCTGGCCCAGCAGCATTTGGTTTGGTCACAGAGATGTGTGACAGAAGCTCCTGCAAGCACCTTTTTTTTTTTTAACCCCCAGTGCAATGAAAGAAAAAGAGGAAGAAGCTATTTTGAAGCTACTGCTTCACTGGGCCCTGCAGTTTTGCCCCACTTCATCAAGAAATATCCCAAAGGCTGCAGAGGGTTGGGACAACCTGGAAAGAGGGAGGCAGGAATTCCAAGGGACAAGGAAGGACTTGAGAGGTAGCACATGCATCCCTTGTGTGGGGCATGGGAACCTCTTGCAACAACCTCAGCATATGGAATGGGGTTGAATGCTGTTGGTGAAGGCAGAAGGAGTTTCCCCAAGCAATTCCCTGTGTTTCCTTTCAGTGGAACATCAGCAGGGACAAAGCAGCACATCAAGGGAGATGTCACCTTTGTTGTGCTGTCAGTTATCTCCCTGTAAATAGAATTCTGCTCTCCTAGCAGGGCATTTCTCTCCATCTTGTATCTCCTATTGGGAGGAGGCTGGAGTGTTGGCCAAGCCCAACCCAAGGCAATGTCTGCAGAGCAGGGAAAGCCCCAAGCCCCAGCTACCTGCAGACCTGGGAGGCTCTGTTGGAAGGTGAAGTGTTAACAGGGGCTCATGCCCAAGGGAGGAGGCACAGCCTGCAGGGCCAAGGAAATTTTATCCTGGAAAATGTGCAGGCCCATCACATTATTTTGGGGTGGGGGAGGGGAGTCAAGTGCTTCTAAAAATGGTCAGGGAGCTACAGGAGTTGCAGCTGTCTCCTCGGCCAGCAGAGCCTTTCCCCTGTGCCAGCCAAGGGAGGTCAGGGCAATGCAAAGCAAAAGCCACCACAGGTGGCAGGGCTGCAGCTGAGGGACAGGGTGGCCGAGGCACTCCAGCTATTTTTCTCCTTGCATCCCTGCCCCACACAGCCCCTCTCCAGCAGCACCTTTGCTGGGAGTCCTGCAGAAGTCAGGGGCCAACACCAGGCTGCAGCTTCCTGCCTGCAACCTGGGCTCTAAGTCACCTGCTCCTCAGTGGGGGACACAGAACTTCTGGATGGCATCCTTGCCCCACGGCTTGTTTTGGGTTAAGGAGGTGCTGCAAAGGTTGCTGTGAGCAGGGAGCATCAATCCCCAAGCTCCAGGCAAGGACCCCATGGCCCTGGGGAGGTCAGTGCCAGGGAGGCTGCAGCTCCCTTTGCCCTTGCCACTCAATCCAGGGGGCAAAGCCAACCATGGGAAGGGAAGGCATGGAACCAGAGAGAAAGAAGGTCACTGGAAAAGAGAGATTTTTCAACACAGAGCCCCTCTCCTGCAGGCAAAGGAGGGGGTTTTTATGAGCATCCCCCCCTTTTCTCTCAGCAGGTCACACCACCTGGAACTTCTCTCTCTCTAAACCTCAGGTGAGTGTTATCTGCTCCCCCTCACCCTCAAAGAGCAAGCTGGGTCAGTAAGAGTCATGCAAAACAGCTCACCCAAGTCTGGAGGAGAAAATCAGAGAGTGCTGCTGGCTGGAGAGAACGGAGTGGCAGCCGCAGGCAGCTGGCTGAGTAAGGAGGTATAAAAGGGCTTCTCGGGTGGCTCAGCAGAAAATCCACCTTCTCTTTAAGGGCATGGAGACCTTCTCAGACCAATGATGTGCAAGAGTCTCTTGTGTACCTCCCTTGGCTGGGGCAGGCCAGGCAGGCAGCCCTGGAGGAGAGGGCAGCAAGCAGGGGCTGGAGGCGTGGGGAGAGGGAGGACAACTCCTACCCAGATGGTGGGGAAGAAAAACCACCCAGGGAGCTGCTCTTCCTCAGGAGTGCTGAGGAGGGAGCCTTCTTCCTCCTCCTCCTCCTCCCAGCAACCTGCACCACTAGATATGGCTTCAAGGCTGCGGGGAGCCCAGGCTGCCTGCACACAGCCATCCATCTGCTAGGTCTCTGATATATCCAAGTTTCCTGTTGGAGACACAAGAAGTGGCTTTTTCATGGAGAGAGGCACAGCTCCGTTATCCCCCAAGGGCTTGGGAGCAGCTCTGTCCTTCAGGAATCACCCCCTGACCCACTGCAAGTGCCAGAGCAACCCCATCCCCTCCTACCAGGGTCCTTTTACCCCACTTAGCACAGAGGAAGCATTTGCAGCTCATCCCCATCTGAAATACTTCAACACAACTCAAGGTTTTGATGAAACCTGTGCAGCCTCAGCAGACCACAACCTACCCCCCACCCCGAGGCTGCAATGTAGGGCCTGGGGAAGGGCATGGGGGAAGCAGCCCCACACCACCAGCAAGAAAAGAAAGAAAAGAAACCCACCCCCCCTCCAGTGCCAGACACCCCAGATCTGTATCTCCATGGGGCTGAGAAAGAGGCAGGTGGAAATGTAGCTGGAAATATTCACCAGCAAGAGTCACAGCACATGCAGTGTGTGTGTGTGTGTGTGTAGGGGATCCCATGGAGACAGGAGTCCAAACAGCTCCTGCCCTCCTCCCCCAGCCCAGGCACTCCCTCCCCCCTCAGCCAGGGTTTTTTAGGCTGGTTCAGACATAGCCCTGACAGTATTTTCCAGGTGCCTCTCAGAGATCCTATGGATGGAGGTAAATCTGCTGCTGCAAACTTCCCGTTTCCCCACACTGAGCGTTGTGGAATCATGGAATCATCAAGGTTGGAAAATCCTTCTGAGATCACCAAGCTCAACCATCCACCCTACAACCAATAACTGCAAAACCATCCCCTGTAGCACCTCCAGAAGGAGCTGGTGAAGGAAAAGCAAGTCCCTGAGACAGGGTTGGTGTCTTGCAGGGATTTGTCCCCAAACAGGTAGAGGAGGGACAAAGCTCCAATGTGGGATCAGGATTTGATCCTTTGTGATGTTAAGAGGGAGAAGGTTTGGGTTGTGAACATCTCAGTGTCAATGTCTGCTCCAGATCTGAGTTACCCCCTTGCAAATCCACCATGGGTCCTGGAAATGAAGAGTGAAGGTGCAGCTCAGCCCAGCTTTTTGGTTGGTTTTCCCTCACCTGGGCTCCCACGGAGTGGCTGTGGGGCAGCACCTGATGAAGGATCCAAGCTTGGGAAGAGCTGGAACAAGAAGCAGCCTGATCCAACCCTCCTCCTCACTCACCTCCTGCTCATCCACATCCCCAGGCTGGTGAGACAAGGATCTGCAGCTCCAGGCATCCCTAGTAAACACAGAAATTAAACTCCAGCAGCTTCTGTCCGCCCAGGAGCATTCCTCCCTGCCAGCACTCAGGAAGTCTCATTGGCAGAGACGTCACAGCACCCAGCACCCATCTCCTCTCTGGACTTAAGAACAGCTTGGCAGAAGGAATGTCTGCTTGTCCCAGCTAAAGCCAATTTCTCATCACAGAGACCAAAGCAAACCCACTTGCAGACAGCCAGCAGCATCCTCAAAAGCAGAAATCACCCATTCAGGGACAGCTCAGCCACTTCTCACTGCCAACCCCACAAGCCATGGATGACTCTAGAGTGAAACCAAAGCTTTATTATTCTTTCCAAAGTCTCTACAGCTATTTTTTTTTAATCTCCCTACATGGCTACACATTCCAGCCACTGTTGATTCCTCCAAAGAGCAGCTCAGTTCCTGGTGGAGGCATCAAAACTGGGAGGAAAATTCAGCAATTACCCACACCCAAGAGGTTTCCTTCAGCCCTGCCAAATCAAGGCTTTCTGAACCTCCTGAAGTTCAAGTATGCAGCACAGCAAAACTGTCCAAGGTTTTGGTTTATCACCTAGGGATACAGATGTGTTGGCCTGAAACAGCTGAATAAAGAAGTTCAAAGAAAGAAGTCCCATAAGCAAAATTTTAGGTAAACCAGATGTGTTTGTAGGATATGGAAGGAGTGATGGGGAGCTGTGATAATACACTTAAGGCTTTCCCTGGAGAAGCCTTGCACAGAGGTTAAGCTGTGGGGAACCTCTTCCAGAAAAAGAAAGAGGCTCCAGACTTATGAGGAAGAAAGCCAGTGAGGACCAGGATGAACAGAAAACTAAAAATGTCACAAAGTAGGAGATAAAGTTATCACCAAAAGAGGCAGAAGCTTCCAAAGGTGGTAGTGTTGAGTGTCTGAGTGATGAATGAACAAGCTCCTTGCAGAAAAACTCCAGGGTGACATAAGGAAGCTCCAGGCAAGTCCTTCAGAGAGGTGCTCAGCTCTGTGAATATGAAATATGAGTGAGGATGTTGCCCAGGGACTGTGCCTGGACACACCACTCACACCTGAGAACCTTTCCCATGGAGCAGATGACCTTGTTCCCTTCCCTTGTTCCCATCCACTCATGCCAGAGGAATGCCCACCATGCCCAGGGCCCTTTCACCATCCTACAAAGCCAGACAGAAGGTTCTACAGGACATTCTGCCCTATGCTTTAGAGAGACCCAGGTGTGGCACTGCTTGGCCAGGCTCCTCCAGGGAACCACTTTGTGTTGGAAGGATTAGGCTGATGGATTCATGCAAGCTGTCCCTCATGGCCATCTCCTACATCCTTACACCTTGCCTCCTCTTCAACATCCTTCTGGTGGACAGACACTATGGAATAACATCACACCAGATGCCACTATGGCTTATTTCCAAGGATGACACTGTTAGCAAACAACAAAACCTTTTGCTCAGCAGCAGTTGAGCTCATGGCAAAAGCTCAGGCAGCAACCCAGGGTCTGATTTCCCTTTGCATTCTCAAAATCAGTATCAGACCAAAAGAAAGCAGCTCCTGACCAGAACAGTCCCTCTACCCCCAGTGTATCCCAGAAGGAGCTCCTCACACTCTGTTTCAGCCACCTCCAGTCTCCAGGTACTGCTACAAAGGAAGCCCATGGCCTTTTCATCTTCTGCCAGTGCTGTCCCACAGTCACCTCATTCACCCAGAAGATGGAATTAAAGCTTTTGGCTCTTTTTCTTCAGGGCCACTGCCAAACAACACAACCACCCTGTCCATTTAGCTCCATGCCAGCTTCCTTGACAAGGAGTGCTTCAGGCACCTGATGTTGATGCCCCCAGGCTGCAGGGACATCTCCAAAGCCACCAGCAGGTCCTGGTGACACTCCTGGATGTTCAGTGGGTACCTTGCCCTCACAAACTCATAGGCTGCCAGCAGCCTCATCCTGTGCTTGACCATCAGGTACTGAATGACACAAGTAGGAGCTAGAGAGTAACCATCCCTGCAGTGGATAAGGACACGTTTCCCTTTCTCCAGCGAGGCTTCAATGCACTCATTGATGTCCTGGAAGCAGGGCTGTCTCATTTGATGCTGATCTCCATGGAGAGGAGCCTGGATGTCAACCTTAAGACGTGACCAGGTGTGTCTGAAGCCTCCTCGTTGGCAGGTGCAGGGGATGATGCTGAGGCTGTGGTCACAGGGCAGGCTGCTCATGTCAATGATGCTGTCAATGCTGTTGGTGCACAGGGCCTGCCCACTGTAGGCAGCACTGAGGTTCCCCAGGTAGATGCAGTTGGTTATCTGAGCAATGAGAGGTCCTGTGAAAGGAAAACATGGAAGCTTTCCTGGTCTGGGACAAGGATCCTCAGGATGTGGGTTATTCCAGCTGCCACTGTGGGATTTCTTGGAGCTGGCAAGGGGCAGGAGGTTGGAATCAAGCTTGGAGCCCCAAGATGGCAGAGAGAAGATGGAGAAGCAGCTGGAGAGTTTGGGTTTGGAGGGGGAGTCCACTGGACAGGGCAGGAGAGGAGCAGGGGTGGGACTGGATCTGAGGGCACAAGAATTGGATGCCTGTGCCAGGGATTCTGTGCTGGGGGCTTCCCCTCCACTCTCAGCCTCTTCTTCCATCTGAAAAAAAGAAAAGAAAAAAGGGAAAGGATGGGTGAGAGCACAGAAACTCAGCTCTCCAGCTGCTTGGACAAGGAGGCAAGAGCTGGTTTTGCCCATGGCACCACTTGGAGACACCAAAGGCCCTGAAAATCTTTCCAACACCCAGCCCTTCTCTTCCCACCACACCCCAGAGGCTCACCTGGACCTGCAGACTGCCCTGCCAGTCCTGGGGTGCTGAGGTGCTGGAGTGGTCACCCCCTCCTGGGGCTGGCACTGAGCAGAATGAGAGGGGTGTCCTGCCAGGCTGCGTGGCTACAGACACCACATCCCCACTTCTCTCTTCATGTGCTTCACTTTCATTCATCCCCAAGTTTGGACAAGAGCCTGTAGGAACACAACAACTCCACGTGGCCATGCACAAGTTTTCACACCCTGGTGATGTTGATATCAACACTGGCCTTGGAGAGAACCAAGGCATTTTAATGACCTCTTCCACTCCAGAGGGACACACTTTGGTGTGGGCTGCTGGAGGGCTTTGCAACTCATTGCAAGCTGGAATCAGAAGGAAGGAGAAGATTTCAAACTGAAACAGCTGCAGGGAGTGGGCAAATGCCAAAAAAACCCCTTTGGATGAAGCCCCCTCAGGCCACAGTAGCACATGGGAGCTTCAGTCTCCAGCAATGGAAAGGGGGGGTTCATAATGGGGTTCACTCAGCTCCCAGCTCAGCCTCAGGCACTCCTCCCAGTGGGAGCTTTTCCCACTTCCACCCAGGACACTTGGACCAGAAGTTGGCTCAGAACCTACCCCAGCCAAGCTGATGAAAACATCCTTGACACTGTTGTAGGGATCAGAGGAGGGAAAGCAGAGATGCAAGATGTGGTCTGGCTCAACTGGGCAATGTATTTACTTTCAAATATATTTCTTTTGAGAAAGGAACTGTCAGGCTCTGTGTCTGTGTGTTTTAATGTGTAATAATAAGCATATACTTGCTTTTTTTGTGTCCTCCTGAAGATTGCTTTTGTCTGGGCCAAATTACAACAGTTTAAATTCCATCTTTCATGTAGGCACAGTAAATTTCTAACAGTAATGCTTTGGAAAAAAAACAAAACCAAACAAAACTCCCCACAACTCATACTGCAATATTCTAAAGACTGAGGAGCATATATATGTAGTTTGATGGGGGTGTTTTTAACCTCTTGGCAGAGGAAACCCATCCATTCCTTATCTGCACCAGGGGAGGTTTAGGATGGATATTAGGAAACATTTTTTCACTGAGAGTGTTGCCAGGCATTGAAATGGCCCAGGAGAGTGGTGGAGTCCCCATCCCTGGAGGTTTTTAAAAGGTATTTGGACCTGGTCCTTAAAGACAGGGCTTAGTAGTTTGATTATGGTGTTGGTCAAAACTTGATGAGATCTTGGAGGTCTCTTTCAACCTAAACATTCTGTGGCTCTTTCTCCATGGCCCCAGCCTGCACTTGCTGGGTCCTCTGGAAAGCCAAGAGCCCAGCAGCTGAGGTGATGCCTCCAGCATTCCCACCAGGGCTTCCTCTGGATAGTATTACAGCACTGACACAACACCTGATCACAATCCACCATGTGTCTGCGTGTCCTCAAACCCTGCTGAAGACCAGCACATGATCCCAGAACATGTCTGGAGAAAAAGCTGAGATCCCTGTGTACTCAGATGTCTGTGGCTGCAACATCTCCCTGCTCTCCATGCCAAAATGAAGCAGTACTGAGAACATTGCACTAGAAGGGAAAAAAAAAAAAAAAAAAAAAAAAAAAAAAAGTAGCCATAAGGCTCCAAAAAAACCCAAGAGCAATAAAGCACCAAGCTCTTCTCTCCCCAAGGTCAGTGACTGCCCTACAAACACATAGAGAATCCTTCTCCAGAAATTCTCTATTTCAGGCTCACTTGTTTTTCTTACAAACCAGCCAGGTTCTGAACCTCAGCAGCTTCCCCTACCTGCACAACACTGAGAATGGACCAGGGGAGAATAGAGCTGAAAGGCCACGGGTCTCTGGAAGGTCTTCTGAAGGTGCTTCACAATCAGGCCTAGGAAGGGAGGGAAGGAGATCAGATTAGGAAACTCAAAGGGAAACTCAAAGCCCTACCCCATCAAGAACATTTCAACACCACCCCCATGCTGCTTGCTTCAGGGTGTATCTGGACCTTTTTTTTTTTTTTGTATGGAGGCAGAGCTGAGTTTAGCACCTACCCAAATGTCAGGAGTGGTGTGGGATGCGTGCAAGAAAAGCAGAGAAACCTCAAGAGAGTTTTTTTTTCTGGACTTTGCAGATGTGAGCATTCCTTTGGCACATCCAGAGTGAAGTTCCCTGCTAGGTTTTTGTAACACCAAGGCCAAGTGTTTTAACTGAGTCCATCAGACACCCTTCATGCCAAAATTCAGGCTCCTGTGGCAAAACTGTTCTTTTACACAAGTTCAGAGGAAAATACTCTCTTGACTGGACAGGAAGATTCACCTGAGCCAGCTACCTCCTTCAGAGAGAACTGATGCTTCCCAAGGAGCAATCTTTCTCATCCTACAGGAATGATAAATGATTCACTACTCAAAGTGCCCACTTCCCACAGAGGGCTTGATGCCCCCAGATAACTGGCTCAGAGAGCCCATGAAATGCCCATGTTCATAACCAAGGTTGATGAAACCCTTGTTGCAAATCTACCATCTCCACAGACACTGCTCACAAAACTGAAGATATGGGATGGGGTGTTTGCAGGTCAAGACCTCATCACAGCTGAGTTGAACTCCCTGTTTGCTTCTGCTCAAAATGAAGAGCAGATAAGAGCCCACATGGGTTTCATCAGTTTTACACGAAGTCAGCAAGGCTGGTTAAGGAATTCCTGCCTTGGTGACACACAATAAATCATCACAGAAGGGCACCCACTCACCCCTAATGCCAAGTTTCTTTGGGGGGCATCTTTTGCCTGGCAGTGTGACAGTGATTAAATCCTGGTGCTGCTTCTTCACTGGCTCCATCCTGCTGAAACTTGAAATAGAGAGAAATGGAAGGTTTATGGGTTTTTTTTAGGTCTGCTCACAAAGTTCCAATAGAAGGAGCCCTTGGGGACCATCTCACAGCAGTTTTTATCAGTCCTGCTTCTTGATGGGACCCTGTGGTGCTGGAAGCTGCAACCACACATGGGAAACCCTCCTCCCTTTCCATCCACTGCAGTCAAAGGGGCACCAGGATTAAAGCAGTCCTAAAAACACCTAAAAACACAGACTGATCATAAAGCAAAACAAGCCCTGTCGGGGGCTGGAAGAGTCCCAGATGTGAGAGCTCCTGCAGCAGTCGGGGCAGAAAAAACAAAGTGGGGGCAGGGGAAAGGGGGCTGAGGAAAGGAAGGAGGAAAAAGGGGGGAAAGAAGGAAAAAGGGGGGAAAGGGTAGGAGAAAGGAGGAAGGAAAAGAAGTAAAGAGAAGGGTAGGGCTCATCGCCACTCTGAGAAACTTAAAGTCACAAAGGTCGAGGAGGAATCAACCACCCCGCAGGGCAGCCCCGCACTCCTCCACTCCTCCCTCCCCTCCCGGGCACCTCCCCCAGAGACCCCCAGCACCCAGCTACCACCTCTTCCCTTCTCTCCTTTCCCACCGGTACCAGCGGGGATGGGTTCTCCCCTTCCCACCGGAGTTTCCCAGAGGCCCCTTGGCCGGCAGCAGCCGCTCCTCCCACCCCGCAAAGCTCCGGACCCTTCCGCAATGCTCGCCCCCTCCACCTCCGCTCCCCCCGCAGGGCTCTGCCGGAGGATGCTGGGGGGCTGCTCTGCCCCCCTCCCCTCTTCCCCGGGCAGCCCGGGAGATGTAGTTTCGGCAGGGAAGCCCTGCGTGTCCCTGAGCTCTCTTCCAGCCTTTTCCACCAAATTTGATTTTACCCCGTTTAATCACGTTGGCTGTTATTGTAACCTGGAAACATTTCTCGCTGTTGGTCATAAAGTCCCTGGTGGGTGTTAAGAACTGACAGGTGCTGCTGTGTTAAAACAGAACTAAAAAAAAAAAAAAAAAACAAACAAACAAACAAACAAAAAAAAAAAACACAAAAAAAAAAAACAAAAAAAAACCAAACAAACAAACAAAAAAAAACCAGAAAAAAAAACACTAAAGAAATAGGGCACACAAAAACCGTTTTACCAGGTTGTGGGTTTGGTTGTTTTTTTTAACTGTATCTGTGGTTATAAAAAATTCGACTACTGTAATACAATTTGTGAGAGCATGACTTTTGTTTTCTCGTTTGTTTAAGAGGAAAAAAAAAAAGAAAAGAAAAAAATAATCATGATCTTCAGCTGCTAACTAGCAACTGAGAAACTAGAATCGAGAAAGTAATTGAGGGAAAAAAAACAAAGCAAACAAAAAAACAAAAAAAAAAGCAAAAAAAAAAACAAACCAAAACAAAAAAAACCCCAAAAACCAAATAATTGAGGGCCCCTCCCCTGCTCCAGCCGGGGCGGGTCCCGGTTTCCCTCCCTCCTTCCCCAGGGTTTCCGTCCCCCCCTCTTAGGACAGCCCAGAGTCCCCCCTGCTCCTGTGCCTCAAACAAGCCCCAGGCATCCTCAGGTTTTGCCTCCGGAGTTGGAGCCTGGAGGCATCCTGGTTTCACTGCCCCCCCCTCCTTCTGCAGCCACAAAATGTGCTTTGAAAAGGGAAATCAAAGGTGCCGGAGAAATCTGCGAATGCAGGAGTTGTGACTTGTAAAAAAAAAAGCAACTGTTGCATGGCAAAGTAGACGTTTTGCCCTAAAATAGCGAGGCATAGTGATGGTTGTTAGAGAGTATTTATAAACCAGGCATGCTTGGTCCTTGTGAGAAAAGCTTAGACACTCTCCAGCTCTCCAAAACTGTGAAATTAGCCAAAAAATCTGTGGCTGGAGGACAGCCAGCACATAGCCAGGCTGGAGGATGACAGCCCATAATCATTTCTGTCTCACAGCAGATGACTGGCAACAAGCACCTATGAGGCTTGGCCATCTCCTGGTGGGGCTCTCCTGTGCAGGGACAAAGCTCCTAAAAACCACTGAATGAGGGAATAATTTGCTTAGAGAGGGGACTTCTGGAGGTCAGAGGTTTTGGATTTAGATGTAAATAACCGAGACTATAAATCTTAATGGCAAACATGTCAACTTTCAGCACTTCTTGTCTCCTTTAACAGACTGCCCCAAACCCTGCTTGGTTTTTTGTCTTAAAATCAACCTGTAAAGCTGATAAATCAGTGCAGGGGGGCTGTTCCTGAGGCAGTGGAAACAAACCCCCCATGCACTGCCCGGGCACAACAGACTCTGCAGGTTGGACATTTGCTTTTGCTCTTCTTCACCCAGCAGCAAAGCCCCTCTGGGGCAGGAACAGGCACAGCCATTCCATCTGCAGAAGGAAGTCTGGCTGCTGAGGCTCTAAGGAGGAGCCCAGATCAGATGACACCGAGACCCAGCTCGGAGCACGTACCTGCCCTGCCCTCTAGATGCAGAAGGAAGAACCCAGCACAGATACAAACCGAGGAGTTGTTGGTTTTCCCCTCCTTTAACTTCTCGTTGCATCTTCCACCGAGGAATCCTCCTCCTGGAGCCCATGAGGAGCATCAGTCAGGCAAGAGATGTTCAGACACCTCTCCTTGGCAGATAAGGGACAAGTAGCCTTGCCAAGGCCACCAGGGCATGGGAAGGTGTTTGCCTAGAGCCACCTTTGCCTCCTTCCCATGGACAGACCCCCAAGATGGCTGCACTCATTTTGAGTGAAATCAGCCACAAAATTTTAAGCCCAGATCCACCAGACCTGCTTCAAACTACTCCTGGCAGATTGGAAAAGGATCTTGCTGAACGAGGAGAGCACTCAAAGCCTTGTTGAAAGAGCAGATTGGGAAGGAAAAGCAAGGATGGAGGAAGAAAGGAGCCTTGGCAGTGCATTAAGAACTGGAGCTGTAGATCCATCACCCCCATCCACTCGCCTCTCCCTCTTGAGCAAACACAGGAGTTTCCTGAGTTTTACAGCACCAAAGTTCAGCCTAGGCTGCCTGGAGCTGCCCCAGCTGGGTGCTTGCTCTCAGGTTCCCCATCTTCACCCCAAAACCAACCCCAGCCTTCTCTCACCAGCTGTGGCCCCCCAGGACTGGGCTGGGATTCTGGCTCTGAGAAGGGGCAGTGCTGGGCCACTGGTATGGGGATAACATTGCCCAAGGAGGGGATGTCCCTGCACCTTCTTCAAGCACCCCTGTGTTGTTACTGATGTACATGTGCTTTTCTGCCTGGCCACAGAAATTATGCAGTGAAGCCTCATGCCATGACTTCAAAAAAGGGAGCTGGAAAAAGCACCCAGACAGAGTTCCCCCGTTTCCCAGACCTTCAAATGCCCTTCTGGGTCCTGCATGGCCCTACCCAAGGCACAAAACCCAATTCAGAGATGTTCCTTCCTGCATCAGCTGTTCCAACCTGATTTAAGGCTAGGACTGAATTTTGAGAGTTTAAAGAATCCCTTTATAAGTCTTTTCTCAGGTGACTGATTTCTTCCTTCATCTCATTAGAAGCCTCCAGCAGATGCTGCTTCCCCAGCAGAAGCCACACTTGACTTGTTAAAGCCATCTTGAAACTACCCTGTCATTTCTTCCCTCATTGCAGCCATGACAAAGCCTGAAGAATATTTATCAAGAAGCAGATGCAGCAGCTTTTTATAGTTCAGCATAGATCATTAATCTCTTTGAAGAGTTTTCCCAATCTTCTCCAGCTTTATTCTGTTTGTTTAACTCTCAGATGGTTGCTCTGTGGAGCTCTGAGTAATTGCAGATTAACTGCTTTTCAATATTAATGGCTCTTCATTAATGCACCAGGCTCTCTCCCCTTCAGAGCCCAGGCAATAGCTGTTATTATTATACTTTTCTTTAGGTTTTTGGGCCAAAATACAATTAGATGAGTCCAAATCTTTTGTCTGCCATGGCTGCTTGGTAGCACCAGTATTACAGAGCAAGAGCAATTCCCTCCTCCAGCCAAATGTAGAGCTTCCTCCCAGAGATGCTGCTCCTGAACCACCCCAAAGGCAGTGTCCCCAAAGACAGGTAGGGCCACCCCTCCAATGTCTCCATCCTTCTAGGAGGGATCTTGACTTCTGTAACTCCAAGGCAGGGCAGAACACGTGGCCACAAAAACCTTCCAGATTGCATGAAACCTGCCCAGAAGTGACATGAGGGCTGCAACCCAGCCTTGATCAGGGTTGTGTGATCTGCTCATGGCATGAAACCCTCAGCCCCTCCACCCTGACAGCACCTCCAGGTTGCAGGAGTGCAAACTGAGCTGAACCACAGCAGAACCACTCCAGGGGGATGGGGCCAGCACTGTGCTGCCTCATCTGAGTGGTCCGTGGGGATGGCCACTGGCAAGTCCCATCCTCTGAGCCATATCTTGGGGTGCACAAGTCAGCATGGACTGGGGATGAAGCTATGCAGACAATCAGTGGCTGATTTTGCCATCTCATTTAGCCTCAAGCCAGGACATGGATCATGCTCATCCCAGAGACACTGGAGAGACAGCTTTGTATGTCCAACACCTTCCCTCATCTGCTCATCCTCTTTCCTCTTAGGAGGTTTCAAGCTCACAGTCTTGTTTAAAAGCCTTCCCAGGACACATAAGGATTTCCCAAGAACTCACCTCTTGCAGAGCTACTCAGACCCAAAGAAAATGCCCACCCTGAAGTGCTGGCAGTTCAATCCTCTGCTTCAAAAACATCAACAGACTCTGTGTTTTTCCACGAGCTTGGAGCTCTGTGTATTTCCCCTTGGCTCCCAAGTGGCTGGGATGAGCTGGACCTATGCTGTCCCCTCCACCATCCTCTGCTCTGCATCCAGCCTTGCTCCAGGTTGCCAGTCCAGCTCATCTCTTGGCCAAAAAGAGCACCCAGTCCCCTCTCTGCTGACACCCATCTTGGACCAACATGCCAGTTCCTGCTGACCACAAGCCCCTCATCCCTCTGCAACCTCCCCACTGGCTGATGGAGAAGCCCCTCAGCTATCTGGAGGGCAGGGGCAGCTTGAGCTGGGACTTCAACCCCAGAGTTTTGTCAACGAGGTCTGGAGGCTGCAGGCTGTGCCACTGGGCTAGTGGCCGGCGTGGGTTGGCCAGCATGTCAGCCCAGTGCCTCAGCTGGTTGCCTGTGGCCCGGCAGCCCAGGAAGAGTTTGCCAATGGGCTCGTTCTTGGTCACTCTGTCGTGATCCCAGACGGAGATGACCACATCCACGTTCTGAAAGGGGGGGGACAAGAAAGAAGAGGGTCAGGAGGAGGGGGTGTCACTGCCCTGGGGACCCAGTCCACCCCTGGGTGCTGCAGGGAAACCCACCTGGATCTGACTGAAAGGCACTTCAAAAATAAACACCTCGTTGAAGTAAGGGCTTAAGGTGTTTTTCTTTATACTTGTTGTCTTCTTCTTCCATTTCTTCCTGTTCAGGATGAGATGCACCTTGACAAAAGGATCTGAAGAGAGAGAGGACATGGCTGGTACAAGTGACCATTTCCATTGAGGAGCTCAGCCATGAAACAGTTTTCCTGGGCCATTCCCAAGCAGAGCATTGCATTGTGCTTGTCACTCCTCCTGGTGAGCATCCACCCCTCTTGCCTTTGCCAGCCAGCCCAGAGCTCACTTCCTCCTGCCTCCTCCTTCCACAAGCTGCCCATGTCACCCAACCATGATGTCTCCTCCTGGAATATTCCCCCATTTCTGCCCAAAGCTGGAGTATCTCTGCTGGGGAAGCCAGAAGCTGGCCATGGGCTGGGTATGGTGGTGGGAGAGGGAAACATTTTCCTGCACCAAAAGCTCTCAAGGCTTTGCAGCTCTGGGTGTCATCATTAAGGGGGGGATCTAAACACCAGCAGTCCTTGCTGACCTGAGAGGCCACGGGAATCCATCTGCTTCAGCTTCCTGGCTTCCAGGATAAGCACTGTGAGCTTGCTGGTGCTGGGGACGTAGCGCAGAGAGAAGCAGATCTCCCCCAGCTGCTCTTCCTGATGGAGAGATGCCAGCAATGAGCACCAGGCAGAGGAGCTGGCCCTGGGGCTGGAGGATTAACCCCCAAGGGGTTGCTTCTTGGGGGGTGAGAGGAAGAGAAGCAAAAGCAACAGTGCAGCCCTCCCTGCAGAGCTTCCCACCCACCAGGACCAACCTCCACTTTCCTGGCTGCCACGAGGTCACCCCACTCCTCGATGACGTGCTGGAGGCTGACACTGGCCAGGGGCAAGCGGACCTCACCGATGATGGCATCCTTGGTGAAACGGTTGAAGTCATAGATCTGCATCACCAGGGTGGACTCGGGCACCTCTGCCTGGGCTACCTGCAGAAGGGGACCCAAAAGCCCAGAACTCACCCTCGGTGGCAGCCCTGCCTCATGGCATGGGGCAGCAAATGCAAGAATAGGTCTTTCTCTCTGATACGTCCCCCATCCTGCTTGCAAAGGCAACTCCCTGCCTGGAGAGGCAGGTGTCCAGGGGGCAATGGCCATGGAACCCTCCTGACAGGACCATAAAACCACCAGCAGCCACAGTTCCCTACCTGGAAAGTAAAGGTCTCGTTGAAGACAGGGTTCAAGGTCTTGCGGAAAACCTTGGTCTCGTACTTCTTCTTCGTATCAGAAGTTAGGTAGAGGATCACGTATGGATCAGATGTTCCTCCACTATCCATGGCCTTCAGCTCTGCTGCCTGCTTCACGCCAACTTTCAGCTTAAACGGAGGGATGCACAAGATCACCAGGTGGAAGAGGAGGAAGCCAGATGAGCAGGGGCTCAGCGAGGAAGAAGCAAACGCAGCAGGGAGGATGCTTCCACCCCACATGGGGATGAAAACCAGCAGCCTGGGGGCAGGGGGAAGGTGCAAGCAGGTATGGTCGACCTCAGTGGGTGGAAAAGAGGGGCAATGCAAGAGCAAAGCCCTTTCCTTCCCATGTCATAGCCACAAGCATCCCACCTCCTGAGCACGGAAGTTGTACTCCAGGGAATATTGCAGCTTTCCTCGCCCTGTCTGCTCCACACCCCGCTCCAGATCCTCCATCTCAGGCTGGACCTGTGGCAGAGAGCAGCAGTACCCTCAGGATGTGCTCCCATCACACCTGGGACCACGCAGCACAGCAGGAAACCTGCCAGGGAGAAGGGAGAGGTAAGAGAGAGGGAAGCAGAACCCACCAGGTTGGCCATGGTGGAGTTGCTGATGGGATGCAAGCTGACTCTCTCCTTCTTCTTGGGCTTCTTCTTGTGACAGCAGCAGCTGATGATGCAGATGAGCAAGAGGAGGAGGAGAACAGCCACTGCCACAGCCACAGAGATGAGTGCCCATTTGGGTACTGGTCCAAAGTTCAGGGAGTGGAGATGGACAGAGGAGTTAACCACAAGCAAAACCATGTACAGTGTCTTTAAACCCTTTCCCCGAGCTTCAGCATTAAGGAGCTTCCTTTCAAAATTCTCCCCACAGCCCCAGATAGGTTTCATGAAAGGAGACTGCAACTGGAGCCCATGGCCCAAAGAGGCACCACACCAACCTGCTGTCCTGGAGCTCTGCAGCATCCCCATCCCCACCCCCACAGATCTTGCTGGAAAGAAAGGGAGCTGAGGAGAGGAAGAAGTGGAAATGAAGCCTCAGAGCCTGGGAACAACACAGCCCAGGAGAGCCAGGCAATCACCACCATACTCACATGGGACCTGGGTAAACCAGCTGCCCAGGAAGCCTGGCCCAGCTGGGGTGGCCATGGGGCTGGCTGGGGTGGCTGTCACCCTCCCTTTCCTGGCTGCCATCACCTGGGGATACAAGAAAAATTCAGAGGGTGAGGATTTCCTTTCCAGAGGCATGTGCGTGCAGCTGGTGGCCCAGGGCTCTAATGAAAGCAAACACAATTAAAAAGGTAGAGCCCTGAGGAAGTATTTAGGGCTTGGCCACTTGGGCAATGAGGCATGAAATGAAGCAGGAGGGAGCCACAGGCTCTGTGCCAGACACCCTCTTGACCATGGGCTTTTTATTTATATCACTGCAAGCTTGCATTCAGAAATGCAGGGAGCAGGGGGGATGTATTAGGGAGTTTCCCTGATTTTCAAGGTGAATCACTTGGCTTTTAAGGGGTGAAAAAACAAGAGCTGTTTTGTGCTGGCTCCTCCCTGGCCAGGCAACGGAGCTTGCCAAGGGTTTGCCCAGCCCCAGGCAAGCCCCACCATTAGCTAACAACATTTTTTGGCTGTTTTTCCCCCTCACACAGAGCAAGAAGGTTTACTCCTGGTCTTGCTGGGAGGCTGGTGCCCATGTTGCAGGTGGCAGTGGTACACCACTGGCACACCAGCTCAGGAATTCAGCAAACGAGTGCAGATGGCAACACTGCCATGGCTTCATGGAAGGCTTCACATTTCAAGCAGAAGGAGTTTTCATTACTGCTCCCCCCAGAGCAAGGCTGAACACTTCCTCATAGCCAAAACATCCTTCTTACCCCCTTTACCACCACTGCCTCACTCTGCCCATGCTGAACCCCTTCTGCAGGGCCATGGATCCTTCCAGAAGATCCTCCCAGGGAGAAACCACCTCTGTGCTTCTCTCTCTGAACCTGCAAAGCCAACAAAGCCTTCCAGTTTTCCAGCACTGAGCTTTGCCAGGTGCAGGCACACAGCTCAAAGGATGTGGGAATTGCTGCCATCCCTGAGGCTGGGTCAGTGATGTGCAGGTTAAGTGACTTGTCCAGGGCCACCAAGGACATCTGTGTCACTGGGCACACAAGTTCCACTTACAGCTTCATCACCAGCAGCTTTAATGATCAATTCCTTCTGGTGCCACAAAGGGAAATTGGTGGCTGCCCACACACCTGTGATATTTAGGAGGAGCTGGGCTGTGGCTCTGGGTGGACACAACAGCACAGGTGAGCACCCACCTGCTACAGAATCAGCATTTTTTTGCTCCCAGTCCTCTATGGGCTGTGGCACATCAGTGTGACATTGGCCCTGGTTTAAAAAATCCCATCCCAGCCCTGTAGGGTGGCCTGAGCCCCCGTTTTGTGGAGACTGGGGACAGCCCTGCTGCGGTCTGGGAGAGGCAGTGCAGCCTCAGGGGGTTCTGCAGGGAGCACTGGAGCATCCCTGCTCCTGGAAAAGCAGCTGGGACATCCCTTCTTCTCACTCCCACCCTAAACCCAGACTTACCAGTGGGTCTCAGGCTGTTTTCCCCTCCAGCTGGCCTCCTGCTCCAGCTCTGTGTGCCAGGGCCATGCTGCAGGCTGAGATGGGACCTGCCAGGCACAGAGCCCAGGGAACAACAGTGATGGTGGCTGTTTCCCAAACAGGAAAGTCAGCTTTGTCAGCCCAGGAACCGGAACCCAGCAGCTCAGAAACTCTTTCAGCCCCTCCTTGAAGGTGACCAAAGCAGTGCTCACCCAGGTTAAAAGCCAGGAGGGAACTCCCTGCTGGACCAGGAAACTAAAGCTGTTTTTGCTGAAGCCATCAGGCATCACTGCCCAGCTCTGCCCTCCCAAGGATTTTTGCTTCTTCAGGTTATTTCTGCTGTGGTGCTGGGTTGGACCATGTGGCTGAAGGCACTAAGCACAAAAGTGCACAGACAGATGCTTGGAAGAGTGTGGAGAGACACCTGGAAGAGTGTGGATACTTGTAAGAGGACAGGTCCATGGCTGCATCCACCTCTGGTGAGTTCTGGTCCCAAGGAACCCAGCTCGTTGGCCTATAGGAGCATGCAGAGATTTTATAATCTTTAAGATCCCTTCCAACCCAAACCATTCAATGCTTCTATGATATCTCCTATGGCAGGAGCCAGGAGCCAATCAGTCACAAAAATGCTAAAAATCTTTACCAACTTCTGCATTTGAGAATATATTAGTATGACAGTCATTAGAACTTTTTTTTTTTCTTAATTAAAAGGAAAGGTCTTGAAGCCTGTTTTCAGGATTAAGCTTAGTTTCCCAATTCCATTAAAATGGATTTCAGTAACTGATGAAAAATTCAAGCTGCAGAATACACCCTATAGTTGAGCATATTCCACTCATACTTGATTCCTTGGCTAGTGTCAAGAATAAGCTGGTTTTACCCTCAAAAAACAATTGAAAGAAGTGTATGATTTGCATATAAACATGCCACAGTCACCTCTAGAACCCTAGAAAACACTAAATAAAACACTACATCAGCTCTGATGCAGGCAGATTTGGGGACAGTGATGCTCTGGGTTATTTTCCAGCAGTAGGGCAGGGACGTGCTGCTGCTGGACAAGGGAAAAGCTGCAGGATGGCAGCCACCCCACTCCACCAGCCCCCTCTGTCCCCCCAAATACCTGCAGGGCAGAAAGGGCACGTGAAATAACAAGCTTCACAGGGCTGGGAGATGCACAGCCTGGCCAAGCTCCCAGCCCAAAAATCAGCCCAGCAGCACCTATCAGGAAGCATCCAGGAAAAAAAAGGTAAGGGTCCTGGATTACAGTAAAACTGGGAATGTGGCAAACCCCACACTCCACACCAGCTCCTCTCCCTGCCTCTGCCTGCATCCTCTGCAAGCTGCCCTTGGTCAGGTGCCTCTATATTTTTGCTCAAAACTACAACCATGGAGTAACTCAAGGGCTGGGAAATGAGGGGTCTGGTGGCAGGCTAGAAATACCCCAACTACAGAAACAGCCACGGGCACAGTGCCCACGGGTGGTGAGTGATGAGTGAGCTCTGAGATTCCCTGAACAGCACAAAATCATAGAATGTCTTTTGGTTGGAACAGACCTTCAAGATCTTCCAAGTCCAACCTTTGTCCAGCACTGTCCCACTAAACCACATTCCTAAGGACCAAGTAGGTCCACAAGCCATCACCACATGGTGACTCCACCCTGGGCAGATTATTCCAATGTCTGACAACCTAATATCCAGCCTAAACCTCCCCTGGCATAGCTTGCAGCCATTTCCTCTGGTCCTGTCAGACCACCAAGCAGAAGACCACCAAACACCCTTTGAGGTGGTGGTTGAAGGGAGCAATTGAGGTCTCCTCTCAGCCTCCCCTCCTCCAGACTGAACCACCCCATCTCCCTCAGCATCTCCTCACCGGACTTGTGCTCCAAGCCCCACTGCCCTTTTCTGGACACACTCCAACACTTCTGTGTCCTCCTCACAGTGAGGTGCCCAAAACCCAAAACAACATCCAAGGTGTGGCCTCTCCAATGCTGAGCACAGGGTGACCATCACCTCCCTGTTCCTGCTGGCCACCGTGTTCCTCACACAAGCCAGGATGCCACTGGCCCTCTTGGCCACCTGTGCACACTGCTGTCTGTCAACCAACACCCCCAGGTCCCTTTCCAACCACCCATCCCCACATCTGTAGCTCTCCATGGGGTTGTTATGACCCAAGTGCCCCCCACCGAACCCCACACAATGAACCTGGGCCCATTGATCCAACCCACCCAGGTCCCACTGTTGGGCTCCCCTGCCCTCCAGCAGGTTCACACCCCCACCTAACCCGGTACCACCTGCCAGGTGCTCCCCATGCCCTCTCCCAGGTCACTGATGATGTTACAGAACCAGACCCAGTGACCACCAGAACCACCACCTGTGACCAGGCCCCAGGCAGATTTGGTTCCGTCCAACACCCCTCTGCTGGTCCGGACATCCTGACAGTTCTGTATATGTTTTGCCTTTGTGCAATCACTTTCTGAACCAGAACCGGGCCCAGCCTCTTCTCCCACCAGCCTGGCCCAGACCAGAGCAGGTCAGGGCAGCCTGAGCCACCGCTGGGAGAGGGTCTGGGCCGGTCCCGGTGCCGGCTGAAAGGGAGCGTTGGCCGGACCCGGTGCCGGTTGAGAGAGGGAGTCTGGGCCGGGTTCGGGGCTGGTTCGGAGAGGGAGCCTGGGCCGGGCCCGGTGCCGGCGGGCAGAGGGAGTGTGGACTAGTCCCGGTGCCGGTTTGCAGAGGGAATCTGGGCCGGACCCGCCCGTGCCTACAACTCCCGTCAGGACGCGGAGCTGCGCTCCAGCCCCCCGGCTCCCGCCCCTTCCTGCCGGTTCGGGAGGGGAAATATAAACGGGCTGCGGCCGGGGCCCGGTCCGGCTGGTGCCGGCGGACGGGCTGCTGCGGGAGCAGAGGTGAGTCCGGGTCCGTGTGCGGGTCCAGGTCCGTGTGCGGGTCCAGGTCCGTGTGCGGGTCCAGATCCGTGTGCGGGTCCAGATCCGTGTGCGGGTCCAGATCCGTGTGCGGGTCCAGGTCCGTGTGTGGGTCCAGGTCCGTGTGTGGTAGGCGGTCCCGCTCCGTACTGCGGATCGCTCCGGAACCGGGGGGGGGGAGGAGTCGGGGAGTGTGGGGTCTGCGAGGTTTGAAAAGGCAGAAGGGACCCCAGAGGTGGTGTTCCCTCTCCGGGAAAGGCTCCCCAGCTCTGTTCTCCTCCTCTCGCATCGTTTTCCCTTTGAAATCCCCGCTGGAATCCTTCCGAGCAGGGTTGGGAGCAGAGGGGGGTGCTCAGCATCTGGTGCTCCCCCCCTTCACTTCGGATCCCCGAGGAGGGCACATGCAAGAACCGAACCCCTGTGGCAAAGGCTTCAGCCCTCAGGGCTGGCATCAGCCGAGTGCATTCCGTAGAAATTCCAAGTCCCCTTGGAAGGGACCTCAGGGATCACCTGCTCCCCTTCCTCATGTTATCCTTTATCTGAGCTGTCTCAGCACCCTGCCGAGCTGAGGCTTAAAACTTTGCAAAGTGGGGGAATCCCCCACTTCCCCAGGGACACCATTCCAATTTCTGCCAGCCCAGGCAACAGATTGCACAGCCCCTGGATAATAAAAATTACTTAAAGAACATTGTGGCAAAAGAAAGGTCTCTCTGAAAAGCCTGACCTGGCCTTTACACTGCATGTGGGCTTTGGGCTGTCCTTGCACAGACCCCCACCCCAGTAATCAGGTAGGGCAGGATCTGATAAATGGGGTTTTAACCTCTGTGCCCATTCCCAGCACATCTGTGCAGAGACATCATTGCTGCCTCTGCTCTCCAGAGAAACCCCACAGCATACTTGTAGGAGCTGCTGAGTTAAAAAACCCCTGTGGCATCCCCTTTGCTGGGAATAGTTCCTACCCCACAACCTGAATCCTAAATGTCCACTTTTAACACTGACTAATGCACAGAAATGGAAGTGTGGAGCACGGGGCTTACAGAAACCACAGGACCTGGGTCTACAAAAATAAATAGGATTTTTTGTTCAGCTGCTGGAGACAGATAGAACATAAACCCCCCCATGACTTTCATCTGCCAGACCTGGTTAGGCACAGCCTACACCAAACCTTTAGTGTAGAGCCTGGATTATGTAGGGCTGTGGAAGGACAGCCCAGCCCCACCAGTGCTTTTCCCAAGCCCTAACCACACATCTCGACTTACTCAGACCTTATACAGCTGCAGATGAGCTGCTCACACAGTGAACTTGCTTATTTATACAGTGAACTTGCTTATTTATGGGTACAAATTCACCATTCAAGCAAAAAAAAATTAGTAAGGAAGGCAGTAAGGATGTGAACCTATAAAATCTATTTTGGTCTATCTGATGTATTTTGGGGTTTTTAGACCCAATGAACCTCCAAGCCTGAGTGCATAAAGACAGACTTACACTGTTAGGAAAGCAGCTCCATTTTCAGCAGTTCCATCCAGAGAAAAATATTCTTCAGGGGTGTGTGTGGGATCTGTGGTCGAAAAGCCACAGATGAAGTGATTTTTTCATCATACTTAATTAGAACTGTTGGACCAGGTGTTCTCAGAGCAGAAGCAGGTTCATTTGGGGTGCTCCACTTGGTGATTAGGATGTCCCATGTCTTTTCCACTCTTCCCCCCCCTTTCTGGATTGTCTCTATTAAAGTGTCTCAATTTAATTGGGTATTTTCTCTTCAAGGCTGAAAGTGGAAGATGGCAGAGCCTGAAAGCACAGTCCTAAACACTGCTGTGAAACAGGTAAAGGGTTGCTCATTACAAAGTGCTCATCCTGTATTTCTTAAGCAGGTTTGGAAATGTTCCCTCAGGAGGGGATGGATGCACCACAACCTGGAGCTGTGGTGACCTGAATTGCTCATGCCTCAGTTTCAGCAGCAGTGACCTGTCCCAGGGCTGCTGGGCACCTGGTCCCAGTGAGCTCCATGGGATTTCCACATGGGAAGAGATCCCAGGGCTGAACCTCCAGTTACATGGGCAGAATGGGTGCATGTGCTCACACTTAAATCCTGGTGTGGCCAGGGAGGGAGCAGCATCTTCTTGTACACGGAGACTTTATTGGGTTCTCCAGAACAGACAGAAAGGATAAAACCACCAGTCCATGTAGAGAAACCCAGACAGGCGGCTGTGGCTGTGCTGTGCCCACAAACACCACAGTTATGAAGCAATCCCCTCTGGTATGTGCCAGCTCAAAGCTTATGCCACTTACCAAACAGGTTAGGGTTTCACAACTGCCTACCCCATCCTTGGTGGCCTGGAAATAAAGATTTGGCTGAGTACCTGTTCTCCAAAGGCCTTCTGGCATCAGGAGCCATAGGTGATGCCTCCAATGCCTGACCCCATCACCCTGCTCAGTGGAATCTTGTGTCCCTTTGCTCACCCCAAATCTCTTTCCTTTGCTTTCCCCCAACCCCTCTTTTTCCCCCTGTACTGCAGAAGGATCCCAGTGAGGCACTGGTCATTGCAGTGACCACCAGGGCCATCTTCAACCTGGAGAAGGAACACAAGCTCTACCTGGAGAAGGGCAAGGAGGAGTACACAAGGCACCAGCAGGCTAACCGGGACAAGCCCCTGCCACCAGGCACAGCCTTTGCCTTCATCCAGGTGAGACCCATGCCTGGACAGGAGCACATGCAGGCACTCATAGACTGGGGGGAAGGCTCAGCTTCCCCAGTTCAGGTCTCAGCTCCCATCATGGGGTGTAGATGTGCCTGTTCTGGCCTCTTGGTCTTGTTGCAGGGCATCAAGACCTGTGCTCCTCACTAGTACCCACATGTGCATCTCCTCCCTGGTGGGGTGTTCTGCTCCCTGCCCTCCTAGTGATGGCTTTTGCAGGATGGTTGGGGCTGTCTGGCTCTCCATGAGGTGCTGGTCCTGCTGTAACTGACAGATGCAGCAAACCACTAACATCTGGATTGCAAAAGAGCCCTGGCCAAAAGCTCCACTAGGGCCTCATCCTCCCCTTACAGGCAGTGCAGTATGTGAACAAAAAGATCCTGGAGAGCAACCCAGCAGAGAAGGACCTCTTTGACATCCTGGTGCTCTCCAACAACAGCCCAGAGAGTGGCACTCGCATCATCAACAGCACCAAGCACTATGGTAAGGGAGACCCCCCCACACCCCGGAGGTGGCTGCTTTTCCCCAGGGGGCTGCAAAGCAGCTAAGGCAGCACAGAGAAGCATCAGGAGCAAATACAGAGCCAGGGGGTACCAGGGGAAGGGGTTCTTTGGGGAACAGGCCCAGTTTCTGCCAGCCTTATGGAGCTTGCTCGGTGTGCCAAGCATTTTGCTCAGCCTGGGGCACTTCAAGCAGCTGCTAAAGAAGCAGAGTGCTGCCAGGAGTGGTCATTTAAGGGGAGGGATGGAGGGAATATTTGGCTGCAGTCTCTGCAGTTTTGTAGGAGCAACAGGGCAAGAAGATGCAGTAAGAACATGGGTGAGTAGCTGGAAAAATTAATTGCCCCAGGCTCTGCAGCAGTGAGACCCAGGGGCAGGAGGGGATTTCAGGGGGGATGTTGCCCCGTAACAGACTTTGCTCACATCCCCTCCCCTGAAGGCCTGGAGATCTCCAAGTTCTGCTTTGTCAGTGATGAGGACTCCACACAGTACCTGAAGTCCCACAGGGTCAAGCTCTTCCTCTCAGCTGACAGGAGAGATGTCTGCAATGCCCTCCGCAGAGGTTTGTTCTCCCCTCCATCCCACATCCCCAAACCCACACATTTCCCAAGCAGCTCAGTACCAGGAGGCAATGCCAGAGCCCAGGCTCTGCCAGGGACATGGTGATTACCAGTACAGTCCTCAATAGTTCAGTCTCTTCTGTCCCCACCAGGAGCCTGCAAACACCCAGGGGTTTCTCAGACACCTTCACAAGTCACTGATGGCTTTGTGCATAGTTCTGGCCATAGCTCTGCACTGAGCTGGGCCTTCCCTGTCTGACATGCAAGCCTTTCTAACCAAAGATGCTGCCCATTTCTGCTCCCCGGATCAGAAATTTCCATAGAAATTTGTTTTCTTGGGACATGCAGAGTTACCATGTCCTCAGTGATAGATTTAAGCACATGCCTGACCTGGATCAGAGGGAGTGCAGTACTAATGGGGTTAATTGCCTCCTTATTAATTTGCTTGGACGTGAGCACATCAGCTGGCCAAGGTCCTTCAAGGTCAGGAGCAAGCCATCTGCAGCCTGGGCTTTCCTCTGATACACAGCACATGGCTGGAGCCTCCTTGAAGAGCATCCTTGCTCTCACAAGTGTCTCATCTGGGCGGGGGGCTGGGTCCATGGATGGGGACAGGCAGGGAGCAGCTTGTGGGAAGAGACCTGTGATTAAACCAATTACCCCAATCAACTGGAGGTGCCAGTCCCTGTTGCTCAACAGCAAGTAGTGCTAAATCTGGGCATTCAAGCCAGACGTGGCAGGGTGAGTATCAGGAGGAGGAGGGCTGCACATGCCTGTACAACCATCCATCATCTCTTACCACCCCTCAGTATTTCTCCAGGTAGCAGTCCCTGACCAGCAGTGCTCCTACATCCATCCCCATCCCACTGGCGAGTAACACAGACCTAGAAAGGCTGGGCTGGCTCCCACAGAAAGCCCCCTGACATTTGCAGTCTGGGATGGGGTTTTCCATGCAGGAGCTGACCCCAGGATGGGGGTGTTCCTCCTGAACCCCCCCCTTGCTCTGTCTCATAGGGGTCTCGGCAGCGCTTGTCTTCCAGCAGGAGGTGCAGGCCCCCAGCACTCCCCTCCGGGTGGTGTTTGATGGAGATGCTGTGCTCTTCTCTGATGAGACAGACCAGGTTTTCCAGGAGCAGGGGCTGGAGGGGGCAGTGCAGTATGAGAGGGCAATGGAGGCCGTGCCTATGGGAGAGGTAAGCAAGCCACCCTCTTTGATGTACATCCAGAGGCTTCGCACCCAGCCTGAGCATCTCCTGCCAGGGCTTTGCCATGAGCTGCAGGGAAAAAGCAAAAAGCAAAAAAGCAGAAATCCTTATAGATTCCCTTGGGATCCCAGGATGGGGCTGGAGATGGAGCTGGCCTGATAAGTGGGCAGCAGCTCCCAAATAACCAGAGTTGTGGTTATCTCCAGTGTCACCTTTTGTAGGCTGGGGCCTCTTGCTGTGCATGTCCCTGCAGAATTTGGATCCAGAGGTACTGTTTGTTGTGCTGTGCCTTCCTGCTCACTTTGGGATTAGGATGATCACCACAATGCTCACCTCCTCCTGAGCACCCCAGTGCACAGCACCAGCCACAGCACTGCCCATTCCCGCACCAGACGGGTGTCCGGGTGCTAAGAAACCTTGGAAGTGGAACAAAGTGCCTCATAGAGGCAGAGATGCCTCTTTTCCACCTGCTCTCAAGTGTCTCCTTGTGCTTCCAGGGTCCTTTGAAGGCTTTTGCCATGCACCTTGGGAAGATGTGCAAGAAGTTCAGCCAGGAAGAATCCCCCATCCGCACCTACCTGGTGACCGCCCGCAGTGGCCGGGACATGGGCATCAGAGCCATCAAGACCCTCAGGGAGTGGGGTCTGGCCATTGATGAGGCTTTCTTCATGGATGGGGCTCCCAAGGGTCCCATCCTCGCCCAAATCCAGCCCCACATTTTCTTTGATGATGGCCTTCATAACATCCAGGGGGCTCAGGACGTGGGTGTCCCCTCTGCCTGGGTCCCTTCCTGCTGCTGATGGGCTCAGAGCAGCCCAGGGGACTGGGACACTTAAAGGCAAAGCCCTCTGGTGGGGTGGGATTTCCAGCAAGCCTCAGGGAAAGGGGGCAAGAGTATTGCATGAGAGTACAGACTACCAGGCAAGACCTGATGCTCATTTCTGCTCCTGACATGAGGTTCCTTAGGATAAAGCAAAGCAGTGCTGTTACTCCAGGAGGGAAGAACACCTTTGACTGTGACTGAGGATCACCACCTACATCCACTGGGACAGCTTTTCTTCAGAGAAATAAATGAAGCTATTGCCCCCCACGTGAACTACAGAAGGTGTGAAACCAAGCACTTAAACACCCTGGCTTTGGCTCTGCTCCGGCAATCTCCAAGATACATCCCCAGGAATGTGGGAATGCCCAAAGGAAGCCCTCGAGACCCTACCTCAGCAGACACCCTCAGCTTGGTTTCCTGAGGAGGCCTTTGGGCAGCTCCAGCCAAACTCAGAAGAGCAAGGGAGACTTCAAAGCTGTAAAAGACTTCTATTTTTTTTAGAAACGGGTGCCCAGGTTGAAGAGAGAAAGCTGTTCCCCCCTTACAGGAAAGATAACAGCACAAGGCACCTTCCCTTAGGCAAGCAGGCTTCTCACAGAGTGCCCACAGGAGACCCTGACCTGTAGGACATTCAGCTCTTGGAGTTGCAGGAGATGGGCCAAGGAGAAGGCTGCAATTCAGGTCTGATGTCCCTTCAGGAGACAGAGCTTCCATGGATGTCCCACCAGGAGGGCACTGGAGCTGGGCTGCCTACAGCACAAGCAACTCTCCTCTGGCTACTGTGACTCTGCTCCTGGTTTTCTTAGGGAGAAAGCACTCCCTCAGGATTCACTGGGAGGTTTCTTTACCCAAGGCTGGGGGTGAGAGGTTGCCACTAGAGGCCACTGTGCTCCCCAAAGAGCACCCCAAAGCCCTGGCACCTTCCCAGAACAGCCTCATAAAAAAAACCCAAAAAAAACTACCTTCAAATGATCTGCTCAGGGCAGTGCCTGCTGGGGTGCAGTGGGACTGTGGACAGAGAAGATGATGGTGGCCTTCTGTTTTTTTAATCTCAGTGTGACCAAAAAGTGGTTGTTGGTTGGTTGGTTTTTTTTTTTTAAAGGCTTCACACGTGTTACTTTCAATAATGCTTTTCTTCCTCCCAGTAAATTAAAAAATAAATGAGCATCCCTGTGTCAGCATTTGGCCCTCAGACCCACACTCAACAGCACAGGAAGAGGGTTGGGATTACTCAGTGCTCCTTTATGGACATTCAGTTATTTTCTCTGTTCTTGTGCTTCAAGATGGGTTAAATACACAAGGAACCTTCAGTGGGCTTTGGATTAAAGCTTTGAGTATCTTCTTGTACCTATGTCCCCAAGCTCACTCTCGCCTCCCGGGTTCCCTGGGCTTGGGGACTCTCCACATCTTATCCTAGCAGGGGAAGCTGCTGTCCCCCTGTGCCACCATCACAGGTCCTGTCCCTGCCACCCTGGGGAGGGCAGGCATGGCTGTGTGCAGGGCTTTGGTAGGAAGCCACCTCCAACAAAGCCCAGCAGGGTTTTGGCACTGGCAATCTGGCCCCTGGCCCGTTTGCTCCATCCAGAAACTGAAATTAGATGTCTGGAGGTAGCAACATCATCAGCTACTCATTGTTTGTTAATAATGCTAAGCACCCATCAGGCTCCATCACTGAGCAAACATTAATTAGGGGATGCTCCAAACAGCCCTGGTGAGCAGGTACTGCTGTTCTGTCCCACTTTTATGCAGGTCAGCTCCTGGGAGGCTCAGCATGGGGATCCAAGTCCCCATCTCCAGCCCCACTCACCATCCACAGGCAGCTGCTTCAGTGGCAACTGCTGGTGGGGACATGGACCTGGTGGCAGTGATGGTCCCAGACATCCCCCTCTGCCAAAGCTCCCTTTTGCTGATGTCTGGACCACAGTGGCAGGAGCCCTGGGCCAGGGGAAATGAGCTGAGTCAAGGGTGATGGGGACAGAACCATGTGAGCCATTGCAGGGCACGAGTTGCTGAGGTAAGGGGAAGGCACCACGTGCCTTCTTCCAGCACCATCAGCATGGCAGGAGATGACATGGTGAAATATGCCCAAAATGGGGAAAAAGGGAAGGAAGCTTAGGTTTTGTGAGGTTGCATCATATGGGGCCAAGTGCAACTTCTTTAGGCCATGGCTTAGAGGTGTAGCATCAAAACCTGCCCTTTTCTGCCCTGCTCTGAAGATGGAGCATCAAAAACATCCTCTGGCAAGGGCTGCTGCAGCTCCACACCCTGCTGCAAGGACAAACTTGTTTCTGTCTTAAAGACATCTGGAATAAGTTCATTAATACTTAGGGTCTTCCTTGGGTCTTGGCTTTCTGGGGCATTTTAATTTCCCTCCCTTGAGGGGTTGCTGGTGTCCAGGGGTTTTTTTGCTGCTGCTGGGGCTGGTTGTGGGATGCTGCTTTGATATTCAGCTCAGGGCTTAGGGGCCAGGGCAAAGCAGGAGCAGTTCACACCACCATGGCACCCACAGGGTGGGCCCTGCTGGGTTTCATTCAATTCCACCCTGAGAAAAGAAATAAAGGGGACTCCAAGAATTCTGGCTATTGCTTTCCAGCAACCCCACAACCATCCCAACCAAAGCTCTCTGCTGTCAGGGTCACATCCCCCCCTGCTTGATGGTGACCCACCACTGCATGGGACACCCCCAGCGCACCTTCTTGATGTGGGGAGGGAGGTGGGTGATGCCTCTGGTCCCCTCAGCTGCAGGCAGCTCCTCCCCCCAGCTCAGCTCTTGCTGGTGGTGCTGAACAAGGAGCTCTTGTTTCAGGGGGGGAGTGTGTGACCCCCAGGGATTGGAGCCTTTGCCTGGCTGGCCCTGAGGAGTTTTACAGGAGACCTTTGCCCGGGAGCATGCCCTTAATCCCCTGCTTACTGCACCAGTGCATTTAGTGTTGCAAAGCTAAAAATAAATAAATAAATAAAATAAGCAACTTAGGGCTACGAGAGAGAAAGGGATTCTTTATGAAACAGTGGTGCTGCAGGGAAGGAAGATTGGCAGGTATTTAGCTGCTAACAGACACCTGCATTGGCAGTGTCCAAGCAGTTCAGCTTTATTGGCTCCTGGCTGCAGCAGGAGAGGGTGATGGAGACTGCAGGATCCAGGTGCAGCTGTGGTACCCACCAGGGATGCTCCCACACCTCCCTCCACCCATAACCTACAAGGCCCTTTGACCACAAGCACAAGGCAGAGCATTTGCCATATTTTTTTGCCATAGATTTGCCACACCAGTGACAGCTCCTTGGGAAACACTCAGGGGTTCCCAGTCAGGGAGGCTGTGACACCAATACCCCTGCTGCAAATAAATTATAAACAGGGTGTTTTGCATCCAGAAGTTCAGAGAGAGGGTCTGCAAAGCTGCAGACCATGTTTGCCAAGGTCTGCCAAGGTGCTTAAACGTGGATTCCAAGATCTTAACCCAGAGCAGACACACTGGAAAATGCAAACTGCAGCAGGAAGGGGAGACAGTGCCTAGGAATAAATAGGTGGGAATGATGAGATTTTATGGGTTTACTCACACAGCAACACCTCCTCCAGGAGCTTGGGATTGATTCATCAAAGAGGAGCTGGGTGCTTGCTCCTGCTCCAAGGACACACATTGAAATTTTAGGCTGATCTTTGGGTTGCCATGGGGTGCTGACCCTCATCTTTCTGAGCCCACCTTCCTTCCAGGACCGAAAGGCTGAGTTGCTTGGGTCACACAGAGCAGATGTAATTGCATAAATGATGGTTTTCTTGAGGCAGCTTTGGCTGGAAATGAAAGGAAATAATTAAACAGCATCTTTTGCTGGCAAGGAAAACCAGGTGATACCCCTCCACCCCAAACTGGGCTCATGCAGCTGATACCCCCCCACCCCAAACTGGGCTCGTGCAGCTCCTGGGACCACAGCAGGGATTGCTCAAGTCAGATGACAAGGTGAGTCGTGTCCCAGTGCTCCCCATCACATCCTGGCGTGGGAGGCATTGTGACTTGATGCCATCACTGCCACTTACCACCCCATTACCCCTTGTCAGCCACCAGTCACCCTGCCTGCTGCCACCACCTGCCAGGGTTGTTGTTCCCTGCACAGGTGCCATTTCAGGCTGCTGCAAAATAACTCGGATGAGGCAAACACCACGAGATCCTTGCCCCAAGGAGCAGATGGGGCCAGGGTAAGGCAGGTCTCCTCCTCCTCCACAAGGTGGGTGCCAGGTGTGTCCCTGAGGGTGGGGGAGGATGGGCCGGGGGGTGCGGAAGGGCACGGGCAGGTGGTGTGGGGGTGGCAGGGACCTGGGCAGGGCCACAGAGCATGTGGGACACAGGGATGGGCAGTGGCAGGGTTTGGCAGCAGCCAGCTGATGCACAGCAGTGGATGAGTAAACCCCAGTGAAGCCACCAGTGCCATGTGCTGCACAAAACCTTTTTTTTTTTGGGGGGGGGGGGTTTACTAACAGGAGAAAAGGCTGGGAGAGCAGAAGATGATGGAGAAGGACCACTAGGCCAAAACTATCCCGTGCTCAGACTGCTGCAGACATCCCTGAGGGCCTGGAGCTACATTCAGGGCTCCTGCCCATGGTGACAGCCACCTGTGTCACCTGGCCAGTGGCTGCCACTGAGCTCAGGGTGTGCAGCATGAGAGACATCCAGGGAACATTCACCACCCAGCTTAAGCCTTTTGCAACTTCACTTAGCATCACCCCAAGGTCACTGCAGCCCATGGTGGCTGCTGGCCAGCTCTGCCTCCAAACCAGCCCCAGCCAGTTGGCACCACCACCAAACCAAGCATTGCCACCACCCATGATGCCCAGGACATCACACCCAGCACCCACAGCACCGGGGCAGGATGGGCAGAGCCTGGATTCCTTCTTTTGCCATGCTCAGTACAACCCCTCCCCTGCTCCCGAGTTTCCCATCAGCCAGAGCTGCCACCAAAGCACCTTCGGGTCGGGTTTTGTGGGTGTCTCCCAGAAAAAAAAAAAAAAAAGGGTGTAATTTGGGACGAGCCAGCACAACTGGAAAATGCACCCTCACCCTGCAAACTGTACCTGGATTTAGGAAATGCCACTGGGTGTGGCTGAGGTCCTGGCACCTCGCCGGGAAAAACTTACCAGGGCTTTGCTCGGGGGCTGGGGGCCGGTGAATCAGGATCTGCTCAGGAGCTGCATCCAACAGCTTCACCTCGGCACCGGGATTCAGGGTGTTTGCAAGCGGACCTGCCGGGGCTTGTGTGCCCGGAGGCTCTGCTCTGCTCTGCTCAGACCGAGGAAGAGTTTTCTCTCTTTTCCTTTAGGAACCAGCTGCAAAATCTCCAGTGCATTTTGCTGAACGTGGGGATGTTCATCCCCACAGCTTTGCTTTGAACAGCTCTAAAAATAATCAGTGTTTCTGAATTGGAGCTTTCCTCCCCCTTTAGCTTGGTTGCAGTTTGGGTTGGGCTACTGCTGTGATACATGAATGACAGAAAAATAATAAAAATTAAAAAAAAAAAACCCACAAGATCTTGGGGAAAAGGGTAAAGGCAAATGTAGAGTAAAATGGAAGCAGAAAGAGGCTGCTGTAGCATCCCTGGCAGGCTGCAGGTGGGAAGCTGCAAGACTCCCCCAGCAAACAAAGTGCCTGAAACTCCAGTGGCGTCAGGTCCCTTCCACGTGGGGAGCGCAGGTGGCACATCCTGGTGTCCCCAGAAAGTGGGTGATGCCAGTCTGCCAGGGCTGGGACTGGGGTGCACCTTCCCCGGGGGGAGCTGCTCAGGCTGAGTCATTTGCCCCCACACACACACCTTGGGAATTCTCTCCAGCAGGGATGGAGGTTGCGAAAGTGCAGCCCGCTCCCAGGGGAGCGTCACCCCACACCCACTGCCTGGCTGCCAGGGACAGCACCCCAGCTCACCCTCTGGGGACACGGGGATGTGGTTGGCTGGGGAGACAGACCAGCAAGGAAAGGTGTCAAAAATAGGAGTGAGGAGAGACAGCACCTTCGGCTGTCTCTCACACACCTTGGCCTCCTCCTCCAGATGCTTTACCGACAGCACTCTCAGGGTCTTGCTCCACAAAGAGGAAAAAAAAAAAATGTGTAAAAACCTCTGAGCCTGGGCTCTTGCCCATCTATCTTTTGAAGATAACACGGTGAAACTCTCACAGCCCCAGACTGTAACTACCCAGACATGCTCTCAGCTCCTGGTTAAACACCGCTGCACCTTTCAAGGTCTAGACATCAGGGCAAACATCCCACAGATGTGCTGAGGGAGCCAGAATGCAGAAATCCTGGGCCCTTGCTGTGGCCACCACTCTCCCAGCACACAGGCACAGCAGTCAGCCCCAAACCCACTCCAGCAAGTGCTGGAGTAGAATTAAACACCCTGGGGATACATCCCCCAGTCCCATCCCATTCTATGAGCACCCAAGAGGGGATCAGTATTGTAACATTCCCAGCCCTGTCCTCCCTTTTTCCCAATAAAACAGCTGGGAAGTGTCTGGGCTCACTGGTGTGGTGGATGCAGAAGTCACTTCAGAGAAGCCCATCTGAAAGCAGCAGCCATTGGGATGGCAGCAGCTCCAACTGCAGACACAAGGAGTGTTTACAACAGCTTTGCTAACAGCATGGTTTGCCCTCAATCCCTTGGAATTAAAAAAATAAAATAAAGCAAAAAACCAGACATAGACAGGGTCTGGACTGCTTGGCCCTGTTTGAAAGCCTTTGTTCTGCAGTGCAGGATGGTGTGGGACCAGCACGGGATGCTGTCTTTATACCCTCACCACCCCATCTTTGCACCCTGGAGCCCATTCCAGCCTCCCAGTGACAGACTGGGCAGACTGGAAACACTGATGGAGGAGCTGCCATAGGTGCCCCAGCCCAGGGACCAGGTGATGGTGCCTGGCAGGCTGCTTTCCTGACCACTTCAAAGAGGAGGGTTGGTACCTCACCGGCTCCACCACGGCTTTTGGGAGAGCCTGGAAGGGTGCAGAGGAGCACCAGACCTGGCGTCAGGCCTCTTATCTGCAAAGAACATTTGCCAAGGGGTTTAGAGCCCTTGGGGAGGGTGGGTTTGCTTGAGTGGGACCACAGCTGGGTTAGTTTATGTCTGACATGCTGCTCCCAGTCGTGGGCTCCCCGTTTTGGGGCTGCCATACCCAGGGGGACAAGAGGACACCCCCAAGGGCAACAGTGATGGCTCTGGGGTCAGGCTACAGACATGGGACCCACTGTGCCTTGGCCCCTTGCCTGGAAAGAGAAGTGTGGGGTTCTGCTGAGTCACAGAGTGCCTGGGGCCCACAGGGTGCTGGGTTCTGCTGACTCAGGGTCAGTGGCACTCAGCTTGACCACACACCCACAGGGCAGGAGGGAAGCAGGGCTGGCAACAAGCCTGGCCACAATAACGGGACCTGGCCAGGATCAGCCTGTGCCTCCAGCCATGGCTGCAGGAAACATCACCCAGGTCCCCAGGTGTCCCCAGGGGGAGGTGGGCAGCTTCCCTGAGACCCCCGGCTCAACCAAGGCATGGTGATGGGGACAGCTGATGGGACAAGACACAGACCAGGGCAGAAGTACCCACTAAAATCCCCCAGCACATGGGGGTGGTGGGCAAAGAGCCAGGGAAGAAGCAAACCCTAAAAACCTTCAGCACAGGAGATGGTGGGCACAGCCCCAGGGCAGAAGCACCCACTAAAAAGCCTCAGCACATGGGGGTGGTGGGCAGAGAGCCAGGGCAGAAGCAAACCCTAAAAAGCCTCAGCACAGGAGATGGCAGGCAGAAACCCAGGGCAGAAGCACCCCCTAAAATCCCCCAGCATATCGGGGTGGTGGGCAGAGAGCCAGGGCAGAAGCACCCCCTAAAAACCCTCAGCACAGGAGGGATGGTGGGCAGAGACCCAGGGCAGAAGCACCCCCTAAAATCCCCCAGCACATGGAGGTGGTGGGCACAGCCCCAGGGCAGAAGCACCCACTAAAAAGCCTCAGCACAAGAGGGATGGTGGGCAGAGAACCAGGACAGAACTCCACCCTAAAAACCCTCAGCACAAGAGGGATGGTGGGAACAGACCCAGGGCTAAAGCACCCCCTAAAAACCCTCAGCACAGGGGGGATGGTGGGCACAGCTCCAGGACAGCAGGATGCTGCATGAGGCCATGGGAGTATAGAAGAGGCTGAAGGAGGAAGGATGGGGAGGAGATGGAAGGAGCAAGATGCCACCAACATGACTCAGCAATTTTTCCAGAAGTTGCATGACCACGAAGGAGGTGAACAAGGGACAGGGACAGACACCCCACCACAAAGTCTGGGATCCCCCACCCTAGCAATGCCCTGCTGGTCCATGGGCCCCTGCTCTCCTGTCCCTAAGGGTGGGCACAGGCAGGAGGAGAAAACAAACCTAACCCTTAGGATCTGGAAGGGACACCACATGTAAATCTGACTCGGTTTTTATTTTCTATTTTTTTCCCCAGTTGGTCTCATGTCTCTCTCATCAGGGAGAAGTGAGACAGAGATGAGCTCCATCCCAAGCCACCAGGGTGTCACCTCGAAACCCTTTGCCACCCCAAGGCTGTCTCAGAGCCCATCTTGGTGCATCCCATTCTCAGCTCCACACCCTGCCAGGTATCCCCCCTGCCACCAGCATCATCCCCAATGGCTGGGAGTGGGCACGATGGCATTTCAAGGGGACTTGGGGACCCCTGGAACGTCTGGCTTGGCACCCCCCAGCCCCTCTCACACAAGGTATTAATGTGACCACCAGGACGTGCCCACCTCCCCCAAAATAACACAGCCCGGAGCAACAAGTCCCCTTCAAACCGGGGGTGTCCCGGGGACCAGGGAGAAGAACGGGTCCCGGGTTGCGGCCAACCCTGCAGTCACCCACCCACCCCCCAACCCCCCCCCGCCCTGGTGACAGCGGGGAAAAGCCAGAAAACCTGGAAAGAAGAGAAAAACAGGCAAGGGAAAGGAAGCTAAAGGAGAAAAAAACAAAAAAAAAAACCCTAAGAAAACAAAAAGAAAAGCGAGCACGGGGTGCGGGCGGACACCTCGTGATGCCGCTCCTGCTGTTTATTCCCCTTTTCCCGGAGGCTGAGTCACGGCCCTAGGCTCCGGGGGTCAGCCCTGGGGCCCCCGGGCTGGCGGGGCGGGGCGGTCCCGCCGGTCCCGCTCTGGTTCCGCCCCGGTCCGGCCCGGCCTCACGTGACGCCGGCGGTGCAATTTTAGGCCGTCAGGTGACGGCAGAAAAGCTCCGGAGAGGCTGTGCCGCCGCGCTACAAAAACGGGAGAGGCGGAGGGGCTCCGGTGTTCGCGGCCTTCATAGGAGGCACCCACCCCCCCCCCCCCTTCCCGACCCATCTCCCCTCGGCCCCGCAGCAGCCACCGCCGCCATCGCCATGAGTCCCCGCGGCCTCCTCCTCCTCTGCCTCCTCCTGCTGCTGGGGCCCTGCGCTGCCATCATCAGGTGAGCCCGGGGAGGGTCCTGGGGGTCTGGCTGAGCCCTCCCCCCCCCCTGGAATGGGGAGGGGAAGGGGGGCTCAGGGGCTGCTGCACGGGTGGGCTGCGGGCTCGGCTGGCACGCACCCCCCCAGCATGCTGAATGCGGAGGGGAGAAGGGTTGGAACCCCCCCTCAGTCACCCCCCAGGTAGGGGTTCGGGGCTTGGATGGGGGGTCCTGCCCCTGCTGCTGTTCCGTGGTCAGCTTTGATGGTCCCCTAATACCCCCGACCCCCCCCCAGTAAACTTTGGTGGTCTCCTAATACCTCCCCTTGGTGAGCTTCGGTGGTCCCCTAATACCGCCCCCCCCTTGGTGAACTTTGGTGGTCCCCCAATACCCCCCCTCCCGTTGAGTTTTGGTGGTCCCCTAATCCCACTCCTTGGTGAGTTTCGGTCGTCCCCTAATCCCCTCCCTCCCATGAACTTTGGTGGTCCCCTAATACCTCCCTTGGTGAGCCCCCTATTCCCTTGGTGAGCCCCCTATTCCCCCCTTGGTGAGTTTTGGTCCCCTTATGCCCCCCCAGCAAGTTTTGGTGGTCTCCTAATTCCCCCCCAAATCCTTCACGCCCTGGCTTTGGGAGGAACACCACAGGTGGCAGAGCACAGGGGGGACCAAAGTGTTGGGGGTCCGCAGGTTCCAGTGGAGCTGTGCTGCTGCCCCCCACCCCCAATTAACAGGTGGGTTCTCTCCTTCCCCCCCAGGATCCCCCTGACCAAGTTCCCCTCTATGAGGAGGGTCCTGAGCGAGGTGGGCAGTGAGATCCCCGACATGAATGCCCTCACCCAGCTCCTCAAGTTCAAGTTTGGCTTCTCTGAGGTGGCCGAGCCCACTCCAGAGCTCCTGAAGAACTACATGGATGTAAGTAACCC